>NW_018020591.1:6306-83806 GCF_002006095.1 Pseudomyrmex gracilis | reverse complement strand
ACCACAGAAAAAAATCAACAAAGTCCTTGTGTAATGTGTCAAACAGTTATTTGCGTTTTGAATGTCATTCTAAAATCTCATCAGGTTTGCGGATAATATTTTTATTTTTATTTATTTTTTATAATATATATATATGTATATTTATTTCATAATTCTTTTCCATATAAAAAGAAGAACGAAAAATTGGAAAGAAATTCGGCTTTCGCAGAAAAATTCACGAGACTATTCACGAAGAATATTTTTATTAACCGCGTCGGATTCCTTTTTATACAGCAGTCTTTCAAACCGGCGATATCTCCGCGTGTACACGACGCGCTCACTTCTCGTTTCATTCCAAAAACGTGATCCGAAAGCGGTATCAACGCCGTCCCCGAGTCTCTCTCTCCTGGCAAAATTTCTGGCAAAAAAAAAAAAAAAAAAAAAAACAAAAAAAAAACAAATTCGTTTCGCCAGAAGCACGTGCCGTTCCTGTCAAACAGACTGCTCCGATAGAAGACACGATACGTTATCAACGCGCTATCGCCCGATGATTGGGGAGATGGGGGAGTGTATATAAGCCTTCTTTTTCTTTCTCTCTCGCTTATCTTTAATATAACTTCTAACAACCGCGCGCAACTTTTAATAACCTCGCTTGCGCGTTGTCGCAGTTAAGCTCGTCTTCTTCTTCCTCTTCCTCTTCTCCTCGCCTCGACTCGATACAGCTAACACTTTTGCGCTTTACTTCTCTCTCAGCAGGAGGGTGGTGCGTTGTCGATGACGGAGATGAAGAAATCATTGAGCTTCGATCAAATGCCCCATGGCGGGAACACCTAGCACAGGCCTCATCTTCATCTTCGTTCTCACCAACAGCAGCAGCAGCAGCAACAACAACAACAAGCGCAACAACAACAACAGCCACCGTGCAAAGTCACCTCCACGCGCACACGTCACACACACTGCCACTCACATTCACACCTACACAGCCATCATGCGCACAAACACCAAGCACTTCCGCCGAGACAGAGACGGGGCTCTTCGGGCATCATCTTGGGTCAAGGTACGTTGAATCTCGTCTATCTCTCGGCCACAAACGCCCCGATAGTCCCCAAACCTATCAGTACGCTCGGTCGAGCGTTATCCTTGATCGTTACGGTTTGCATGATTAGTTCGCAACATCGTGGATGCAATTGTAACAAAGGGATATTGCAAAGAATGTCGAAATGGAAATGTGTCTTTCTTACTTTCGGTCACACGAAAATATCGATTGATTAGTTTGAAAAAAAAAAAAAACACTAATGTTTTGATGCAATTTTCCTATTGTTCTCTCAATTTTTTCTTCTTACACGTATTCTTCTTCACAAGGAAGGCTGGACTGAAAGTATCTTTACTTTCGGTCCAGCGAAAATATCGATCAATTAATTAAAAAAAAAAAAATTATTGCGATGCAATTTTTCCTCCTGTGTACCGGAGTTTGGAGAAATACATTCGGCCGCGAAAAAATATTATTCAATTCTCTATTACTCTCAAGTTTTTTCTCTCATTTATTCGAATCGGTTTGCGCTCCGATATCAGTCTGTGTATTTTGCACATTATTTTATTCGTTTGAAATAAAACAAGAAAAAACTAGATCGCGGGGTTTAATAACAGTAGCAGAAATTCAGGAAACGTAATTTGACGTGAAATTATCTGCTCTGCATGTATGTTAGGAGGTGACCATCCTGAGAACATTCTCTGGAGATTCGATTGCGACCTAGCGGGTGAACCGGACGTGGTAATTTCGCCGCCTCCCCCGCCGCCACCGCCGCCCTCGGCGACGGTTTCGAGGACCACAACCCTTTGACCAATACTCGAGGAGGTGCCGACAGGTGTACCGGCCCAAAAGGAACTGCCCACACAAGCCTCCGTGGTCGTTAACGTCGATCAGAAGGAGACGTGTTTATAGCGCATCTAGTCGCCGGGGCGGGTTGGTAAACCGCAACGAGGGCCATCCCGCGCCGACGACGATGTCATCGACGGATCATCAGCGATCGAGAGCGTGCAAACGTGAGGCGTTCGAATCGATCGATTTGGACGTGAAATACATCTATGAATATACGGTTGACTGTGAGGTTTTCTTTCGCGAGACACGCGACGCTAAACGTTTTGTGAAACGCGTTTCCGCGTTGTTTCAACGGAGCGGCGCGGCGCGTTGCGATTGTTGTGTCCAGAGAATTTCACGGCGTTTCGAAATTTTGCGAACCGGGATTACACGCCGGCACGTATGATATCCCGGGGACGTATCGATCGTGACCGATGTCCGAACGCAAGAACGTGCATTCCAATCGGAATAATGGAAACTACACGACCGGTCATGTGCGTTTCACCGCGTGAAAGAGGAACGACGATAGCGTAAGCGAGAGAGAGCGAGTGATCCTCCCGGAAATATTGGGAGGGGGAGGGGGGGAGGGGAGGGGGAGTAGATGTTTGTGAATCTATGAAGATAACGGAATGTTATGTTTTGCATTCCTCGTAAACCGACGGGAATCGCACGCGTCTGATCGCACGCGCGAATTGAATTCGGGGATTAGATCGAAAAGTATCGGTGCGTGAGTGTGTGTCACACACGTGTATCAATCGGAATAATGGGAACACACACCGCGCACATGTAAAATGGAAACGTCGCCGCGCGTGCAATTGCCAGTTGACCTGGAATTGCTCGTGTTGTTTCGAAATTTCCCGAAGCGACAGCTTCGAATCGAGAGAGGAAGTTTGTACGAAGTATCCGAAGCGATCAGAACCGACGACCGCGACGCGACATGACGTCTAAAACGCGAACTCGACACCTCGGAAAATTCGATATACACTATCATAATTTTGAGCCAAACATATCGAGAGCAAATTTAGAGATTTGACGAAGCTCGTTCGAGGAAAAATTTGAGTTTTTATTGGAAGTTGTTTTATCGCATTTGAGCGCGCGATCGCGAGATCTCTAGAAAATTTACTGATATAGAAACCGATAAATAATCAAAGATAATAACGTCAAATTTATTCGCAAAATAGCTGGTAAAAGTGACCGATTCGCGGGGTAAATACGTAAATCAATTCGAAAAATTGTATTTTTGGTTCAAACGCAATTTTCTTAGACGCGGTTCTGTATAAAGCGAATACAAAGCATCTCAAGTCGACGCGCGTACAACACGCGTCTTAGCAAAGAACGCGTTCGCTGGAAAATGCAGTTTCCGACGGACGATAATAATAAATTTCGATTCGGAAATATATTGTTGCAATACTTGCGGGATTTGAGCGGTTTACTCTCCTCTTTCTCGCGAAGAGAGAAAAACTCGCGAGAAAGAAAACTGCAAAGCGAGCGAAATCGATATAGATCTGAACACAAGAACGCTGGACGGTTTAAAAACCCCTCGACGATTGTATCATACGACTCGGACCAAATTCTCACATTAGTGATCACACTGCCACGTTCAGCTTTTAAAGAAAAAAAAAGAAAAACAAAAACGACGTAATCTAATAATTTGGAGCGAACGCGCGATTCCGTTGATATTGCTTTTGCGGAGAGAATACATAGTCGCCGCTTCGTAAAAGTACGTTAACGGAATCGAGCGCGCGAAAGTCAGGGGCGGAGCAAAATTTTCACTCGCGTACAAAATCTGCAAATTTTAATAAAAATTCAAAAACAGAACCGATCTGTTGTGCGTCGGAAAGAGCGCGCGTTGTTCGACCTTTCGAAAAACCTCAATGCTTTATAATTCGCTTGGCGCGTTTTACCGCCGCCCCTCTAGTCGACACGACGTTTATTAAAATACAAAATCGATAGCATCTCCACGAACAACAACCAATTGTATTATATATATAAGACGACGGACACGCCACTTGTCGAGAAGTGATTTATAAATCTTTTGTATAAATATATATGTGTGATGTGTATAAAACAAAAATTATACTTAACGTAAATATATATGTATAAATATAAATATATATATGTACATGTATGTATATGTCGACGTGTGTACATAAGCGGGGTATACGCGCGATGAGGGTGAGAAACTTTTGCGGAGCGAAAGCTGCGTCAGAGGAAGAAGACCCAGTCGTATTTTGACACAATTGAATAGTTTATATTATCAATTGACGTGTGTACAGCGTGTGTTTTTCACGACAGAAGAAAGAGAAGAAGCTCGACGGTTTTTATCCACACATACATACACAAAGACACACACACACACACATACACGATATCGTGATACGCGTTTCGTATATACTGTGAATAAATTTAATTACTATATGGCTGTTGAGAGGAAAACAAAAAGAGATTATATCGTGCAGCAATTTTATTGACACGTTGTTAGCCGTGATGTTTGAGATGAGAAGAGCGATTCTATGTGTGCGCGACGAACACACTTGACATAAGCGTTTCGCAAAAAAAAAAAGAAAATGAGAAATAAGAATGCAAAATTGTGTGAAAAACGCGAGCGAAATATACTGCCACTGTTTAAAAAAAACTGACAGGAAATATTAACACAATCTTTTTTTTTTTTTTTTTTTCTATTCGCTAGACACAATGTACATCGCAATTTTTCCGCGCGTATTTTTTTCCCACACCGCACAGAGAGAACGGAGAGACCAGAAATTTAATATCAGACGTTTAATTCGAAACTCGCTTGTTTGTGTTTCGCGCGTATTACTCGGTCTCGTAACGTTTCGAGAATCTTTACACGCGGACTATAAAAAAAAAAAAAGTTCATCAACCATTCAACGCCGTTGAATTTGTATGTATGAAAATTTCCAAAAGCATATATATATATAAAAACCCGATATGATACGGAGTTGAGTAATACGCGGTGCGATAACGGTAACGATTATTACAACGATTACGTTATATGACGGGTTTCAGTTTACACACTGTTTCTTCTTTGCATACAAAATATATCGAAGGAGAGAATAATACGAGCTCAACTCTCGAACAGAGTGACGATCTATCGGAGCGTTGTGAAAACTGTGTTGTCTGTAGAAAAAAAAAAAAAAAAAAAAAAAGGAGAGAAAAAAACAAGAACGAATATATTTCGTCAACAGCGAGGACAACAACAAACATTCGAATACTTTCTCTACATCGAAATAAAAACATTTGAACACTGATTGTACAGTATTTAATAATGCTGGGAATAAAACAATTTTAAAGCTCGTAATAAACGGCTCTCTTTCTCTCTCTCTCTCTCTTTCTCTTTTATCTTTATGTTAAATTAACATATTTTTGAAAAATTATATTTTACAAAAATTATATTTTATAAAATTTAAAATATAATAATTACATTTCTAAAATAAAATAGAATTTAGTGGAAAAAAGGAAAATTACTAAAATCGCTCTAATAGAATTAAAAACCAAAAAACCCGTTTATCTTATTATCGTTCGTTCATTCGCGATCGATGCGAAATCGTTTGTTTATTACTAATCTCATTGTACATATGTTACATACATTTGCTTTTCCGACGTGGATCCGCCACGGCAAAATATCACGATAGCCGCATCCAATCAATCTCAACAATTCGCGATCGCGTTCGACGGATTTCGAGGAAATAATGTTTCATCGCAGATCTACAATCGCATATAATCCGATATCCGTGGTACAAAGCAGATAAAGCAGTCTTCCGATGCGAAATATGCATGATTGGACAATACTGCATACTCGCTCTCAGATCTGCTCTCTGCATCCTCTAATCGGGTCAGAGGTTTGTCCGACGATAAAAGGCAGCTTTGATTAAAGGACGTCTATAACGGACGTCGCAAGTATTAAAAATTAATCGATATTTTTATCAATGTGCATTATAATAACGATAAATTGCTTATATTTATTGTCTAATTATTAATTATTTAAAATCAAAACGCGCAACGCGTCGATTATAATATTAAATTTAGAAACGCGTAATATCTTTGTTTTGAAATATGTGTATGATAAATATTGTGAACTGTTTCAAATTAATTACGTCGCTCTTTGGCATTATAAACATCATTAATTTTACATCACAGTTTTGCGCAAACCAACCGAGATTGATTATCGTCGGAAATAGATAAATGTCGTTAAAAAAAAAAAAAAACGTTCATTGGAGAACGTCATGTCGTTTTTTTGTGTTTCTCATTTCGAGAAACGAATCGGCATCGCAAATTGTCGGGAGGAAGGGAAAAAAAGGTGCAAATCGTCGGGTTCGAGTATAAGTGGGCGCGTTACATAGTCGCGCGCCATATATTGCGTTCGTTTAGCGCAGTTCGCTTCAAAGAGAGTGCGTTAAAATCCAGGTCATTTTCCGACAATTGTGACCAAAAAAAAAAAAAAAAAAAAAAATAAAAGACCCGGGCACACGGAGCGCACTCACGCACTATGGAATGAGGCTCCTGATAGCTTTCAGGAGCACATGCTAACCATTAGCATGTGTAACGTAATTTTTACAGTCGCTCCCTTGAAATATTCATAGTATACGCACCCATAGAGAGAGAGACACGAGCTTAAAAACTTATACGCACGCGTGCGTGTATCAAACGGGCATCTATTTTATATCGAAATCTCCCGAATTGTGTGCGCATCTACGAGTTTTACGTTGCACACATTATGCAAGGGAGTGGGATGTATATCGCGTCGAACGATGCGAAGCAATTCTTGTACAGAAACAATTTCTCAACAATATTGCTTTACAGGAACTATAAAACGAACAAGTTTCTTTGTCGCGTTAAAAGCAGACGCCGTCGACAGTATCGACATTGTTCGCCATCATCTCGACTCGACGGTTTCTTCGATAAAGAGAAGTACTTCTTTTTTTTTTTTTTTTGGACTTTTTGCAAATTGAATATATTTCGTCGTGTAACATTTGTTGTAACATGTAACAAGTTAATGCGTTACTTTTTAAAACAAGAGCTCTGTGCCATACCGTGTGCCTTTACATGTTTCGTTAGCGCAGGTTGGTATTTGAAGAGAAGTGTTTTGGGGATTGTCAGAGATGCGTACAATATTGCGGTTTTCTTAAAGTGTAAACTTGTAAGATATTGTGTTAAACAAAAAAAAACCATGTTTTTTACCGTTTGAATATAGAGAGGCGGAATGTACTTTTTCTCTCCGCGAAAGTTCGAAACGATTCAACGACGTAACAAATTCTGAATGCCACTAACATTCGACCGAACGTCGGCAGCGTTCGATGGTTTTTGAGGTTCGCAAAAAAACGCATTTCGCGAATTTTTCAAATGTTTGACCGAATTTTAACATTCGCCGGCGAATTGTAGCGAGCGTTTCAACAAATTGCGCATTCGTGCGCGTTCCGATATTGCGACGAAATGTTTGCGCATTCGTTCGCTCTCGACATTCGCGGCTAATTTCGCGAATTCTCTCTCCTTTCCGCGCGCGAACCCGCGTGTGTTTAATTATTTTTATATTCACGTGCGCGAAAACTAACAAATTTCACGTAACAGCGATCGCGTGTGCGTAAAAATTTTACGAGGGACAAGTCACTGATCGGCGCGCGAGAAAAAAAAAGGTAGTTTTTCCCTGCAAATTTAATCTTCCATTCTCGTAGTCCCGGAAGAGACGCGTCTGTCAGTTTTCTCTTTTTTTCTTTTGCAAGTAAATCGCCGATAATTTATACGTACACATACAAACGTGGACACATTTTACCGTTCTTCGCATTCACCGATCCTGTAGCGCCGCGATACTCTCGCGTTTTGTTGACGCGAACTATATTACGAATCACACAAACCCAGTAGATACGAGATACCATGTGTATTTACGACTTTTGCTCGGTTCTATTCCGAGCTATAAACAATGCGCGTGAATGAATAATTTATTAAATAAAAACTGTATAATTTATCGTATGCAACGCACACGCGCGCGCGTAAAACCAATCGCCGTAATAAAATGTTCACGGTCAGAGATTCATAAAAATATTTTACAATCTTTATCTCTATTTATTTGCATTATTATTATTATAATAATTATACGTGTATACAAGAGAGCATAAGTATCAATATTAAATTTGCATTATACATTAAATACCCAGCACCACGTATTAAATGTTGCAAATATGTAAATATGTAAATATAACGTTATCTTTTTTTTTTTTAAACAATATCAAACACATTTTCCTCGTCTTCTCGAAATAATTTTCTTCTCTTCTGGACTTTCTCGACTTTTACAAGCAGTCTTAAACACACAATTATAATTTCATATCATAATTATGTAGAAATCTGTGTGTGTATGTGTGTGTGTGTTAGATATAGATTTCTATTGTGTGTAAAATTTCTAAAGTAATAAATTATTGTTTTCTAGACAATAATTTGAAATAATTCATGAAAAATGATTCAAAACTAAATAACTTCTCGTACTTATCAGCTAAATTGTGTTTCCTTTTTGTCTCCGTTTTTTTTGTCTCCGTTTCATTTGTTAAGGCAGGATGGCTCTCTACATTGTGTAATTTGGTTTTTCTTGCTGCATTACGTTCCTTCATAATAAATGTATATGTCAAAATATAATTTAGTGCCAGTAAATCACATTATTTTATAGAATTTAATTATGCAGATTTAATAAAAATTTAACTTTAGTATGTAGTATTATGCAGATTTAATAAAAATTTAAATTTAGTATGTACGTATATAAATGCATATAAGTAATAAATACCAGAAAAGATATTCTTGCATTTGAATCTTCTAAAAGACGTTTGTATTCACTAATTTCGCTCTTATGATCATAATTTTGCAACATTAATTGCTGTTTGAGCTTGTCTTCAAATTGGGCTACTTGCTTGCGCAAATAATCAACTTCCTCCTGCAATTTGAGAACTGCTCCGATTTTATTTCACTTGTTCTCAGTTTTCTAAATCTTTGCACTAAATCTTCTTATTTTGTAATTATATACATATATTTGCACAATTAGTTATTTTGCACGATTTTGTTTTTTCTTAAATCTTGTAAAATTGTTTTGAAACACTTTTGTGTAATATTCATAAATTCAAGGATTATTTATCCTTGAACAATTGCCTCTGTTTACTCGCATGTGAGATTGTTTACAAATTGAAATTGTATCTGCGATAGAACCGTTTTGTCGTCACTTACCTTTGACGTCGTTCGTGTGTTCGGCACGTTCGCGTTCAAGTTTCACGTTGGCCAAGTCGCGCTGCAACTCGTTGTTCCTTTTGTTCAGACTGTCCAAAGACGCCTTGTACTCGTCCTCACGTTTGAACATCCAACAGAGTAGTTTTTTCATTCTCTCCTTCAATATTTTCGACTGCTCTCGTTCGGATTCCAAGATCTTTCGCTGCTCCTCGCTGAAAGCATTTAGCGCGACAAGTTTCTGTAATAAAACGTATAAAAGATTTGCTAATATTTTGGACTCTCAAAAACGCGAATTCGATGAAACGTGTTATAAGTGCGCATATTAGATTCTTTGAACACAAGCAAAGACGTTTACTCACATCACGCATTTCCGTGTATCTGTTCAGAATGTCCTGAAGGTCAGGGCGCAATATCAGACTGTAAGCCATCGCGCGTGATTGCTGTCTCTCAAAACAATCGTTTACTTTTTCCACTCTTCTTGTTACTGATAACAAGATGCGTTGAAGTGACAGCAAATTGATCTCGAGAAGCGCGGTAAATGGCACGAAAAATGGCGCGTACGATCTGGTTTTAATTCTCGCGCTACGTTAGATTTAAGAAGGGCTGACAATTCAACGGCGCGAAAGCACCACTCAAACATAGTTGCCAACTTCTCGCGCGCAACTGGTAAGTTTTTCGAGAAAACATTGGCATCCATGACGGACAACGTTCGTGATTGGCGCGAATTCCGTCGGAATTGCCCAATCGGTCTCCGTCGATCGTGCGAATTGACCAGTAACGGTCGACGAACCAATCCCGAATCGACCAATCGCGTCGAGTCGAACGGAATCTCCGGCCGCGATCGCCGAGTAACTACCGTTGTGACGTTTACGTCATGAAAACAACACCGTAAAATTTTCTGATGCAATCCTCGTGAGCAGCGTGTGTCTCGCACAGGGAGCGAGAGCTGAAATCATTTTGTTACATTTTTCTCACATGCTTTATGTCGCTTAAGTTCGCGATAAGCAGAGAGTTTTCTTTATTGAAAAAAGCCGACGATAAGCGACCAAAAAAATGACAGAAGAGGATTCGGTACGTAAAATGCAAATCCAATTTATAAATTTAATATAAATCCGGCGGATCAATTTAAATGCGAAACGCGATTAAAACATTTTGCTGTTTCACACGTGTCATTTTTACCGTAAAAGTTGCGGAGCTACGCTCTTCTTTGCCGTTTATAAGGAATTTTTAGCGGCCAAATATTTTGAAAATAGCGTATTGTCGATCCCAACCTCAAAGTATTTCTCTTATCACGTGCCCAAATGGCACATACGGAGTGGCACGTCCACATTCCATAATTCACCCATTTTCTCTTATTGTGTTACCGAGTTTTTAAGATGGATAAAGCAGTTACATTAAAATTACATGCAGTTGCATGTTGTTACATTCTTGTAGAATTGCTTGTTTTTACAGCTACACTTGTATATAATTCAAATTTACAAAATCCATAAAATTTATGAAAATAGTGATTTTAGAAAAACCATAAGAATAAAATTTTATATCGTGCCATTGGCAAATGTGAATAATAAATGTTACTTGTAAAACGCAATGCTTAGGTGTTTGATCCAACTTTAAAAAAGAAAAAAAAGAAGAAGAAAACAACATTTGATATGGATTCGGCTTTCAATGAGGGTGGTAATAGTGGAGATGTGGTTGAAAATGCGGACAAGGATAAGGAAAATCAGGAGCCAGAACCAACAGTCATTGAAGAAGATGAGGCACTGGACTTAGAAAATTTTGGTAAAAAGAAAAAAAAGAAGAAAAAGGCATTTAATCTAGATGAATTAGAAGCAGCTCTACCTGATACCAAGAAAGAGGTAAATTGATTAATTATAATCTGGTTTTTTTAATCAATTGTTATCTATTTTAAATACAAGAAGTTGTGATAATCTTAAACTTGGTTTTATTTTGCAATAAAATTAACTAATGTGTGATTTGTTTTCTCTTTATAAAAACAATGTACAAGAATTGTGCATTGATATTGTGTCAGTAAGAGAAGCAATGTGGTATCTAATATGATCTATATTTCAAATATTTTGAAACTCTGTGTGTTACTTGAGCAGGAGTCTGTGGAACAACAAATTGAAGAGATTACTGTAGAAGATGACTTCAATTTGGATATGGACTTTTCTAAAACAAAAAAGAAGAAAAAGAAGAAGAAAGATCTTGATGAATTGGTGGCTGAGGAAGAGCTTAAAGAAAGAGAAGACAAGGAAAATGGTATGTATCATAAGAAATGATTTTATGCCGAAATCTTTTTTGCATCTAGTTGTTTATTTTACTCATTATTTGTTAACATGCTGCACTGAATCTGAGCGAAGTGCAGAGTATGGTAAGAAATATGTTTGGTGTTCTCTCTAATCATATCAATCTTGCACTTGATTATTCTTGCACCTACATACTTTTCATACAGCAATAAATAGTTTCTTTGAAAATAATTCCATTGTTTGTAAGACTAAACTTTATTCCTAAAGATAAATAGTGTACTCGTTTTAATACATAATGTAAACAACATTGATCAAAAATATTTGTCATATTTTTTTAATAATTAATGTAAATAAAGTAATGTAAATAAGAAGTATTAATCTGAGATAAAGTTTTTGCACTCTTTAAATTTAATAATTAACACGTTAATAAATTTAATAACTTAATAGTTTTTTGCATTCTTTAAAGTTAATTCAACAAGTGCATAAAGTAGCAAAACTATATGTATGTGTAGGTGTTTGAGTAGTTAGTTATGATGAAATATTTTTATTGTATTCCTCATAGGCTGACATATAATTTTAAAAAATTTATAAAAGTGTTTTACAAGAGATACATAAAGGGAGCACAAAATAATAATGACAATAACAATATGTACATATATGTATTTTTTTTTTCTGTATGCTTTTCAAAAAGAATTTCCTTAATTTCACGTGACATTGTAAATATCATATATTACTCTCAGTCACACTTACAGTTCATTGGTATATTTTCACATTGAAAAAATTGATAGACTAGCAACAAGTTTTTCTATCATTAATCAGTCGTTACAAATAGATATTTTTCTTCTCTCCATAGTGGAGGAGCCAAGCTTGTGGGTGGGTTCCGACAGAGATTACACATATGATGAACTATTAGATAGAGTATTTAACATCATGCGGGAGAAAAATCCGGACATGGTAGCCGGTAAGAAACAGAAGTTTGTCATGCGTCCGCCACAGGTAGTACGCATTGGAACAAAAAAGACATCTTTTGCGAATTTCACTGAGGTAGGAGATAAAACTCATGCTTATAAGTGTTTTTTTTTTTTTTAAATTCTCAGTTTTTTAATTATTAATAAATCGATATATTTTGTAATATATGTATAACACAGAATAAGATCTATTGCTAAATAATAATCTTGCAAATATTTCTGTTTGTAGATTTGTAAAACATTGCATAGGCAGCCAAAACATTTATTAGACTTTTTGCTGGCTGAGTTAGGTACGAGTGGATCAGTTGACGGTAACAGTCAATTGATCATCAAAGGACGTTTCCAGCAAAAACAACTGGAAAACGTTCTTAGACGATATATAAAAGAGTACGTTACGTGTCATACATGTCGTTCGCCTGACACAATTCTTCAAAAGGATACTCGCCTCTTCTTTTTGCAATGTGAGACTTGCGGCTCGAGATGTTCTGTTGCTAGCATAAAATCTGGTTTCCAGGTAAATTATTTTTTTAATTAAATTTAAATATAATATTTTATAGTCCTCAAAAAAATATTACTAAACACAGTATTAATATGTATGTATGAGGTAGAACAATATTTAAACATTATTTTATTTTTATATTACAGGCCGTCACAGGAAAGCGCGCTGCTATTCGTGCGAAAACTGCCTAAGCAATTTTCTCCACTTAAGAAAATGCTAGTGCAAATAAAATTATGGAACATAAATAATAAAAAAACAAAAAACAATACAGTGATTGCATCTCGAATTGATTTGAGTACAGGAGTGTAGATAGTATTAGCTCGTCATAAAAATTTAATACCAATTCTAGTATGAAATGAAATAAACTGGCTTGGGCTGCATATATATGTGTGGATTTTGTGTCAAAACAAACACACATACATATGTAAAGATCCTCAGCTTCATAATATGCTTAAACACTCAATTGTTTGCATTTTGTGAATTATTATGAAAACTATGTAATCTCTTGTTTTCAAAATTTTTTATTCACAAATATTTTGATCTTTTATTAAATTAGCGTTATTTATAAAATTTGTTTTCTCATCCAGAAAAATCTTGCGGAACACGGTGGATCAGCGCAATAGAAAGAACATTTTTATTAAATAATTTTATTAAATATAAATTATGTATATTTATATCTACTATGTAATTCAACTTTAAATTCTTTTGTATATTTCTATCACTCCTTTCCCAAGGATGGTAGAAGACTAAATATGTATAATAATAATAATAATAATAATACTAATTGCAATAAACAGGAAACCGATATGAAACTTATACATGTTTTTATGTACTTTAGAAATAATGCAAAAGATTTTAAGGTATAAGAATTATTATTTAATTAATGCCCAATATGCATAAAATTTATAACATTATGAAATTTGTAAACAAAGGAATGTTAATTTGGCGATTTATAATTCATAGTATTACATTTGTATACAATATTAATAAATATGCTATACACATGTTGCAATTGCATTCTTCTAATATCGTTAGATTGTTTGTAAAAATGACGCGACATCGTAACCGATCGATCTCAGCAAAAGTAGATACAGCTTGGATATCCATTGCAGAAGATTGTTGCAACTGAAAATAAAAATAGAAAATAATTATCAAAATCTCTTTATATCACGTAAAAACACATTAGACTCAAATAAAATACTTTTGCTACAATTGTTATTTAATTTTTTTTATGGTAAAATAATATTGACTTTTTTTAGAGATGAAATGCTTTTGACATCTTTTTAAATTCTTTTTTTTTTTACAAAAGAGATTACACATTTAATCATTTCTGTAGATTCTTTACTGAACACTTACAAGATACGAATTTCAAAGTGTACAACGCTGCAAGTCCTCGCGATTGTTTTGTAAAAAGATTGTTTTGCGACTCGATATTTCCCACGTGTCGCAATTCTTGCCATTATCCTGTACCGATTGACAATGTCTCCGTGATCCTTGACGATAGCGCGTATCATGTTCAAGTTTCTAAGACAACGAACACCATCGAGAAGATATAAAGTGAAAAGAAAATTGAAATAAATTGATATAAATTATATCGCATTGGAATTTACCTGATTACTAGCATCATATTCTTTGGCATTGATTTCAATATGTCTGTTATTTTATCGAATCGATTTTGCACTGTTTGTTTCATATAATTTTCCAGCGTTACGTCGTTCGGACGCGTCGCGAAAGAAACTTGATACGGTGCTTGTAGTAGCATTTCTGCTAGCAATGCATAATCTGAAACAACAATCAAAATTCGAAAAAAGAGAAAAGTTTAATTTAACACTACTTCTGAAAATGCTGTTTGAGTAAGAAAAATTACAGAAAAAAAAAAAACAGTTGTGTGACACACTCACCCGTCACGTTCAAATCACTCGCAAGAGCTTTCAGGGAGTTGTTATTTCTCAGAACCATCGATTCCCAAAACTTGCACAAAACGTGCCTCGTGTTGTCCGGCAGGTATTCGTACAAGCCGTGATCCAGTAGCACTATTTGCGCTTTTTTGTCTTTTCCTTTTCGTACGAGAACTAAGCGAGTTAAGATTGTCGATTACTTAAATCCTCACTATAGTTAAATCGAATTACAAATGTCTACAGTGAACAGACGAGGAATCTTAGCAACGTTTGCGAACTATATTGTTGTCAAGAATGTATAATATGATTAAAAAAAAATAATACCGTTTCCTGGATGTGGATCAGCGTGCACAAATCCTGTGTGAAATATTTGCTCGCCCATTAGAGCGATTAGTTTCTTGTCGACGTCCGCGATATCCAATCCCATATCTTTGATCCCCTTCACATCGGTTACTTTAACACCATCGATCCATTCCGTCGTAAGAACTCTCTGAAAGCACAAAAAAAAAAAAAATTACGATTAAAATCGTGGAAGATCAGTAATTCAAATTACTCGAATAACACAATTGATTTTGTGTGAATTATATTATCGGATATATATTTTATTAATTAAAAAAAAAGTTAACCAAAACAAGAAACTAACACCTTAGTGGTGAGATCCCAATAGACTTTCGGTATATGTGCAAAGTCGAATTTCTTCAGATCTTTAGCACATCGCTCTCCGTTTTTCCCTTCGTTCTCAAAGTCTAGTTCCATGTATAAAGTATCAATTATTTCCTGCAAAATAAAAATGAATTAAAAATAAATTTTTGTAAACAATAATCCTACAATAGATTTTTATTAATCACGCGAGACAAGAGAGAGTTACAATAAATATGCGGATATTTGCGGATAATTTGTAACAATATTAACTTTACATCTAACACCCAGTACAGGTCGAATTTCGGATGTATCACCGTAACTGCTTTTAGCAGATACATCATCGCTTTTAAATCGGATTTGAATCGGTCCTGAAGATCGATATATTGCACTTTGATCGCTACTTCGTCCCCATCAAGAGTTACACCTTTGTACACCTGTTTAAAAGAACAAAAATGACGAGGTGAATCAACACGTCAGATAAAACACGTAAATAATGGTTGTAAACATCTGTGCGACGATTTTGTTAAAATTTAATTGCAACAATAAAATTGCGTGTACACGTGTGTACATTTTGTATTTTTAATACCTGAGCTAAGCTGGCAGCCGCGACTGGCTCAGGTTCAATCTTACGTAACATTTCTTCCGGATTCTTATTAAAATCTTGCAGAAATATTTCTTTCATTTCGTCGTTCTCTCGGGTCAGACATTTGTCCTTTAATAAGAACGTCCAAATATTTACCGCGTAATTTATTATTATATTCACACACGCAGAAATATACACAAAATCATATACATATACATAATCTAACCGAAATGTATTTGCAATTTCAAGTTTAATCTCAACTCAAATATATTCGTGAGAATATTATACCTGCAACAATGACAAACGTTCCGTGTATTCTTTCGGAAGGATATGATTGATCGCCGCCAAGCCCTGTCCGACTTTTATGTAAATTCCACCGTTCCGCAGACAGCCCTCAACGATTCGGTCGGCGGATCTTTCGTGTATCTCGGAATCCGTGTAACCCATTACAGGCGCGATCAAGTAGTCCAGAGATATCGTCAAACCGATCTTCAACGATCTCGCAAATCTAACGCAGCTTCCCGCAACGCTCCTCACCGTTCTCTTCTTCCGTGAAGGTAGAAGAGCGTAACTTACGCTCACAAGGGCTATCCCTGCGACAACACAATCGTTTCTTGTTTATCTCCAGATGTGACAACATTCTGTGTGTGAAGTTCTTTAAATAATATTAATTATAAAAATACACACATCAATTATAAAAATTGTTTTCCTATGTATATTATTCTCTGTTACGTAAACAAGTCCGTATATTTTGGAAAATACTTGCCTGTGCCCACGTAAGCGATGCGACTTGAGAGAAATGGACTGGTTGAAAGATATCCGAAGCGAAGTCTCGTTCGCAACATTGTTGGCGGTTGATCGCGAGCTGACGGATAAAATAACAAAACAAAAAAAAAACGGATAATAATAAACAGCAGATTCAACAGCAGAAGCAACAATTAGAAGTCCGACGTTATTCAAAAAGGTCCGCCTTTTTGCGTGGTGGGGATGTCGTCCTTGCGATTAGAAGAGCAACTCGATTGTCCTCCTGTGTACATAAAAACAAACAGAAATTTGAATCTTATCGGATGTGTTATTTAGAAGACAAAGAAAGATAGGAGGAGGAAGAGAGAAGGAGGAAGAGGGAGAAACCCGTATCTTTGTGTTGTTCATTTGGACTTGCTGAATCTTTCCTCGCACGCGCAATCTTAAAACACACTCGATTTAACGCACACAATAATCTTTCGTTATCGAGAAATACGCACTTGAGCGAGATAAAACAACCGATCACGCACTGTTACCAGCGCATGTTAACGGCCTAGCACGTGAACAGTTTGGCTCGGTATATCGCGCTCTGGCCGTCGTCGTCGTGACGACGCTGCGTCGTTGGCAATCGTGTGCGTGCATGTCGCGGTTGTAAAAACGTTCGCACACGATCCAGTTGCGCGCCGCCGCCGAGAAAAATGTTGAGATTTCGAAAATTATTCCCGCGATCCTGCTCGATCATAGGAATGGTGCACGTAGGAGCGCTCCCTGGTACATACATATACATACACACGCATACACACGACTCGTGTCCGCACATCCGTGGAGCTCGATCTTAGCAGCCACGTGCGCGAATATCAAAAAGCATTTGTATTGAATTAACAACAACTCGGTGTAGTTTCCGACCAATGATTTGAATAACAATTTAGATTAGAAACAACGCGTTTCAGGAACGCCGAGGTACGGAGGATGTTTTGAGAAGATCGCGACGGACGCGGTCAAGGAGGCCCAGATATACTCGGACTGTTGCGTGGTAAATTTTTAACAAATACTCAGATAACATCACATCGGGAGATATCTCAAATGAGAGATACACAACATTAAGCAGACGGTCGAGAGATCCACGTCAAGAATAATCAAAGTCTCTTTTTTTCTATCGTAACTCTCCGTCGGACATATCTGTTGTTTTGTCAACAACATGTGTACGCACGGCATTTTTCAGGACGGCATTCTGTTGGAAAATATGCACGACGTTCCCTACGTGAGGCACAAAGACCTGACGCCAGAGGTCACAAGCACAATGACGAAAATCTGCACGGAAGTGAGAAACATCGTGCCACGTGATATTCCGTGTGGCATACAGGTAACAGAAAATCCGACGGGATTTTTGAAGATATTATCTCTCCATGTTTGTTTACTTCCCAGAGCTGAAACTCAAAAATGTCTGTTAAATCTGATAGAGAGATTGATTCGGCGCTGCTCATTCGACGGCTCGCGCGTAAAGCTCTCTCGAGCCGCTTTCTCAATTATTTATGTCAACTAATGAGAATTTCAACTAACCGCTCGGATATTTGTTGTATGTTATTTGCGATTCGATCGCACACATAGATTCTCGCGGGATGCAACAAGGAGGCGATCGCGGTAGCCAAAGCCGCGGGGCTGCAATTTATCCGAGTCGAAGGATTTGTCTTCTCCCACGTGGCCGATGAGGGTTTCATCGACGCGATCGCCGGACCTTTGTTGAGATACAGAAGATACATAGACGCGGACGACGTTCTTGTTTTCGCCGATGTTAAGAAGAAACATAGGTGAGAGAGAAATAGAGATCTCTCTGTCCGGAATCTCTGCGTTGCCAGACTCATTTCGCTATTTTATTTATGTCGCGAAAATAAAACTTTCACGTGAACGCGGTTCTATTTTACGCGTCGTCTTTTTTTGCAGTTCGCACGCGATCACGTCCGACGTTAGCTTGTCGGAAACGGCGAGAGCCGCGGAATTTTTTCTAGCCGACGGTGTCGTCGTAACCGGCACGGCGACCGGCGAGGAAGTTAACGCAAAGGACTTCGCAGGTGCGTGTATCTTTTGTACATACATGTATCTCTCTTTATAAACGCGTTCGTTGATTCTTGCGCGTTTCTCTACGCGTCAGGACGCGCGTTTGTAACCGCGGCACGAACAAAGGAGTTTGTCGTAAAATGGAAGGAGATCTGACGCCATGTTACACACTTTTGCAGAAGTGCGCGTCGCGACGAGGCTGCCGGTGCTGATCGGCTCGGGCGTGACGTTAGACAATGTGGACAGCTACTACGCGGCGGACGCGCTGATCGTTGGATCGCACCTGAAGACGAACGGCCGTTGGGAAAACGCGCTCGACCCGCGGCGAGTACGCGCCTTCGTCGGGCATTTAAAAAGTCGACGACAACAAACAACGACGCGAATGTAGCGAGAAAGCGAAAACGCCGTGGAAAGAACCACGTCCAGCGAGTAGTCAGCCAGCCCAGCCAGTTACGAAGGAATCGGCAGCTGTTCGACCAGCTGACCGAACTCCCACCTTCGATCGACTCCGCGCTCGCTGACGGGGCTGAATTCTGCACATGTGCGAAGCGGACGCTTTGGCGCCCGGAGACAACAAAATACATATATCGATCTACAAAGGAAATAATTAAGAGAATGTTGAGGAAAACTATTGAAGTTCGCTACGTATATTTTTTTTATCTACAAAATACGGACTATACGCGAAATTCTAAACGCTCTCCTGATAAATTTTCGCATTTTTTTTAATAGAGAGATAAAATCAAACCGGTATTGAATAATTTATTTCGAAACTAGTCATCTTGTGTTACTCAAGACTCTCTCTCTCTCTCTCTTTCTCTCCGCGACTCTTTGCTGACGAGATAAAAGATTACGCGTGACTTGTAAATTGAAGACTTAAGTCTCAGAATATAATAAAAACATGTATCGCAAGTTACCAAGTTGGGAAATCTAAAAGCGGAAATAATCGCGAATGTCGATAAGTCGCTTTTGGAGACGGGCACGTCTCGGCGCAACGTAATCTAAGAATAATTAAAATTGTCATATTAGAGAGAGAGAGAGAGAGAGAGAGAAGAGAGAGAAAAGAAAAATCATTATTCTAGACGTAAAACACAACATATCGTGGTCTCGCATCACCACCCTCGTTAGAATACACTCCTGGCATCGCTTCTACGGGCACCCTACCGCGTCGACATTATCCTTCCCCTCTACGCTCTCCCTGTTCGCTCTCGCCCCTCTGCATCAAGAGGATACCCCTTCCATTCCACATTTACCTATTCCTCTCCCCGGCTACACCCTCGCACCAACGAACTCGCTTCCGTCTCACTCCGCTTCTCCCAACTCCATCGCGCTTCCCCTCACACCCCGGACTCATCGCCGGGAGTCTGCCCCTTCCGTTTCACCGTCCCTCATCGGCAACCGCCTTTCGCCCCCGCGTTGCCCCTCGTCGTCGGACTCCGTCGGGTCGCCCAGCCAGCCAGCAGCCAGCCAGCCAACAGTCGAAATCAGCTGACGGCGAGCAGTTGTTACCACGGCTCCTCAAACGCGATACTGTTCAGGCAAGTTTATCACCGCGGACGCTTTTCCGCGCCGCCCTTGGCTAGTTTCTTTGTTGTGTGTGCCCTCCTGAATTCTCCCTTTCTTACGTCATTGGCCGTCGTCGCAAACGACTACTTTATTTTCTTGTGTCTATCCTATTTTGCTTTTTGCGTTGGCGAGACCGAAGCGTTCCGACCGAAAGGAGCGTCTCGGAGAGTCTCTCCGAGATGCTTTGACGTAACTTGACACAAAGACGTTCGGCGACGATGACAAAATCCCACCGTCGTTCCGTCGTTTCATCGCGTGTAACACTCGAGCAACTCGTGTTTCTCGTGTTCGGTAACGATTGGAGCACGTCATTCGCGATGAGAAACGAGATCGCGAGCGAACGATTGCGCGATTTTTGATGTCACATTGTGATTTTTTTTTCTTTTTGTTTTTGTTAAAATTAAATAAATGTAAACACACAAAGCTAAATTCGAGAAAAGGGGAAAAAAATGACGCGGAAGTGATGAGGCGAATACTCTGAGACGACCTGACGACGGAGATTTGTTTACTTTTCTTTATCCCGTAGCTCTTAGCTCTGTGTTTTCCTAATATATGTATAATTCAACGTGCGCGCGTGTGTGTGTATACAATTCGTATTCTTGTGCCTTAGAAAAAAAAAGACTTACTTTGAAAATGGAAAAAACAAAAAACGATAACTCGAAAACGTTACCGTAAACTTTCAAATCTCTGTTTACAAGTCACGTACTTTGAGATTAAAAAGCGATAAAATCGTTCGGAGAGAAGCACAAACGTCTCACGTCAAAGTTTGTGTTTGTAATTATCGATGAGGGGGAGACAAAACTGCGGAAAAAAAAATTTGCGAAAGGAAAGTCGGTCGCGAGAGACGGTAAAACAATGAAAAAACGACGGCCGCGCGCGCGGATGTCGTCGATTACGTTTCGCTACTATTGTTTTATCTTGGAAAAACGAGCCCGAGATTAGCTACATTTTAATCTCTTTTTTTTCTCTCTCTCTCTCTCTCTCGGACATCGATATTGTTACTTCGCTACTCGAATACTAGCTCGGAGTTCAGCATGATGTAAGTCATTCAGCCAATTGTGGAATAAGCCAGGATGATGTCACGGCAAAAATAAATTATACAATCTGCAATTCTTTCGCCTTATGCCGACGGTCGCGCGAGCGTTAGAATTGTAATTGGAACCAGTAATTACGATAATGATTTTATTCAACGACGATTCTATTTAAAGAAAAAAAAAATGCAATTTTGCGACGCACCGATCGAGGACTGTTACAGATTTTGATTCTTTTCAACACGAGGTTTTTTTTTTCTTTTACGCGAATCGCGTCGAATATATTTATTGGAGCGAACTGTCGCTTTTTTTGGTTTTTCTCTTTTCTTCTTGATGTTCTCTTAATTGGATGTCATTACACTCTCTCTTTGTAATTATACTGGTGCGTGAATTTTCTTGAAAAAAAAAATCGAGATAATTAATTTTTTTTCTCTCTCTCTCTCTCTCTCTCTCGAATTATAAAGTAAGCGAAAGAACATTTCTGTCAGTTAATTATAGAACTAAAAATATTTTTCTACTTTTGTGAATAATAATAATAATAATTCGATTATATTACTACTCGATAGAGAACAATGATCACTTTGTAATGGGCGCGAGCGAGTGTGCGTGTGTGCCGTGCGTGCGTGCATGCGTGCGTGTACGCGAGTATATTTACAGTCATATCGGGTACTTAAATAGTTGGCAAGCGATTATGCACAACACGGAGGAAAACTGCTTGCTTGAAAGAAGACTCGTCGTTGCCCTTCTAACTAGAGAGAAGCAAATTCGAGATCAAGGTCGCCGTGATCGCCTCGCACTCGCCCGCCCACAAAAGTGTGTTGAGATTATACAACCGAGAGAGAGAGAGAGAGAGAGAGAAAGAGACCGAAATAAAGATAGAGAAAGAGAGAGAGAGAGAAGGAGACTCGAAAATGCAACGAGAATCCGTTTTTTCGATTCGAAAACTCTCGAGAATTGAGAACACGCGATTCGAGTAGAATAAAAAAAAAGAGAGAACAAACGATCGGGACTTCGATAAACGTAAATGTCATCGTTCGAAGAGAATGACGCGGAACGATTTGAAAAACGTCGCACTTGTGCCTTGTCATCATAATAAGAAACAATACAAAATGATGATTAGAAGAAAAGAAAAAAAAAAAAAAAAAAAAAAAAAAAAATACAAAGTTGTCGCTATTAATATTAATATTATTCAGCGCATTTGTGTGCGTGCGTCTTATTAATTCGATATCTCTTTCAGGTGTCGGGCGATAACAGATCAAGATGTTGGGCAACTTCGTCGGTTACTTATTTGGTGGTAACTACTCCGGGACGCAGGACTCGCTCGAGGAGGATCCTCGAACCCGGGGGATAACGCGGAGATTCAGACAAGTGGAAGTCGAGAACGACGAATGGATCCTCATTGACCGGACTGGTACATAATCTAGTTTATTTTTAATAAATTTATCTCAAACTTTATCACTTACACACACACACACACACACACACGAAAATAAGAACACACAGTTTTTCTAAAAGAAAAACTACGGGGAGAGAAAAAGATTATTATTGTATACAACTTCAAATATATTAAAGCTAGATATGCCAAGAAAGCGAATGGGTCAGAAATAGATTGGTCATAAGCGATAAAGAGATAGTTTCAACTGCGTCTTATGTTATTATCCGCTCATTCACTTCGTCGCTCGTTCACGTGCTCGTTCACTTGGTTTCTTCGTGGATTCGTTACGCAAGATCGCAAATGCGCGCGGTAATAATTTCTCAGATTTTATTTTCGAACCGAGTTTATTATTTAACACATCAATTTGCGAAATGGGCGTAAAAAACTGGATTTTTGTTGAAATGTTTACCGGTGTTTCTCTCTCTCTCTCTCTCTCTCTTCAAATCTTGTATCTTTGTTTGCGACACACCTTGATCATTGAGAAGCATCGATTATGTTGATGCACTTTCCTTTCTCCCGTTTCAGTTGAGGGCACGCTGGAGGAGCCGTGGTACGAAATGCCACCTGCAGTGTTCACACAAGAAGGACCTATCAAAGTGGCCACCTCGCCTATGGAGAATCTGCTGATTGAACATCCCAGCATGTCCGTTTATTCCGTCGTGTCCGGAACGCCTACGTCGCCTGCTGTCGTTCCAGACACCCCGCCACCCTCGCCGGATAGATGGACGGATAATCAAAAGGACAGCAACGTCCCGGATGTCACCGATCTTCCCCAAAATGTTCCTCCGGCACCGCCAGCTAATCTGTCGTCTTCGGTGTCCACTTTATGCACTATGTCCACATCACTAGATTGCAGTCCCGATCGAAGTAATATTGACGAATTGTCGCGCAGAGTTGTTGCAGAGATGCAAGCCATCGACAATGACAGACCCGTGTCCGATAACAATAACAACAACAGAGCTAACATTGAAAAACAACTTCAAACCGCTCAAAAACGAGCTCAAGTGGTACGAATTTTTTTTGAGTTTCTTATAATTGTTATCGATACATCCGTCTTTTTGACAAAAGAGACATCTTGAAAATCAAGTCTTCGAAGAAATATCTTTAAGTTCGATACCGTCAAGTTAGAAATTTGCGAACATCTTCGAACTGTTAACTTTTAACTTTATCGAGAACCCGCTACTTTATTTTTCGCAGATGCTGAAGAAACGTTCGACTCAGAACCTGACACGAACTCGTTTGGAGAAAAGCAACAAAGTGCGTCAGGCAAAAGGTAAGCGACTTCGTCGCCAAGAACGTTTGCGCGTTCGCAATAGTGGAGCAAACAACAACCGAAAGTGCTAGTCATCCGATCTCAGGCCAAGCTGTACTTAAACTTCTTCCTGAAAACATGACCAACGCTACAACAAAATAGCCATACATAGTGAAGTTCGTTGCAACAACGGAAAACTGAAGGGCTTCGTATTAACTTGTCTTGTGTACACTGTGTGGTTTTTTTGTTTTTTGTTTTAGTTATTCAAAAAAAAATTGTGTACACAAATGAAACCAGGTTTAACTTCGATTACCTTGATCGGCCGACATGGCGATTCCGATGGGAGCGGCCAATTTTTTGATTAGACAAAGTGACTAAACACGATTAACATTTAATTGAAACCGATCAAATTAATTGGAGTAAAACCGGCCTTTATAACAAGAAATGGGACAGTTGCAATACGTGATAGCTATTTCTGCTCACCAATGATCTCAATTTGCTTCACTTCTTATCATTATTGACTCTGGTGTTTCGATTGTTTTGCTATATAAGCCCTGTTTGCGCACGAAAAGATCTGACAAAGATTTGTTGCAACGAAATTTTACTAGTGCGAGCGTATACTTGTTCGCCCAAGTATAGTGAGGAAGTGTGTACATTTGGTAACTAGGATTATAGCTCACATATACAAACAAAAACCGAGTGACACGTTTAACCCTTTCTGAAAAAAAAAAAATCCATATATATTTTAAGTAATTTAAATTTTCCTTTAATATTTTAACGATAATAGTGATTACGTTCTAGTATAACATATATATATCTCTCTCTTATTAAGTTTTTCATATCATTGTGTGTACATATTTATCTTTTGGACCCTGTAGCGTAGTCGCATATAATTTTATTGTAACATCTCTAGATATTTCGTTGTAATCATTTTAGAAATTATACACATGGCGATGATTCTCTTTTTTCATATAAAATAAAAACAAATTGTTCCTCACGCAGGAGTCATACAAAAAACGAATGCAATAATTTTTAAACTTCTACTATTTGGCAATGGAAGTTTACTGACAAACCACGTTCACGCAAAAAATGATTCCTATCATATATATGTAATTTCCATAATCTTGTACAGGTGATCGAAACAAAGCAATATTGAAGATATGCAATTTTATCTTGAAAGGGTTAACAGGAGTCCTCACAAAAGTATGTTTTAAGAGTGAAGTACATCATTATACACACGTGCGAGGACATTGATATTATTAGTGCATTGTTAAGATTATATATATATATATGTACATGTGCTTCATTTAACTTCATTTAAGTATAAGATTGATTAATTATAATTATTTATTTTTAGCACACACAATGGCATAAATATATATATATATACATTATGTATATTTAAATAATTTCTTACAGTTACAACTTAATTAATTGCATTAGTATCGAAAGTGTATTTGCACATTCGTCACAAACAAAAAGAAAACAACAACAAAAAACAAGAACTTTCTCTATAATATTTAAGAAATGTACATCTCTCTACAGAGACGCCACGTATGCCTTTATATCTTGAGAAGTTAGAAAAAGAAGAGAAAAAAAAAAGGTACTTTGAGAGATCGAAAAAGCAGTTTTTCATTTGTACAAACAATGATGTAATTTTGAAGATATACTTTTTAATAAGCATCGAAATTCGAGAAACGAACACAAATATTTTATAACGAAACCGAATGCTCGTCACACAGCAATCGACCGTGTCCTCTCGACTCTCACATGAAAAAAAAAAAAAAAAAAACAGAAATTTTCGTGTTTTTGGAGAACAAAACAAAATAATGAAGAACCGATATTTTTTCAAAAAAGAACTGTTAAATAAAAAGGAATACAACGCAAAGATTATTAAGAACTATGTAACACACTCACCTTAGTTGCGATAGAAACAGAGCGAGCGCGAAAAAAAGAAACTCCACGTGCGATCACTGCACTTCGACGTTTTTCACGTGTTTTTTTCTCATTGCATTGTTATATAGTATTTGTTATCGATTTGTTACAAACGCGCACATTATCGATATAAGACGAAGAGTGAACTAACCTAACAAATTATTCCTAATAACTCCGCGTGCCCAATCAAACGAGACTGAAGGCACGTTCGACACACACACATATATTTCAATAAAACCTCCCTTAAATAATCCTATCTACAAAATTTCGTAGTTCGAATCATCAAAATCCACATTTTACGTACGCGCTGCATAAAATGTTGAATCAATCAGAAAAAAAAAAAAAAGATGCACGCACATTCGTTCCGTCATCCATTTTTGAGTCACGCGCCAGAAACGTATGGGGCGAGATCAAACTCGATTTACACGCAGATCACACGTGACAATTCGCCAATCGCATCGGTCAGTTGGGCCGATCGATTGGTCCGGGCTCTGGTAACTTTCTCTCGAACTGATTTTGTTGCGTTGTAAACACGCCCTTCAGTTTCGTCAAATTCGCGCCAAATTCGAAGAGAGAAACGTTCGCCTCACATTTAGCGGAATTTTTATTTCGTAAAGAAAAGTGGCTGTACCATACAACATTATTATTGAAAAGGATTATTTGTACGTCACTAAATATACACACACACACACAGAATCCTATTTATGTATAAAAAAGTCAAATATATTTTAAAATATATATTATAAAAATTAACGTATTTAAAAAATGTTTCAAGAATCTTTTCTGAATTTTAATTTATATTATATATTGTATATACATGGATGTGTGATATATCATAAGTGCAATACATATGTTTGATATAATTTACGTACAAATAAATCCTTTTGCTTCCCAAAAAGCACGTACGTACTTTTTCAAAAGCGAGTTGTCAGCGACGTATTTCGTTCAGAACACATTTTTTTTCAGAATCACATTTTGTTCAGAAGCGCGCCGGAGCGAAAGGATTATAATATTTGATTTTTTAAACATCATTCTTTTTTTTTTATTATATTCTACATTATTTGCTGATTCGACGATTCAGTGAATTCCAGCTGTTCGTGTAGTCGATCTTCAAATGACCGTACGTATTCAGGTCCATATGCGACGGTGATGTTGTCTGTACCATGTATCTGTTGTCGTGCGCGTTAACTGCGTGCGGTAAGCTTTTTCTTTCCTGAGGAAGAGACCTCGGAATTTCTAAACACACAACATTTCTGTATTAGAAATAAAAAAAAAAAAGAAAAAAAGAAAGAGAGAAAACGAGAAGAGTGAGAAGCGTTTCGCGAATCTCTCATTACATACGTCATCGCGTTTTCACTTGTTTAGAAATAATAATAATAGTGATGAAATGTTTTTTTGGGACAAGAAAACGATCGAGAGGCCACGAATGTAATCTTTCACGCCTCATCAAATTTTGCGACTCACAAAAATATAATTCAATTATTACGGTACTTTCTCGTGTACCGAAATCGCGGCACGCGCGTTAACTCGCGCGAGTTCCGCGCATGATTTAATATCTAGGAGAGAGAGAGAGAAAGGCTGTAAGCGCGCGCGATGAAAATTACGCAGCGAATGATCAATTCGGTACAATGATGTATGGATTCGCGCGCACGAATGCATCGCGCGACAGGCAATGCGCTTGCGACAGCGTGTCGTGCTATAATAAACCATCATCGTGTAACGACAGCACGTAAAAACTTTCTAACGCTCCGCGGACTAGAAATCGTTCGATTTCTAGTGGCGCATCGCTCTTCGAATGAAAAACTACGGAAAAATACATTAGCCGAACCGTTGTTCGGCCTGCTTTTTCCAACAAAGCGTGAAATCCGCAAAATCGGTCAGGATAATTTAGAATAAAATGTTTTTCGCGATCGAAAGAAAATCATCGAGACATCTTCAGAATCTAACGCGGTCTCTGTAACATTTTTTTCCTTTTTTTCTTTTGAAGAAACAAATTCGTTAAATAGCACTTGAATTATTATTATTTTTTTTTTGTTTTGATAAGACACATCTAATATATACGTATCACAAGAAAACAAATACCCTCATCGATCCAGTTTTTGATAAGTATCCAATTTTTAATCAGTTGTTAAAAAAGTATTATAGTAAGGTTTTGATCATAAAAATTAGTCCGAAAAAAAGTTTGGCATAATAATTAATTATTCCGACATCTGTACACCTCCTTTCGGATAATATTTGTTTAACAAACTGATCAATAATTGGATACCGATCAAAAACTGGGTCCGTGACGGTAGTCGAAGATATATAAATTATCTCTATCTGAGAGAAAATTATAAACATCTTTCAGTACAAGTGTTCGTCTAATTTGATGAATGTTTTTCACATTGTTTTCTCGCGCGTTTTTCTCGAGGCAAGTCTTACCGAGTACGGGCGTGAAAACCGGAAATGGTTCCGGCGCCGATGCGACATAATTCATTCCCTCGTCCTCGTAGATAGCTTGCTGATAACAACGGCTATTGTTTGGTTGCCTAACTGGTCCGTGGTACAAATCTCGTTCGTCATATTCTCTTAATGAAGATGACGCGCAGCTGATGATTTCATTTAAAAACAAAAAAAAACACAAAAAACAAAAGAATTAGAAGAAGATAAGACAGAACAATGAAATGAAAAGCAGAGAAAAATTAAATGTAAAAACACTTTAAGTAATGTTCTTAAATATTTTCCTAATGACTGTTCAAAAGTTCATTGTGTTACATTACTTCTATATATTGCTCGGCACAGCGACAACATGTTTACATAACATTTTTATCATTCTTCATTATCGAGTATAAAAAATCTATTTTTTATATTACCAATATTCCGATCGTGCTCGCGCGTCCCGAAGGGAACGTTCCTGCATGGAAGGGCAGCGTTGCGTTCGGCGCGGTACGTCGGCGACGCTGTGGCGCCGCAAATAAGCGTAATTCTCCAAGTCCCACGGATCTATGTAATGACGACCTCCGGTCCCACCGCTTCCGGAACTGCCAGAAGTCGATTTTCGGGAATCATCCGAACTCCAATAAATTGACGATTCTGCCGGCATTTTGTTCTCACTCTTTCTTCTTTTATTTTTCAGAAAAGCAACACATAGAGAAGTATTTGCTGAAAATTTTACTTAAAAAAGAAAACACATGACTTTTATTTAACGTAGTTTTTTTTTTACAAATCTAAAATTTTCTATGTACGACACTCTTCCTGCATTTATACGTTCGTTCAAACATTATTTTTTACCTGACTGATAGGAAAGTTCTTCTCAATTGTTTCTTCCTTGTTTTTGTCGATGCATTGATCAATAAATTTTTCACATAATTTAACAAGTGTGTTTTTAATTTCACTTTCTTTGATTAATACTTTTTTGTTAAAAAAAAGTTTTTTCACGCTTTTTTCAAGCAAAACTTTTAGAAATTTATTTATATCTTCTATTGTATTTGACGTGACGATTATTTTTTGTTGCCACCACTGCATCCCAGTTTAAATTGACATTCTTCCGTTCTTTCGCACGACATGCAAGAGCACATTGCGCACAGCGCGAACGCGATTTCGCTTCTGCGGCCGCCGAAGCCGAAACGTCGCTTTTTCCGCTGCCGCTCTTCATGGTGAAACCTCCGTGGACTTTCACACCCGCGCGAACCTCGTGGCCTAATCATCGTATTCTGAATCCCATGACGGATGACGCATCGTGCGGAACCGGAGCAACATGTTCACGCGTATTTTACCAAACGCACTCCACTTTCGAAAGCGCGCGTTCAATTCACGATTTGCATTTTCAAATCGGCAATTTACTCGCGAAATTATCGTACGGTTTTGTTTTTAAAAATAGTAAAAAAAAAAAAAAAAAAAATGTGTGCGCAGACTAGATCGGAGAAAACTGGTGCAAATCGAATGTAATTTTTTAACCTGGATATTACGCTACACGTAAAAGCAAACTGGTTTTTCAAACGTACTTCTTATTCCATTCTTAAAACACTTTGATATTTTCACACGCAAGAAACGTATTCAAGCTAGTACGATTTTTGACTTATACATATATACACTTCAACATACATATATCCTATATGTACACATACATACACGTGTGTATATAGATATTTATATCCCCTTATATATAAATATATACGTATTTTGATTACACATATACATATTAATTTCTTATTGAAGTACGTTATAATTCAGCACTCTGTCCTCATATCTATGGTAGTTTTATCAAAACCCTCTTTTTCTTTTTCCAAACAGCACAAAAAGACGTCAAAATACATATTTCAAAGATGTGTAAAAGTCGTTTTAAGTCGTTTTCAATTATTAAAAAATAAAAGGAATTCAAGGAGAACAATTAACGTGTGTTGTAGCTTCTTACATATTATTATTATTATAATTATTTGTTCGCTTGTCAAACAAAAGAGAAAGACATAGAAAGAAATGAGTACAATATCGAGTGTAAATAAACAAATGAAACGATTATGCTAATCATTATTGTATATATACATTGCGTGACACACACTCGGCTTACATATTAACAAAATAATATTCTCTCAACATGTTTTTTTTCTCTCATCGATGAATATAAGGAAAATAGCTATATAGTATCATGAGATATAGTATTGTTTAAATTATTTGATTTTTATCTGGAGTTTACGATAACATCCCTACTTGAGTTTTTTTTTCCTAACACGTACGTATATTTCGCTTTGTTCGATAAAAATAGCAGTTATATTTGATAACATGACGTGTGTGTGTGTGTGTGTGTGTTGCGTAATTCTATTCTTAAATTCTATTAGTCTGTAAATTCGAGAACAAATGTGTTTTTTGTTATACATAGAGCAATTAGCCATTTAAAGGGTGTTGTCGCAAGTTAGATGTCTTCGTACGTGTAGATACGAAGAATTTTGTTATCTTCCTACACACATCTCGCAAATACTCTCTTTTTTATCCCGCATACATATATTAAATATCATTTGTTAAATCTCAAGAGAGAGCTTTCTTCAACATTAAGACTATTATCATAAACGCGAAATGCGATTTCTAATCGCAACCAGCTTCATAATTTGTTCGCTACAACAGGATTGTACTCGTGTATCCAGATAAAGATCAAGAACACATATCACAGTTTCAGATTTTTATAGGTTTAGATTTTTTAAATCTTTCTTAAATATTACGTCGTAATATCATTGGCTGGCGATAACTTCGTGTCGCCTTATCAATTATAACAGCTAAGGTTTGGCGCTAAGTTCTGCTGTGTGTCGGAAATACAAACGTTCAACAAAAAGAAATTCGCAAAGATTTGGCAAAACAACAATTGCTCACTTCAAGTGACCTTTGACAAGATTTTCTTTTCAATAGAATAGGTTCCCCCCTCCCCTAATCGCGTAGTGTGCAAAAATACTGAATCTAGAGAGAAAAAAGCCAATAATACATCTTTTTCTTTTGATAACTTATACATTGCTTAACACGCTGCTTGTTACTGACAAACAAAACGTAACAAAAAATCGCCACGATACCCCATCGTTACACTTTATCTGTAACTTATATAAATCAAATTAACCTAAATAATCAGATAAATTAAATTGAGACAATTATTAAATATCATAATTTCTATCCGACTACATAAATTTTCAAACACACACAGAAAAATTGTTTCTCTCTAGATTAGAAATTCATTTACTTGGCACACCGTGGAATCACTTTAGCTTCCCCTACAGAAGTTTACAACTGGTACGACCAAGACAACTTATTTTGAATATCGAAATTATTGCTAAAAAGAATGCTTTTATTAGTTAAAATAAATAATTATTTTGGCCACACTAGGAAGTAAATTTCTATAAGGATTTACACAAATTATTTGTAAAACAAACTCACAAGTTTCATATAATTACGTTGGTGGAAGGCTTGGAACGCGGAGTTTTGCGACGATTTCTCATCTGGCCTGATCGAGCAGCAGCGACGCCGCCATTTCTACGTCATATTCACTCTGCTTCAAAGCGTTCTCACATTGTTGTCTAGTAGCCAAACCCAGTCTAAAGTTACAGAAATAAAAGTTAATTAACAAGGTTTTGTAAGATCAGACTACTCGATCTAGTTACTGATCTATTTTTATTGTAAGATATATGAGAGATAAAGCGAACTCGCATTAATGTAATTTGAGAAACGTAACCTGCCAAATGCAAACAAACTCTTTAGTATCCGAACTACTTCCTTCGAATATTCAATAAAACCAAAAGAGATAGTTACCTTACGAGACTTTCAACTTTTGCCTGCCTGTCCTTTGTGATTTGCTTGGCAGCTTGATTTGTGTCCCAACCGGTCGCTTGTAGCGCGGCCAGAACCTCCTGTTGAGACGCGTCTGCGGCCTCTCTCTGCACCTTCATGATCTTGCTCGCCCTAAACTCGTCGCTCAGAGACATCACAAGTTGCTGAGAAACCGCGGTGAGCGGTGGACTAGTACCAGTTGGATGCTGATTAATCTGCAGTAGGTTTGTCTTTGATAAGTCATTCGCCGATGTTCCGCACACATTCCTGGCGGGAGTTTCGTTTTGCAACAGATTGGAAGATCCGCTTAAATTGGACTTGGTCGCGGAATACTGATTCTGCGCACAACCGTTCTGGCTGGATTTAAGCGGACTCCAGGCTCCCGTAGGAGGAAGCGGAGGAGGATTATAAACAGGCGGCTGTTTTAGATAAGGACTAAAGTCGCAAGGGTGTGATTGAACAGGCTGATTTCTGCCGACTACAGTTTTCTGTTGTTGACCGCTGACTGTCTCCCGGGCACAGTTCTGGCTTGACTCGCCGTTTAAGTTGTTGGAATAGTAATTTCGAAGAATATTCTGCTGAACAGTTTTATTGTAGAGAGTATTGAACTCGTTTTGAGAGAGCTGCTCCAAGTTAGGAACCTGTAAAAAATATTTTTCGTAAACAATCGTCCTAATTCTGAAAGATTCCTTACGTTTTATTCGACTAAAAATCTATCAATTGAGAAAAAAAATATTTTTGAAGTACGATCTCATGAAAGCTTCTTACCATTTGTTTCAACTCTGCGTACACTTGCTCGGACAAGAGTGTTGCGGGTTTCAAATGTTGAGGTTGCTGCAAATCATTCTGTATATGAGTGATTCCGTGAGTATTGTTCGTACTGGCTGTTACGTTCTGCGGGTAAGACTGATGTAACGCGAAGTTCTGATTAAGAACAGGCGTCGCGTTCTGCGAGCAATTCTGGCTCGTTGACGAATAAATCTGGTCGGGAACGGTTTTGGAGAAATTACAGGATCTGTACTGAGCGCATCCACTGATGCTGTTACTAGCAGTATGATTAGTGATCGGTTGAGGCGAACTGAAGTTCGACGCGTTAATGCAATTCTGATTACCGGTTAGCGCAACAACTTGCGTTTGATTCAAGTTTGTTTTCAAGACGTTAGCCGCGCCATGTAGAGGATCACGCGTCACGTTGGCGGGGATTTTAGCGGGGACAACTTGCAGTAAATTGAAACTCTGTCCGGTGCTCGTACAAGAATTTTGAAGGTAGGTCTGACTATTTGACGAGCAAGCTTGCGCCTGATTGAAAGCAACTTTGGAAACGTTGCAAGGACCATATTGGGTTTCGTTCGCGGTATTTCCAGCAATGTTGGCGGCAGTTCCTTGAAGCAGATTGACATTACCGTAACTAATATGTGTAGTATTTTTTGTATTCTGACTCGATGAGCCAGCTTGTGTCTGAGCGAAGGTAGCTTTGGCGACATTGGAAAGACCGTATTGACTTTGATCGTACGTATTACTAAGATTAGTGGTTTCCTGAAGCAAATTAATGTTATCTTGATTTGTTGGAACGGGCGTTAACATCTGACGACCAGCAGCCAGTTCGACTGGATGAACATTCTTCTGCTGTGGCAGAGTTTGCGCTTGCTGCCAAATTTGATTCACTATCGTATCAGTCGCCGATTCTGACACCCGCTGTTCACTCTGAACAGACGGTTTCTGAATGTTGGTGCTCTTTGGCTGCCAGGAATTCTGCACCTTGCTGAGTAATGTTGACGAGGATGATCCTCGATGATCCGTTGCTATTGGTGACTTCGGTTTTGCTTGCGGTGGAGGTTTCAACGTTGGAATAACAGACGAAGAAGGTCCAGCAACGTCTTCCGTTGTTGAGAGCTGCTGAGTCGGCGCGGATTCTTGTCGCAGCTTGTCTGAAGATGAATAGCGCAGATAATTTGTAGAAACGGCTCCTAACTCTTGACTTTCTCGGTTACTGGTGGAGTTCGTGTTTTTGGTCGCCTCCTTCTCGCCCAGATGTTTCTCTAGTTCAGCCAAAAAGGCTGAATCCAATTTCTTTGCGATATTAGAGCTGGTATTGGAATTGGAATTCAACGATAGCTCGTTCATGCTTTGCGCAAGCTCGCAATTGGATTTCGGTTTTGATGGACTCTCGTTAGGTCCGACGGAAGGAGGAGGAGGCGGTAGAGGAGGCGGAGCTGGAACGGAAGTGAACGACGACGCGGATTCCACTGTGGAAACGTTGACGTACGTCTGCGGAGTAGAAATATTCCGTAGATCCTCCGGCCAGGTGGACCAGCTCGATTCACGCGGGCTAGTCTTATCTATTTCACTATAATAACTCGAGACATCTTCTATATTTGCCGCATCTTGCTGAGATTCTATGTTCGGATTGTTTGAGTATTGACGAACGTCCTGAAAAATAAAGAATATAATAGTTAGATTGTATATAGAGTTAACGAGAGTTGTCTAACAGAAATGAGATACGATTTTCCGAGAAACACCGTATATTGATATACCTCTATATTTGCGGAATCAGCAACAAAACTATTCGTAGCACCTTGATCCTGCGTCTCTTGATTATCCACATTTCCATACTTTGCGTAGCGATTGGCTACTTCAGTAGGCACATGGCTGTAGTACCGCGAATGTGGCGGCTTCATGAATACTGCGGACGTATCAAACGGATCGGAATACGCGGAATCCACATTGCCAGGGAAATTGGCATACGTTCTTCCCTCATCATCCTGCCAAGAAAATCTCTCGTCCTCGATGGGCTCGTCTAGAATGTTGACCACTCGCCGACACGCGGCCTCCTGCGCGTTTGTACTCACTGATCCCTCGGCGGAAAGATCTATTAAAGTGCCTTCCTGATTAGTGCTCGAGCTCGATGATGCCTGCGGCATTTTGATGGGACTAGACCTGGTGTCATTCTGCAGCTTCGTGTAATTAAATTGTTTTCTAGTGCGCGGCGTGCCGTAAGAAAATTTTTTCTTCGTCTGATTGTCCGACGAAGACGCCACCAATACATCTGGAGGATCCATTGGATTTCTCAAATATACGTCATCGATATAGACGGGGCTGCCCCAACTTTTACCAAAAGGCGCTCCGTGTCCTGTGTGAATAAACGAGTTCTCCAAGGGTTTGCTAATGTCCTCTGGTTGCTTTCGGCGCATTGGATCGACTAAACAACGAGGAAAATGCGCCACCTGAAAAGTTCGCTGATTCTGTCCTTTCCACCAATAATTCTCTGGACGTCCATCAATGATTGCGATCTGATCTCCCGGTTCGATGGACATCTTGTCGGGTTCTTCGAAAGCGGATAGAGCTTTCATCACAGACGGTACCATCCCAGTCAACGATTCCTTTAAGGAAGCAAACGTAGGTCTTTCCGAAGGTTCTCTCCCCCAACAACGAAGCATCAGCTCGTACACGTAAGGAGGCGTCGCTTCTGGCTCATGAAGACGTTCGCCCTCGCGATCGATCTTCCGTAATATTTCGGAACCGTTTAAACCCACCCAGGGCTCTTCTCCGAACGTCATCATCTCCCATAGCGTCACACCGAACATCCAAACGTCTGACGCGTGGCTGAATTGCCGCGCCTTGAGCGATTCGGGAGCGCACCAAGGAAAAGGTACCTTTTTGTGTTCAGTCATAACGTAACAATCTTCTTGTTGAGGCAGTGCTTTCATTAATCCGAAGTCACCGATTTTAATCTTGTCGACTGTGCTCAATAGAACGTTTCTACATGCCAAATCACGATGTAGGAAACGTTTCGCTTCCAAGTACGCCATGCCTGTGGCAACTTGCAAAGCGTAGTTGCAGAGTGTAAGAATTGAGATTCTGCTGCATTGCTTTCGCAAATAGTCGAGTAACGCTCCCAGAGGAGCAAGCTCGGTCACCATCATCATCGGCTGCGACAGCACTACACCGTACAATCTGATAAGATTATGATGATCCAATGTGTGCATTGCTTGAACTTCAGAAACAAAGTCTTCTATCACATTCGGCTGTGTGAGAGCGTCTGCTTTGAGAACTTTCACAGCAACTGGAAGAACTCGTCCAGAGGGAGAAACCCATTCTCCTCTTCTGACTACACCGAAACTTCCGTCACCAAGTTTAACAGACAGCGTAACATCCTTGTCCTGTATGAGACATGTTAACACTGAAGATGTTTCGATAGGCTGCGAAGAACGTTTATTGTTCTTGCCACTGCCCCCAGGTTTGATCTTAGTTATAAGACTCTTCTTCCATTGAGCACTTCGTCGTTTCTTCACCGCATCTAGCAAGCGTCTGACACCAGGTTTTCCCAGGCCAATCTTTTCCAAATCTTCTGGCTGAACGTAATCAAAGTGATGAAGGCGAGTAACTTGCAGATCATCTCGAATTCGTGTAAAAAATTGGGAGAGCTGCACATCAAGAAGCAACTCTTGAAGCCACTCTGTACCTTCTTCATCAGCCATGGCGGTTACACCTTCCTTGCTCATTAAGATATCTGACACTCTAAAAGTATAGAAAACAATACAATAATTTTTTTACTTGTTAAGTATGATAACATATAGATGTCTATTAAAATGTCATAATAAAGAGAATATCGCATTCATTTGTCACACAAAGGATCTCCAAAATTCTTAAACTTAAAATCTTGTAAAAGAGTTTGTGAATTCTATATAACAATATCACGTAAATTAGATTCCAATAAGAAAGTTTTAGTTTCATGAGATTTGTTGACACTTAAAAACCTTGGAGAAATATAAAACATATTATTTTATAAAATTTCAAACTCTCGAATAATAACATTCTCTTATCAATTTCGAGACACAAATGTTTTATCTTTGAATTTTATCTCTTGCAAAATACAAAATTCATCTCCTGACTTTTGTCTCTTGCAAAATACTAAATATAACAAACAAGATTGTATAAATCTAGAATCGTTGTCTCTTCTCAGACAATTTACGCTTCATCAAACACTTTGTAGCGTACATACTCTCCGCAAAAAAATTATATTCAAGATAACACCAACCTGTAGATTTTGCTCTTATCATTTTTTTTCTTTTTTTTTCGTCTGTCCAGGAAGCGTTGATAAATATTCGGAAATTTTTATCTGAGAAACATTCACTGACACATCCACTGACAATTTTTCGAAAAAAAAATTCTCCTTGGAAAATACCGCTCGCTTCAGGGCGATCGAGAGTGACGGCGTCGGCCTTCGCTTTGTCGGAATCCCCGACGACGCATACTTTCACCCGACGATTTTCCAACGCGATGCATTATCCGACGTGTGAGACGTGTGTTGTGTTGCTATAACCTAACTCAAAGACGCGTCAATCTCAAGCTGCACACAAAAACCTATGTCCGTCACGTATACGGCAATCATCGTGAATGAGACTGAAACGACTGGGAGATTACGGTTGTTACAGCTTGTATCAACGGCCGCGGCGACGATTCTATGCGACCATTGTACGCGACGACCCAGACGGGGCGGCAAAGAGGGGGAGGGACGGCGGGGGGGAAAGAGGGGAGGAAAACGAAAAGGCGACAGAAATTGAATGAATTTCTCTGTGCACACAAGCTGATTCGCACAGAGCTGGTTCGCAAAACATGCTTATAGAGGGCATCGCGATGCAGCAATCCAGTCGATACCACCACACGTTAAACATACAAGTGTGTGCGTGTGTGTACAAAATTAAAAATAAATTATCACATACACGCGACTCACACGGACGTAACGCGCGTGTGTTGTAAATTGTTTTTTTTTTGTTTTAATTTCACAATTTGTTACGTAAATCGCGTATATCGCTGTCGCGGATATATATCAAAGTACAATTTCGCTCCGCTTTTCTCTTGCCAAGTTGGATAACAAATTGAATTTTGTTGCGTCACACAATGTGTACGAAATATATTATTCAAAACGTGACGCGTGATATATTTATCGTGTAATTTAATTGATTATAAATGATGCGAGTTTACATACGTTCCCCGCGCGAAGATTCAGAATGTAAATTGTATTAATTAGAGAACGAGTTTTTTCTCTTTCGGACCTTTCACGTATCTCTATCAGAATTATTATAATTATTAATCGTTATTATAATTACTATTTGATAGAGGTTTTTTGATCTTTCACCGCCGATCTCGTCATCCCCTGGACGAAGATAAACAAAGCGAAACAGGTTCGCGGCACACATCGCCGTGTGTAGCTATATATAATATCGCGCTTTGTATATAGGACCCGATTTTGCTGCATCGACCGCCTTTTTTTTTTCCTTCAACCTCGCGCCGCATCCCCGCACGCGGCCGTCATCGTGCCAATGTCGCGCGTGGCGCTTGCGTGTGTTACAGTACGCGGCAATTAATCGGTTCCTACGAAGAGGGAAGAAGATTCCCCTTCTATGTAGTCCTTGTATTTCAGCGGCCGACCGGGAGCGACCGAGACAACAAGAGGGACGGAACCTCGTTTCTCTCCCTCGCGGAACCGATTCCATTACCGCGCACTGTACGTACGCACCCTCTCGCGCACCCCTTCGTCAAAATCGCGCGTCACCACAGGCGGCGGTGGCGGCTCCGATCGATGTCCTGGATGGGCAGTTTTTCGCGGGACGCTTGTTGCTTTGGATATGCACACGAGCCGCGAACATAAACTCGTCCCCCAGCGTCTTTCTCTCTCGAATGCCTTTTGCGCCTTGTAAATCGTTCGGGTCGCTTTGTTGATTTTTCGACCGTTTCGAAGATGAGATCGCCGCTCTCGTTCCTCCGTCGCAACGGATTAAAATGCGTCAGAAGCATCATCGTCTCGGTGTAATCGCCGATGAACGCTTTATTGGCTCGGCTGATTAATATTCAAGGTACGAGGTATCGATAAATAAAAGCGTCTTTTATTTATTTCGGTACTGAAGCTAAAATAGCTTTCGAGCGCGCGATAAGGGAAAATGCTTAAAACTTAGATGAACTAATTAAAATTGCGTTTCGTACACACGATGAGATTTAATTGACTAATTAAATCCTCTTTTGATTAACTTCACTTGATGTTGACCAGAAATTTGATTGTCGCTGAAGAAAACGAGGGCGTTGCTTCTTTGCAAAATTTTTTTGTATTTTTAAATAATAAATTGATAAGAGCGAAAAATTTGATGATTTTATTTGAGGATTAATTCTTTTTTTTTTTTTTTGAGATTCAATTTTTCTTTCATTTTTATTATTTACTCCACGCTTTAATATCTTTTGTTTACTATATCTTCGACCTAGAATTGTTTTTCTACTAATCGCAATGTTTATTTGTCTCCTGGCTGGTCAGATTACGGACTTGGATTGTTGTGCGACGATCTGTGCGAAGATCTTCGCTCCGAAGAATGATGATGATCGATCGACAGCAGGTTTGCAGACGCGCGAGCACGCCGTAGATTTCGAAAATGCTTCGAAAGAATAACCGTGGTACATTCGCTGGCGTCGTTCCCGACGTAATCTGAAGAATACGCGCGGAAGAGCAGTTTTTTTAATTTTTTTCCGCCATCTCTTTCTCGCGGGCTCAAGGCCGCAAGCATATACACACTTAATTGTCTTTCCAATGAACGCGAGCTACTCGCTACACTCTGATTAAGAAGTCGTTAGTACATCAAGAAAATCATTTCGCGGGTGAATCGACAAGATGAAGAACTCCGAGAGGATAAACGGTGATCTACGAGCCTGGACGAGCCTGAACGATCTGTCGCGATCGACCGGTCAGGATGCCGTACTTGTCGGGAATTCCGTTCAAGTATGTGAGACTTCTTGACGATTGACAAATGTGACTTCTAGATGATGTTTGAGTATAGATTACGTTTAGGTAACTTATAGCGGCGGCACCACCACAACGTCGGTTCTTCAGCCTTTGGCCGAATCGCAAAGATCGAGGTTGAAACGCGTCACTCTGATCGCACGGAAAGTAATAGGAAAGCCATGGTCTTTCATCAAATCGTTTTTATACGGTTGTATACTGATAGCTTCCATCATCTCCCTGTTGAAGGAACTGAAGAAATTCTACAGTCCTGGTGAGTGTGCGTCCCGTGGAGCTTGTGACAAGAAATCTTCAGTATTTTAACAAATAACATTTTTCCTTCTGTCTTTTAATAATATCAATAATCTTTTTCGATGTTCAATGAACACCTTGAAAATCGTAAAAATTTAAAGAGATAAAACATTTTCGGAAAATTTTTGGAAAATTTTAGAACGCTTGAAGACCTTGACGGTGTATGTGAGAATATAAAAAACTTTAAATTCTGTGCGTAACACAAATCTTTACATATGTTTTTTTTTCCAAATTCAGATCCAAAAATTTGTTTGACTGAAGGATGCGTCAAGACAGGTAAAGATTTTTCGTCAATTCTATGTATTTTAGCTAAAAGAGACAACAATCCTTTTTTTTTTTCTATTTTTAATCTCTTAATCGCAATACTGGTCAACTGCTGACGAACAATCGTCAGCGGTTCTAAATAACAAGTTGATGAAAACAACCTATGCGAAAGTAATGAGGCAATTTGCTGTAATAATATAGCATCGAAGTTGCTAGAGGCGATGGATCGCACCGTGCCGCCCTGCGACGACTTTTTTCAATACGCTTGCGGCACGTGGAATCGATTGCACGTGATACCGGAGGATAGCAGCGCTACAAATAAGTTCGAAGTGATGGGCGACGGGCTGGAGTTGATTCTGAAGAACATCCTCGAAAAACCACCCGACCCGGACGATAATAACGCCACCGTGAAGGCCAAGATGTTTTACAGATCGTGTACGAATATCTGTGAGTATCCAAATGAGTCCTCGTTCGGGACGCTTTTAAACGACAATAAATTTCACACAAATCGCCACCGAAAGAATATTGTATAATAAAATAATTTAATATTTTAATAAAGTCACATAAAAAATAAAAAGACTTTTGTTCACATATTTCTAGGTTTTTACGTACAACAACAATATAAAGATATCGACTCGTTCGTGTATTTTTCATAAATCCTTATATTTCACATATGCTGTGCGTTCTATTCTTACAAGAATAAAATTGAAACGCAGCTCATATACGAAAACTCGGGGACGTTCCTCTGAGAGAGAGCCTGCAGCGTCTCGGTGGCTGGCCGGTTGTAGTGGGCGCATCCTGGAAGCCGCCGTCTTACTCGTTGGAAGTCTTCCTAGGTCGTTTGCGAAGCGAATACGACGAGGGTGTGTTGATAGAGCAGCGGGTCGGTCCAGACGATACGAACTCCTCCGTCAACATCATCCAGGTGCGCCGGCAAAGTAAGACTCCGTCGACAGTCGATGGCTGTACAACACTTCTCAACTCACATTTTATATATATTATAAATATATTTCAACTCATATATACATCAACATGAGATTTTTCTGTTATTTCTGGAAACTAAAGAAAAAAAATATGCAACAAAATGAAATAGGTAAATGATGTTTCCGTTTATATTTGCGTGCAGTTCGACCAGATGTTACTGGGACTACCCAGCCGAGATTATTACTTGGAAAACACGAGCGTAAAAGCTTATCACAATTATATGACAAATGTCGCCATCTTGCTGGGAGCTAATCCTCGCTCGGCGGCCGAGGAGTTCGATCGGGTGATAACTTTGGAGAAACAACTTGCTAACGTACGTCTTCATCTTATTAATTCGTCTCTTTCAACGGCAAAACCCATGTAGCGATTGACAACAGTCTTCACGATTCCAGGCATCCTTATCGGAAACGGACAGACAAAACATCTCGGCGATTTATCGGAAACTAACGCTGCGAGAATTGCAGCGAGAGGTGCCGGAATTGCGATGGCTCGCTTACCTGCGAGAATTCATCAAAGTGCCGATCGACGAAGACGAGGTGGTCGTGACATACGCGATGCCGTATTTCGTGCAAATGGGTCGCATTATCGCAAAAACGGATCGCAGGTAATAAACAAAGTAGTTGATGAAAAAAGTGACTAAAATTTCACTTCGATAAGAAATTTTTTTTTTCTTTTTTTTTTTTTGCAGGACATTGCACAATTATATTTTGTGGCGACTGGTCATGTCGATCATGCCTCACATGATCGACAAGTATCAGCAGAAGCGTTTGGAATTCCAAAGGATTTTGCTGGGCATTCTTAATGAAGGCAACAGATTGTCGCACTGCGTCGAGTGGACCAACAAGAAACTCGGGATGGCAGTAGGAGCTCTTTTCATACGCAACAATTTTAATAACGAAAGTAAGGTGAGAGCGTTCCCGATTCGCGTTAAAAAGACACAAGTGAGAGCAAATGAATCTCTCTTTGAATAATTAAAATTATTTACCGTTTGATGACATTTAGGAGATCGCTGTAAAGATGATTCGAACGATTCGCGAAGCTTTTAACGAACTGCTAAATGAAAACGATTGGATGGATAACGAGACGCGGAAGGTGGCAAAGGAGAAGGCCGATGCGATCGTCGAGCGAATCGGTTATCCCGAATTTCTGAAGGAATCGGACGAACTTTCCAAGGAATATGAAATGGTAAAACCATTTTTCTTTTCCCGTCGTATTTGACAAAAACGAAAAAATAAATTGAAAATAAACAAATTTATTTCATTTTACACTGAGATATTTTGTTCAGTTACACGTGATGGAAGATCGTTTTCTGGAGAACATTTTCGCGGTGCTCAAGTACTTAGCTCATTACAATCAACAGAAACTGCGAAAGCCGGTCGACAAAGACAAGTGGTCGATCGCGCCGGCTGTGGTAAACGCGTTTTACGATCCCAACAAAAACGAAATAGGTAAGACGATCGTGTTATCAAGAAGCGTCGTCATACGATTCGAAAGAAGTGAATCCAAATGAAAATACTGACGATACGGCATTAATAAATTGTTGCTTTTCGTACGATGACATTTTAGTGTTTCCCGCGGGGATTTTACAGCCGCTATTTTTCTCCCCGCACTTCCCGAAATCCTTGAACTACGGCGGTATCGGGGTCGTGATCGGTCACGAGATCACTCACGGCTTCGACGACAGGGGTAGACAATACGACAAGCACGGCAACATGATGCAGTGGTGGAACAATGCCACTATCAAGGCGTTTCGCGAGAGAGCACAATGCATTGTGAACCAGTATTCCAAGTACAAGTTGGAAGAAGTAAATCAATTCGTTGACGGTAGAATGACTGAGGGGGAAAATATCGCCGACAACGGAGGTCTCAAACAGTCTTTCAGGGTAACGTTTAAAATTTAATTTGATCAATGATATTGTAATAAAATTGCGTCTATTTGAAAAATAGACTCAAGATTTACAGAATCACAGAAAACAATTATTGCATGTTTAACAAAAAAAACTACGCGCTAGAGAAACAATAACTTGTTTAAATACTCAAAAAAAACATTTGCATTTGGATTCTCAATCAACGAATTTTCCGTTTCTTCGTCCGAAATAGGCTTACAAGAAGTGGGTTTCCGATCACGGCAAGGAACCGTTGCTGCCGGGGATAAAACTCACGCACGATCAATTGTTCTTCCTGAATTACGCGCAGATCTGGTGCGGTTCCACAAGACCGGAGAGCGCTCTGACGAAAATTCGCACCAGTACGCATTCACCCGCTAGGTTTCGAGTGGTGGGTCCTCTGTCGAATAGCGAGGATTTCGCCAAAGCTTACAATTGCCCGTTGGACTCGCCAATGAATCCCAGAAAGAAATGCAACGTTTGGTGATATATTAAGAGACACGTTGTCTCGATATAATCAAAAAATTGAGAGATGAGAGAGAAAAAAAACGCAAAGTCCTTTTTTAGAAGTTAAAAATGCCAACCGATCCCGGGAGGACTTGACAACCCACGTGTTCTTTTGACCACACACACATGTAACGCTAATTATCGCTGAATTCAATTGCGTTTTACCCTGTACATAAATCCATTGAGATATATATATATATATATATATATATATATATATATATATATCAAATAAATATAAATTTAAATAAAACTGTATGGAAATATTGAGCGAATTCAAACGTACATTTAAACTTCTTAAGAGACTTCGCTTGTTTAACGCAAATTGTGCGGCAGAAACATGTGAATTCAGTGTGTTTACATATGTTTAGAGACCCGAAAGATCCGTTTATCATTCTTGTGTATAGCAATACCGAGTTTGCTTTTTATGTAATGAACGAAAACCAAAATAAAAAAAAAACGTTGTACGACCAATGGGACTGGATTCTTTAATTCGTTCGACGCCACAAGGATTATTTAAAAAGTTATAAAAACAAGTTCTTAAAAGATTAGTAGTGGAAAAATGAGTCGGAAGAGTTTGCTGACACAATACGTTCTCGTTAACGTTTTTAAAGATCTCTTTATTTGTTTCCTCTTTTTTTTTTCTTCGCCTTTATATATATATATATCATATTACTTCTGTGTTACTGCATCCAGCTAAAGTCGCAAATTTACATTAAGCTCTGGGAATCGTGAACAAAACGCAGCGGGGGGGCAACATTCGAGGTCTAACGAGACAGATCCTAATCTGTCCCCGATTGATAACACGCTAAAAATGAAAAATAGTCGTAGCTCGTAATGTTATTACAAAAAGGTCTGTTACATCTTATGCGAATGTCTTAGATTCCATCGCGATTTCTTTTTTTTTTCCACGCAGAGAAAGAACTGTAAATGCAAGGGTCTAAAGAGTTATGAAGTTTTTTTTATGAATGAGAAAACAATCTTTCCAAAAAAATCCAAAGATCGAAAAGCGCGAAATATTTTCCTCAAAGAAAACTGTGTATCACTTGGCAAATAAAAAAACGAAAGATGTACGTTCCAGCTTTCCAAGATCTTGGCGCAGCATCCTTTGATTCTGATTCTTTGTTTTTTTTTAATAATCAAGCTTAATTATTCTGCGTGTGACATATGTCTCTTCATGTGTGCGCGTTTTTCTCCGAATTAAACGTATTGAACATGAGACTTTTCTTTGAAGAAAGAAAGAAGGATTCAAACGGCAAAAGAGATCATCTGCGCGAAATAAAAAGTTTCGTCCGTTATTAATCCGACGAGAAGTGCTTTTTTGAGCACAAACGCTTTCCAAGAACAATTCTTTCGACCTTTTGAATCCTAGAATCTTTAGATTTTTTTTTTTTTTGTAACAACTTCTGTGCAGTACATTTCTTTAAAATTCCGATTGTCGGATCTTTACAACTCCCTACGAATTTCATCATCAATCTCTTGTGAGTTTTGAACGTGTGCTTGCGCGCGACACTTATTTTATTTAAGTACATATATATTGTGTGTCTGTGTGTATACATATATATATATATAGTTTGTTTATCTGGTTTGTAACATTTAAAACACTTCGAAGTTATTTGCAACGGAACTCCATAATTCGTTATTTTACTTCTTTGTACTCTGTACCATGGTTGCAACGATCATGGTCAGGATCATCACGATCAGAATCATCTATCTCGCTTATATGTACATTCTTTTTTTTTTTCAACAACAATTGCCCTATAGTTTTTCTTTTGTTTTTTATTTTGTTTGCTCTTGAAAATTTATTCGAAATAAATTAATAATATCGTTGTGAGACGTATTTTACAATATACAAAACAATTCATTTACACAATATGCACAATTAATGTTATCGATTAACACAATTCGTTTAACTTTTGTACACACATACGGTTGTTCTTTTTTTCTACGCTTTCGCTCGCGTAAAAATATACGTAATACGATAAATTAACTTATTTTTAAAACAACTAATCGCCATTTGTTTTATTCCGCTTACTTAAATTGAAAAATTATAATTAATATATGTATATATAATTATCAATATATCAAGGCTACCACGGATATTTGATTACGGGTGTCAGATCAGATATAATCAATTGCTATTATTCCTAAATATAGGTACTCTTCATTGACATGCATTATAAATTCACTTTTTTTTTTTTTTAATTTATGTATTTAGTTTTATATTTCTTTACTCTTTGCATCTTTTATCCTAAAGAGAATTTTCCTATTAAATTTCTTCATTTATTCACTGACAGAAAGATGCTGTTTTTTTTTTTTTTATTATAATAAACTCGTGATAATTTTCGTAATTTTACGTTCTTCTGAGATATTTGAGTGATTTCTTTTAATCTTCTATATCCCTTTTTTTCGGAACATTATACAAGATATCCTAGAAAGAAGATCACGATGCAATAGAAAGATGTTTTTCAGTGATTTTTCAGAGAGAAGCGTTTTCTCTCTTTCTTCGGAAGTTTTCTCGGGGTATACTTAATGTAAACATCACAGAATATATAGGACAAAAAACATATCACATATTGCACTAAATATTAAATACAAATCCTTATATGCTGTTATTATAGTATTTAAGATTAAAACAAAAAAACATGAATAATAAACAAGATATCTGTAAGAACATCTTTTCAGAGAATATTTGTTTATACTATACAGATCTCTTTTTAGAATATCTTGTACTATACATATACATATGTGAAATACAATTAAATTGTTCGGAATACGCCTTGTATTTATGGAAGATCAATAGTAATATTTTACAAGAAGGATTCGCCGTCTTTACGCAATTTACCATTGATGTTTGTATCACTATTTTTTTTTTTTTTTTTTTTTTTTTTTTTTTTTTTTTTTTTTTTCAAAGGCTTTTGCCTCTATTTTGGGTTTATTGTATATATCCTGTACTAAAATATTATTAACAGTAATGCGTATTTTAATTCGTGTCTGTGAATTGTTTCAATGACTTCTGTGCGATTGAGAATTCATTTTAAGATGGAAGTGTTTCATTTCCTTCACAGGAAATTGACAAAGTTTTGTGTAAGTAGCTTATTTAAATATTTTTCAAGAACTAATGATACCGACGTACATGTTGAAAATATCATGTTGGCCAATTGAAGATTTCCGAAATCAAGGATCTTGAAATTTAAGAATGACACAAAAAAGCAAAGAACTATCCTAAAAGGGATTCAATGATTCTGTAAAATTAGAGATTTGTGCAATTGAAGATCGATGATACGTAAAATTGTACGGAAATCGAATATTTTGCAAGACAGAGAATAATACGAGGTTTCGCAAAAACTCAATTAATAGAGATTTGTTACACTTCCTATCTCTTAACTTTATTTTAATTTCTTAATTTTGATCCACAAATCCGGAAATCTCATATTTCGCCTCATCTAATCTCAACACTTTTTATATATATATATGTATGTGTTTTTTCTTCTTCTTGTGTTTTATATTATCGAATCGTTATTGAATCTAATTTTTAGGTCTTTAATTCTTTGGTACAGTTTTTTTTTTTTTCTATCTACATAAATTAATATAAATATAATAAATAAAAAAAACAGGAAATAATATATGACTGAACAACAATACACCTATCTACGTATCAGGCCATCCTGAATTAAACAAGTTTCTTATGGCACAAATAAATAAATGCATCACATACTATTTTCCAGAATAAATATAACACGTAATAAATCTGTTATTCAATTAAAAACATGTTCGTGTAAAGAGAAGAAATATAAGAATGATAATTGAAACAGAAAAGTATGAGTATCTTACGCGCTGCGAAGCACTTGTCTAAGTTGCGTATAGATCAGGAAGAAGAAAAAATATCATTTAACTTGGAACAAGTGCCTCAAAGCGCAAAACATATGGCTTATATAATTTATAAATTGATCTACTCTTTGCACACACACAAAAATTACGTAATCGCTATTTTACAACAAAATGCAATGTATGTGGTTTTTATAACTATCATTATGAGAGAACGAGTGTTCCTCTTTCTTTCGCAACATTTCCCTCTTTCCGTTGTTGAGAGCTGTCGAGCGACATCGATTGTTTCCGTTGTGAGCCTACCGATATACGCATATAACAAAACGCGAACTCCCGAACAGAGAGTACGCAGAAGACAATGAGAAGAGAGATAGCGCCGCAGCCGGAGGGACAAAAATTGTTCTATCGAGAAAACTGCGACGTGAGATAATTAGATGTAAGCGGGAGAGAGGTTCAAGGTGAGACGAGAAATGACGTTGTTGCGAATCGTTGCGCGTGTTGTTCTAGAACTCTTAATTATCTGGATAACCATAATGCGACAGTCGTGACAAACGACGACGGCAACGCCGCGCAGTCGTTCCGCCGCCATACGCTGCTCGGCGCTCGGCCCGCTTGAAGTTGAGAATGTTTTCGTGGTCGAGAGAGCAGCGGGACTACCGCCACTCTTATAGCATCTACGCATATACAGAGTTTGCATAAAAACAAATGAAATATTGACACGTAGCGCGTGTGAACAAATTTAATTTGTGTACGTTTCTTTTGTAGATTTCTCACTTTTAAGATGGGTACAGACTAGGATGCAACACGCGATGCGAGTCTCTCGTAATGTGAACGTACCTCGATCCAAAAAAATAATGAGGGTCTATAATATTAGATACGAACCTTTTGTCCACTCCTTGGTTCTCCATTTCCCGACGTGCGTGAGAGGGCGGCGTGGACATCGGCGTCAGTGAGGTGACGGGTGTTGTTGTCGGTGTCGAAGCGGGAGTGCCGCTGCGCATTGCGGAATCCTTTCGTCTGGACGCGGGAGAAGCCGGTGCAGAGCCGACAGCTCCCGAGTTTCTTAACCAGGAGTTCTTACTGCTCTCCGATTCCGTGGGTGACATTAACAATCCGGGTGAGAGTAGTACAACCGGCACCCGGGCGAACTGTTCTGTCGGTATCCGCATCTGTAAAAGATCGAAGACAGAATTTATTGCAAGAAGTTATACATCGCACGTAAGTTGTTCGGATGTAAAGAATCTCGAATTACTGACTTTCGAGTAGCACTTCACGCAAACGGTTCGCTTGCACAAACGACAACGTTGACCCCAAGGACCCAACAGACCGAACCGCGTTTTCAGACAGAGGAAACAAACGCGTCTTTTCTCGACATCCTCTTTCACGCGTCCCTCCACTGGAAGAGACTCCAATTCGGCCTTCGTGAGCACACTGCGAATGTGAACTATCTCGTCTAATGTTAACGACAATCGTTCGTCGAGCAGCATATCTCCCAGCGTTGCTTTCTGTAAAAAACGGATTACATTGTGCAATTTCGTTATGTTCAAACATCTCTCAGAGAGATTTTTCATCATCAAATTGCAACGCTGCGTTCGTTATTTTGCGTTCGCGGTACTATCAATCAGGAGACGTTTGGAGCAACGCGTGAGCAACAAGTGTTTTTAATCCCTGACAATTTGTATTCAACTGTTGCCGGTTCTAATTTGCTTAAAAACGATAAGAGAGCGCGTGCGCGAAACAAAAACGTATTCCTTACCTTATCAGCATCGTCCTCCCACTCGCCGTGAGCTTTGTCATCCTTTCCCTCGTGTGTAATTGTGTACGCCCGCCGCGGTTGTCTCTGTGCTCGTGGCTGCGGACTGAGACTCGGACTAGGATTCAAACTAATATTGGGACTCGGGCCTTGGCTCAAAGATGAATCCGTGAGACCAGCGTGCTGTCGACTCTGCGGTCTCGACTGCGGAAGCGACATGGTTCCCGTGAACGGTATGAAGGGTATAGCACACTTCGCAGCGTGCCTCTTCGCAGATGCTCTCCGCGAAGGACATTGTGTCGCCAGGTCATAAGCTGCGAACGAGCAAAAACAGATCTTTACATAGATTTTACGAGATATATATAACAGATCTATATCGCGACTTTTCTTAAAAATCACTTAAAAAATCAAGAAAATTAAATTCTAAAAAATTAACTAGATTTTTTCTAGTTACTTCAATTTTATCAATGAATTTCAAGTAACATTTACCTCAGCGAGTAAATGATTAGATAAGATAAATTTTTTTATCTAATCTTTATAACGTATATTCATTTTATGACGTTCAGGTATATTGATAATTCAAATATAAATAATATACACAGTTGTAGAGGTGCAAATAATACGAAAACAAAAAAAAAACATACACGTAATCAAACGGAAAACATTAAACAACATCTGTGTTTTGAGGAAAAGATTTAAAAAAAAAATACTAGGACGAAAGGGAGAAACAAAAGGCGCACGCCATACGTAAAAACAGCAAATATAGTGTTTACAATAAACAAAATAACAAGACAACAAAGTTGCAAATATTATTTATAACAATTACATTCCAGTTGGGCATCGCAGAATCGGTGATACTCGTTTCTGGTCAGCCGAAGTCCGCCGGTTTTTCGCCAAGGATTCGCAGATCCCGCTTCATCATCGTGTTCATGATCTTTATGACCATTTCGTATACCTTCTCGAGCACCAAAATTGTAATCCTTGAGCCAGTAATTAGATGCCTCATCATCTTCCTCCTCAAACCTCTCCGTGATGTCGTCTTCGGTATAATCATCGTCGTCGTCATCCTCGTCATCTTCCGCATCCAACTGTGTGTTCAAATAACACATTATCACACATTTCTTCGGTAATTACGGTTTTTCAAAAAAAAAAAAAAACCTATATAAGATAAAAAGAAAAAATAAAGAAACACCTTCAAATCGAAATCGACAGGTATCACTTTCTTAGGTCGTTTAGTAGCATCCTGGTTTAGATTTCTTCCAGGCGGCTTCGGAACTGCCAATGAATCATTTTCCTTTACTTTCTCACCGTTTTGTGTTATATCTAAAAAATTCGCAACAGCTTTACTTAAATTTCGAGTAAATTTGTAATATCACAGCACACACATAATTCTATGTTGTGTGATATGAAGCGATAAAATAACTCGGAAATTAATGACGAAGGAGGAACATGTTTTTTTTTTTTACATAAACAATATTATGCAAATAGAATGTGATCGTGCCTCTCACTATCAGCTGGCTTTAATGAACAATCGCTTTTTTGTTCTTTTTATTGATTTATATTTATTGTTTGTTTACTATATGAAATATTGTTTAGATTTTGTTTGAATTTTTTTTTTTTGCTATATGATATTTTCAAAAACTAATTATCAGTTACAGTATATTGTCAATGAATTTTCTGCATCAATTTACATCAATTGTTGCTGATTCTTTGTAACAAGTAACTGAGTTTTGTAACATGTGGAAACATATGTTACGCACGAACATGCACGCATACATATATACACGCGCAGCATATTAGTCTATATTATATTTATACATATAGAGCATTCCATAATTATTTATACACAAGCGATAATTCTCTTTCCAATCGAGATTACAAAAAAAAAGACTGCACGATGTTTTAGAGAAGGAAAATAAAAAGTATGCTTCAGATCTTATGCTCCATAAATAATAGCGTCTATATATCTGTCTAAAGCTACATGAATGCAGCTTTATGATATTGGAATATTGAATCAATAAAGTAGATGAGCCATGATATGACACTGACATTTGAAAAGTCACCTTCGTAGAGAGAGAGACAAAGGAAAAAAAAAGTGAATCAAAGACTGATTTCGCTTTCATGCAATGATCTTGTGCGCAATGAGTTCGAAAAATGTAAAACGTTTAATACAAATTTAAGAAAAGAGATCTTACACATACACGTAATACTCCCAGTGCATTTAAAATATCCGTTATAAAATTATTATAGAAAGGCTTTCTGTTAAAAATCGGTTCTTTAGATATATTACGACACACTCATTAAATGACAATGAATGAGAATGAGATGATTACCTGCGACCGTAATGCGTCTTCTACGCGACTTACGATTCCTATTGGAAGGTTGGACCCTGAGGTCGAGTCGCTCCTTGACGGTGCGTTGCCGGGGTTGCGGCACAGGTGGCATGTTTTGCCTCCTGCGGCTCGCCGCCAGGACGCCACCGGCCGTCGACGTTGTCTTCTGATCCTCCGACTGCAACCACTGAGCAGCGACATCCTGAGCGGACTCCTGCTCCTGCTCCGGTTGCGACGGTGGCACTTCTCCGAGGACTATCATGCGAGACTCGCCGCCTACGTCGCCTGAGAAAATTGAAGTCGTGATTTGCACATTATATATAAAATATCACACAATTTCGGTCATCAGTTCAGTTTCAATAAGACAGTTTATCGTTCGCTTATCTAATTTGTCACTTGTTTTGTAAATATTAGTCTCGTCATCGCATACATTTTTTCTTATTTAAAATGTGATCTTATTTTTTTTATAAGCGTAAATATTATATTAACATTTATTGTATAAAATAACTTTTCTTTTTAATTAAAATAGATATAAAAAAAATGTTGAATTGAAACGACTTATTAATAATTCAACGGAGAACTTGCGCTATTTAATAAATCATATCAATTAAATTGATACTTGTCTCGCGTTTGTTTTATTATATTAAATATTTCCGCTTTCTTACATTTTACGAAACATACTTATTTATCTTTTGTTTTTAGTTTATTTATCTTTTGTTTTTTTTTTTTAAGAGAACGTTACTTGGCAAAGACGACGAAGGCAGCAGATTCTAATCTTGATCTGACGATGTTACAACAACTTTAAAGAAAGCAGGCGAGAACTCGTGGCATCTTTAGACTCGTCGAGATTGAAGGAGATTTTGAGAGCGAACGTTGCCATTCTCGGCGCTCCGAAGAATGTGTCTATAATTTATCCTTAAAAAGAAGGAATGATCGGGAAAGAGAATCTTTCTTGAATTTTGTTTTGACTTCCGTATAATTGAGCTCCTTTTTTTTCTTTAAACACAGAACACTTTAACAAATGAAATCTCGCTAGAGAAAATATCAAGACACATATTTTTCCGAGAAATCACAACATAGATGTCTGTATATTTTAGATCTTTACTTATGTATCGTCCTATGCGATATCACTGCGCGCATAATTTTGCAAACAACAAAGACAAACAACTGTTCACGTTTTCTTCCACATTTCTTTGAATCACAATAATTCTTTCTTTTTTTTTTTTAATTTGAAAGTTTATTCCAAGATTTATTTACAAAGCGAGATGTCCGCACATCGAGGACATCGATCGACTCGTTTATTTTACGGGGTTTTTAATATTTCGAGAGTAGAGAGAGGTAGCACAAAATTTCACAGAACGAGAACGAGATCGTTTTTTCTTTTTTTTTTTTTTAGGCGACAAGACAGAATACGCGAGGAAGGGTTGACATACGAATGGACTGGCGTGCCGCGATGACGTTTCGGGTAACGTCAGTTCACCTTTGCACGTTTTCAAGTTATTGATCGCGTCTACATCGTGTCCGGAACACTGTGTTTCTCCCTCTCTCTCCCTCTCTCTTTCCCTTCCTTCTTTTCTCCTTCTCTACTCTGTCTTGCGCTCGTAGCGCATGATACCTACACTCCGCAAGGCGCGATTCAATATCGACTCTTTGATACAATTCACATCTGTTAATTGAAAATCTTTAAATAACTACAAAAAAACAAAATGTCACGCGTATAAAAATGTAACAATTAAAAAACTTAATTAACAGAAGAATATAAGCGATGTACTTCGTGCATTTTAACATCCCGAGAAGAACAATGTGAGAAAATTGTAAAAATGTTGAAAATCCGCGAAGAGCAAACGACAAAACATTCCGAGACAGCGGAGTTTTTATTTAAATTTCTCTTCAAAAAAGTTAAAGAACTTCAAGAATATTGAGACAAGTGTCCAATTATTGAAAAAGTTTAAAACAATGACACAATGTCAATGTGCCTAACACAAGACAGATATTGAGACGTTTTATTATTTTTTTTTTTAATAATGTCAGCAATCACACATTAAAACGTAGCTGATATTCGAGTAAAATTATTTAACGAGATCAATATAAAACATTTCTTTAAAATTATGTGAAGTTATTTGCGTGAATATCGTAATTAACATTTTCAAATTTAGTGCTACAGGACTTACAAGTTAACGTCTCTTCGATCTTGGGAATGGTGTCTTGTCTCAAGCGAGAGGATCTTAAGGGTTTCGGTGGCTTCTTTATACTTTCCATGAGTAACTCTCTCAGTGTATATTCTTTCTGCAAGGGCCGTAATCGTCTCTCGGATGCCTGTGCACATTGACAGACTACTTTTTACCCAAAGCTCGTTTTATTCATCAATATTTATTCGATGTATATTTTGATCTAATATTAATATCGTATTCAACTTTTTAACGTAAGCTTCCCGAATTCCCTGAATCTAGTTTGTAAAACCTTGCCTTTTTCAGAGGTGGTCGACTTCGAATGAATTCAAGAATAATAGCATGCGCATCCTTCTTCGATGACGTGGGCGGTGTCTTCCTTAAGTGATAACGTCTCTCCCTGATGTCGTCCATCAAAATCTCGTAAGGCGTCATCTTGTAGTCCGGGCGATTTCCCTGTTCGCGCGACGCGCGACTACCTAAATTAGCTTCCACCTTTTTCAATTTCACTCCTCGTCTCAGTTCGCTGATAACTTGAACCCAAAATCTAGCCTGACAATGCATTTAATAAATTTTTGTCATAACACTCTGACGTCAATACGCTCTCACATAATAAAATACAGAATTTCCACGTAATAAAATACAGTTAATTAAAACTGTTATTATATATTTCAAAACTTTGTTTTCATATAAAAAAAAAAAAAAACAATTTTGCAACTAAACGTCTATTACACTTGAAATTGTATAATGTTATTAACACTATATACTTGCAAAGAACTTTATATAAATAAGTTGCTTTCTCTGAAGTAAATCAAATGTTTATTCTTTCACGAAACAACTTCAATTTTATTTGTTCTATAAAAATTCTAATAAACTTAGAACTCATGCTCTGCGTGCATTTGTCATGCTTCAATGGATATACACTATATAATTCCTAATCTTAGAACACAATCAATCAAATCAAAAATAAATAATAATGCGACATAAACTACAAAATGATTGCAATAAATTTTGTTCAGACAAACGTACTTGTATAGCTCTCCAAATTCTAACGTCCGTCTACAAGAACAAATGTAATTAACGATCAATAGATCTTACGTGTAAACCACATGTAATCATTATTACACGTTACTTCTCATTTTATTTGTTTTAATGTGGTTTTCTCTTTTTGTCGCACAATTCTTTTTTCTCGATAAACTGCGAATCAATCTCTTTTACTTTTCTTTCTTCCTCTTTTTCTATCTTTTTACTTTTTTTTTTTTTTCAAAAATTTGAGACATTTTTTGTATTCACGAAGAAAACTCACCCAATCATTGAAGTCCAAGGCGTCAATGTTCTGCAATGAAGTCGAAGTACGGTCATTAGTTTGCGGACTGTACAAGTCTTGTGATTGCTTGTTAACAACCACTTTTTCCAGAAACTGAGAGAGATTAAGAGCCTCCTCCACAAACGCTTGTATCACATTCCGGTAATAATTATCAGGATCTTCTTGTAAACTTTGCACGTGTCTCGCACATATCTGAAATAAATAAAAAAAATTTCTGTATTAACAAAAAGTCACTTTAAAGAAGATCTACATACCACACTGATCTTATAAATCTTTACATGAAAAATAAGAAAAATAACACATATGAACTCACTTGAAGAATAGTTTTCAAGGTACATGTGGAACTCTCTGGATACGCTTCGGTAGTTTTCAACGTCGTATAATCTTCCACATCAGTATCACCAGAATCTCGTTCAATGCCCTCGTCATCAGTTTCCTGTAGACGTTCCTCTACGTCACATTCGGATGCTGCAAGTTCAATAAAATAGCACTTTAGTTACAATTTAGAACTCTGATTAAATGCACAATTGCCAAGGAGAAAAAGATGCAACTTACTTACCAGAAGTAGCACAATTTGTCATCAATGAAATAAGAGCTTCTAAATCTGATGATAAGGCTATTTCCTCTCCCGGATTAGAGCCAAAGTCCAAGGCCTTAAAGATTGCCATTCCTAATGCAAATATAGCCTAAAACGAGAAAGAAAACAATCTTAATTAAATATAATAAAGAAAAAGGCCAATAGAAATCACAACATAAAAATATATATCCCAGATATTAATAAATTATACAATTATTGTGATAAATCAATAAATCGCTATTATGACGTATTATGACTTTCACTTTATAACATAATTTTTTATAACATAATCAATACAAATTTAAACTTGTTTAACTAAAGAAATAAAGATTGAAACATTTTATGTTAGTAAAATTTGATTTATATTCATTAACATGATTATGTTTGATTTATTATTTTGATATTTCCAGATTGTGGCTTGTACTGATCTTTTCGTGATATAATTTATATTAAACAAAATATTTGCAGATAATTTTTAAAACAAAAAAATAAATTTTTACAATCTGTACATTTACCTTCTCTTCCGAAACAAGAAGTTGTTTGGAACCTGTAATCATTACAGTGTAAAGTAAGTCATCCTATTAATTTTCAGTATGTTAATGGATTTATAAATAAATGCTTTTCTGTAGCACAGAACACTCACCTGTCGAATTTTCAAGTCGAATATCTCCATCCTTGTGAAGTATAATTTGAGAAAGATCAGATATTTCAAAGAACTTATTTTCCTTTGAGATTAGTAGGCCTTTGGTTATCTGATAGCATAATGCCCATGCTCGTTCTTGATCTATAGGACTGTCAAACATCAACAAAATATCCTGAAGATTTAAACAACCATGCGAGTCCAGCTCACACTTGGGTCGTGTTGAGGTTTTTTCTTTTTTCTTCACTGTTGCTTGTGACTCTTCCTTGTGCTCCATATCTTCTTTCTTACTAAAGACTGGATTTTTCTTAGAATTTGACATTATATGATAGTTTTGTTTTATCTAGATATGTTAGGCTAATCTTGTGAAGAGCAGCATTAGAGTTACTGATAGTAAATCTGTTAATTTATCTATATAACCTTTGGTGCTCTTTACAGCATATTGTGTGTGATACATTATTTTCTTCTGTATAATCATACATGTGGCAATTATTTAGCAGTGCACCTACTGTATTATCTTGCACAAAGTGATTACAGTTCGCAAGAATCATACATAATTTTGTGATCATGAGCAATGTTGAATTCCAATTCTCTGCTTGCAGTGATAAAGTTGTTGCCTTACATAGAGCACTGATTGCAATTTACGATTAATCGCCTGAAACACAATTTGTGTATACAACACGTATGAAAAATTTGATAAAAATACCAAGTGTACATCATGCATGTATTTTATCTCTCTGCACCATTATAATTACCGCAATAACAACATCATAAAGATAAGAGAGAGAAGCATTACTACTTACGGATTTTTATAATTAACAAAGAGAACATAAACATATTTGCTCCTTACGCATCGAAGTTTCGTAGGAGAACTAATCGTCCTTGAATTATCCTTATCCTTCTTCTTCGTGTTCATTCGGACTGCCTGTGGTGATGCTGATAACGCGGCCTTGTGGTGTGAATAACAATAACGTTCATTTGGAGCCAAGATCTTACGCTAACTGTGATTGGTCAATTTTGCCAATCGTCTGATGCGATTGGTCAAATTCCATCGTGACTGATCCTTAAGTTTGTTCTACAAGAACAAAGCGGTTTGAAGTTGGCTCATTGGTTCGGTGAGGTTTTGGTCCGACCAATGAAAAGAACTGACCGTGGCAAAAGTTTCCAGGACAAGACAACACATACGAAACCAGAGAGCGGCAACGCCACGAAAGGAATCCTTGAAACTACGTAGCAAGAGCCGTACTGTCGATACAACGCCGTTTGCAGCCGTTTGGTTTGAGTCCGTGCAAATCTGCGTCGCATCCATCAATATGTAAAAAAGAAAATATTTTAAATTTCTCACATACGCGCGCATGTGACATATATTTTGCAGGTCCTCACGCAAATATTGTGAAAATTGCGGGCATATTAAAAAGAAGAAATCAAACAGAAACAAAAAACAACATGCAATATGTATAAAAATTTTATATTGCGTAAGAAGAATGTTATTTTTAAATATAAATAATTTTCACACTCCTATAATGATGGATGAACAATGGCATTTCGCGGAAAAACGTGCGTTTCCTCGCGCATTCTTATTTGCATCCTTGTGGAAATTCCGAATCCTTGATTACGTAATACGGAGAGAAAAATAGTCTCGTCAGCATAATATATACGATCTTCACAACTGTCTCTCTCTCTGCGCACAGGTTTTAAGTTATCTAATTGCTTATTGTGTGTTAAATATACGTTTGTACATACGAGATATTAAACGTGCGCATATCAAATAACAATATGTACAAACGGTAGATAAATTTTATTTACTTTTCGTTTTTTTTTTCTCTCTCGCAATATTTAACTTCGCGCTTAAACGAAAATCCGAACAATTTCCTGTCTCACTGCGATAAGAAAGAAAGTAGTAGAAAAAAAAACAACAACGTGTAAATAACGCACAATAAAGATCTTAGATCCGTATCTCTAATTGCAAAAGATAATTTTACTATCTTCTCTTTTCTATTATTATTTTATACGATAGTATCTGTTGTTCGCCTTTGTTTCTTTCAATAAAACTATAATCTCGCAGATAAATATTGTATTTATTTATCAATACAATATCAATATTGTATTTATTTATCAATAAATTGCCGACAACAATGGGAGTGAAGTGCACTTTGCGTTTCTTTTTCTTTCTTACGTACACACACTTATCAATAATGTCGTATTTTTGAAGAGACAGTTAATTCATTATCGTCAATAACAATAGAGTTTTGTATTTTTAATTGTTTGTTGGGCACACAGAAAAAAAATTGTAATTTTCGAGAGTAAAAAACGCGATAAACCAAAGCAAATCGCCGCCGCGCGACGAAAAATCGAGTAACGTCTCACGTGTCTCTCTCGAATGAAAAAATACTCGTTGACGAATAATCCCCCGTTCTTACGAGCATCCGAACGCCGGAGAGTTCTTCAGTGGAAAGAAGCGCGCGATGGTATAAAAACACGTGTTTATCAGTTTTCACTATCACACGCTTAGTAGCATGCAGCAAGTGTGGACCGCGGAGAAGAAGACATCAGGCACGCAATAGGACGTCGCGTTTCATCGTTCGTTTCCCATGTGAGAAGATTCTCTCGTAGGCGGATAATTGTCTGTTTTTATATATTCGCGATGATTCAATCAACGCTATCGGCAAATATCACGGACGTGCGTGGGAAAAACTCGCGGCAGAACAATCGCTAAGTGAAAATTCCGCATCAAGGAATTCTCTTCTCGCACACTTGTTTAGCGATTTATTACAATTCATTTTTTATCGTAAAAAAAAACTAAATAATTCATACGCCGAGAAGAGCGAGTTTTTGCCGGCGATTGTTAATTTCAAGTTGCAGTAAAAAAAAAAAAACTATAATTTATGGTCGCGACGAGAATCGAATATGTGAGGCGTTACAGCGCTGACTTAACTTCTCATTAATTTTATTTCGTTTGTTTGTTTGTTTTTTTTTTTTCAGAACATCAATCGAGTCTAAATACTACAGCAAACATGTCGCCGAACGTGTTGGGTGTACTTTTGCTCGTTGCTTTAACGGTGACGGTTCCTTCCGTCCTGTCGTCATCTGAAGGGTGTACAACAACTTCGGAGTGTCCACCAAACTTCTGCTGTCTGCTTCGTTCGTATTTTTGCTCTTTTTCTTTTTTTTTACTGGGCATTCAGTTGTCATCTAGATCACATTAGTGCAATTTGAATAACAAAAATGTACGTCTGTTTGTTTTCAGAGCCCATGAGATATGCGATACCCACCTGCGTGCCGGTTCAACAAAAAGGTGAAATATGTCGTCCAAACGCCAGCACTATTACAACCAACCTGACGTATCCGGACAATTCCCGTTTGGAAGTTAAAGACATCAATTACATCCTGTGTTCTTGCATCGACGGATCGTCTTGCAATCCGAGAAAGGGCGTTTGCACTTAAAACGCGCTTCTCTTCTTTATATCTGTACGCAGAAACAAATGATCGAGATGTTACGACTCAAGGATTACGATGACTCGAGATACAAAACAACAAAAACGCGCTTTTAAATATTTTGTGAATAAGTTAATAACATCACACACATTAAATTACTTTATCTGAAACATGTATTGTTCAAGCTTGAAGAAATTGGCGCGCCGACGAGAGAAATCGTCATATCGCATTGTTGTGTTGTTTTTTTTTTTTTTATTTGTAATTTATATATGCAAAGTATTATTATATATTTTACTTATACCGCAGCTTGATATATAAGATAAATGCGTTATATATGTGTACCTTTGTTACAGAGAAAAGTTGTTAAAATAAAATAAAATAAAAAAAAAACAAACTAATTAACAATCACGTGTGTCTCAAACTGTAATCCGAATTGTACAAATTTGTACTCCCCCCGCGCAATATATAAACTTGTATTTATTTTTCTCTATTTTTTATATTCATTAATGCGAATGTGAATTTTTACACCGCGTCGCAATTTTTTTGTAATAACAGTGACGTGCACATTAATTTTCTAGATATTAATTATCGTGTGACCTAAGAACATGTTTCGGATAAACGCGCACGTCGCGCGCGTTTATCAATTTTAGCCGAGGGCTTTTTGTAAATATATGCAACAATCATTACGCGTTACGGTTTTTTGTAATGTATCATTACGACCAACACACATCTGTGTCTGTGAATTTGGACGATGGGTCCAGTTCTGATTGTAAGCTGCGATCTCGATACTTTTTTAGATCGTGCGCACAAGTTTTATTTATTTAGTTAAAATTATTACGCACGTCACTCCGTTAGCTCGCGAGGACAATCCGAACAAAAATCACATATTGCAGTTTGTCACGTTACCCGCCGAAGAAAACCACTTTGCGCCAACGAGTTTCTACGTAGTTAACGTGCACGAATCACAGATGGCGAAAGCTGATCCAAAAATTTCGAACAGCTGCGAAACAACTGTTAACAGCGTCTACTTGTCAATGTAAAAATTAATGTTCGGAGAGATTGTAACATTGTTTTGTATACAAACGCATGTAGTACAAGTGCGTAAGTAAATTTTAAAACAGAAGAGAGCAGAGTGAGATTGTTGAACAATGTTTAGCACCAAGTCGTTCGACGTCGTAAGCTTCAATTCGGAATTGTCTACTGTGAAGTAAGTTGTTTTTTTTTTTTTTTTTATTTTTAATCCTTTTCTCTCTCGCTGTTATTTTATTATTTTTATTTAATCCTTTTTTCTCCCTATTTTATCTTCCACTATTGTTGCAAAACACTCGCGTTACAATGTAATTGTATGCATTTTTATTAGGAAATCTAAAAACAAATGATAAAATGAATGATAATTATTCCGCTTTTTTCCAGGTCGGAGGCGTCCGCAAACGTTCAAACGACAGACATAGTTCACACCTCCAATGATACACAAACTGCAGAAACAAGGACCGTTGGGGTATATCCAACATTTCTCCATTTTGTTGGATTCCAGAGTTTTTTTTTTTTTTTTTTTAATATCGCAGAGACATTTGCATGGAAATTCGTATGGAACAACAATTTTACAATTTTAGATTCAAACTTCGAATGAACAAAAAACCAACGTGGACGTGAATTACGACAAACTCGCAGAGTTTCTGAAAAGAGTCACACCGGGTATTCTCGAGGCCCTCGATGAAGCTTACGGTATCAACGCTTTCGACGATTATGATCCGGACGTTACGGATGGTTCCTCCGCAAATGTTAAGTTGTTACAAAAAATCAATGCGTCGGGACAATCTAACACTCAGGTATGATTTTTTTTTTTCGACGTAACATGAACTATATTTCATATTACGGTTGTTTAACGTTATCAACACTTTGTGTAGATTAAAGTGAGCGATCTATCGTGGAGCAATGTCGGCGGAACGTTAGCAGTCGGTCTTGGCCACACTTATCACGAGGCGTGGTGCGATCATCTGTCCGCGATTCACTTGTACAATCTCACAACGGAGGACAATCTCACGGACACACCCATCAAAACGTTAGAAACGAACGGATGCGTCACAACGTTATGTTATCATCCGACGGAACCTTCTATTCTTGCAATCGGGTCGTCTAATTGTGAGCGTCCTCGTTCCGTCCGTTTTATATAATCTTCAATTCACACGTTGTTACATCAGGTTTAACAAATTTCGCATTTCAGGGGATGTGTCGGTGTGGAATCTCAGAAACGACGACTCTATCACGCCCACGCACGTGTGCACGCACAACGATTGCGTGTCCCAAGTGTGGTGGAGACCGAGATCGGTGAACGACGTGACGTTGTTGGTGAGCTCCAGCAAGGACGGATACGTACTGATTCACAAATTGTCGGCTAACTTCACAACCGTCCAGCTGCACAAACGGTATTGCAATCGCGCGTAATATAAAAATTACAAGAGTGTTTATTTACGCACAAACGTTTTATGATGTTTCAGATTCAAGATAGTGAAGGAACGTAATCCGGTGGAAAGCGTCAGGCCGCGTAGCGCCGGAGGTACGCGCGAGCGTGCCGCGGAAGCGGGATTGTGCATCACGAGTTTTGATTTTTCTCCGAAGCATCCGAGTATATTCGTCGTCGGGACATTGTGCGGCGGGATCTACAAGTGCAGCTTGGACAGCGTGACTCCCATCGAAGGTTCGCACGTGTTTACGCGAACGCGCGCGTAGAAGTTTCGTTACATGTCGATATTTTTAGGAGACGCAACGCTCGTGGATCCTGTGATCGACGAATACGAAAGACACGGAGGTAGCGTCACTTGCATCAAGTGCTCGCCGTTACGTAATTTATTTGTCAGCGGCGCCACGGATAAGGAAATTCGTATATACAATCTCGATGAGGTAAATATATTTGAAATATTTTGATTTGTCTCCGAGTCTCAGCGATTAAACCGATAGCAAACTAGTGGATAGAACCAATTAGAATCTATTGCGTGTTGTGCAAAACACTTGGTAAATGTACAGAATAGGGGAGCCCCCTCCGATCGGCTTCTCGTTTTGATATATTGTAAATATGATCTTCCTGAGTACGTTTCTAAAAGTTTTAGCCGTCGCTCATTGTTTATAAAAAACTTATGAGCAAAAAAAGTTTCATGAATAAACTATCGTTTTTCGACACCGTGTACATTTTTCGTGTGTTGTAAGCATGTAGGCAGGGGAGGCTGCGCCCCCCCGCAGGGGGGAGGGGCTTCGCCCCTCCCCCCTGCTTCCCCCTCGAGGAGAAATAGAAAACGACTTCTGATTAAGTGTCGCTAAAAATCACGTACATACTATCGAGATGAAGCGACATGTTTTCTCCTCGAGGGGGAAGCAGGGGGGAGGGGCGAAGCCCCTCCACCTGCGGGGGGGCGCAGCCCCTCCTGCCTACACGCTTGCAACGAAGAAATGAAAACAAATCGTATAGCGATTCAACCGATAAATATATTTGTTTACGAATACGAACGAAGGAATCAAAACAAAACAGAAAGTTTCGCGATATGCTATATATACACACATTGTTGGCAACATAAACATTACTCATTTCCTTCTGAAATGTACACGGTGTCGGAGAAAATTGGTTTATTCATGAAACTTTTTCTGTTTATAACTTTTTTATAAACAATGAGCGATGGCTAAAAGCTTCATATTGTTACTCAGGAAGGTAATCTTAATAACATATGTGAAAAAGAAGCCGATCGGAGGGGGCTCCCCTATTCTGTACATTTACCTACAAATGTCAATGTTGTAGGATATAGATATAACTATCATATATCTGTGATGAACCGAACGTTTTTAGAAAAAATTTTTCTCTAATTAACCTTATCATTAGTTCGTAAATGTATTTATTCTGAATGGAATGCGGGAGATATTTGAAGTGTCTTTTTCAGAGAAAAGAAAAGTTCTACCGTATGATATTTCGAATCGAATTCAGTTCGAATTATTTATGTAATAATAATTTCATACGTTTAAAAATATATTTCGCGCGCATCTTCACTACGTGGCTCACATTAACCGAAAACTTCTTTTCTAATTATAGGAGCTTAAATTTGTGAATTTTTGCTTGTAATTGTATATTTTCTTCATTACTGGCATAATCGTTGTATTGTATCAATCAATTTGGAGTGTTTTTAAATCACGTTGTAAATTGTTGTGTGTAGCACATCAGTCAGCAAACCGTTTCTGTAGACAATACAGTCGTGGGATTAACATGGATGATTGGCAATCAGGATGTGTTCGCAGCGTACGGTGCGGACGCGTTTATAAAATTCTACAACGTCACAGATAGCAAAGCCGTGACGTGCGCGAATTTCAACGTGACTGGCAAGGATAGCATCGGTTGCTTACGCATCAATTCCAAGAGGTGCGCGGTTGTAAGATAACAAAATCAAAATGATTCATTCTCTAAAAATGTCTTTCTCCTTTCAAATTTTAACCCTTTTAGTGCCGAACAAAAACTGATGCCTATGCGAAGATAACCGAACGAATTTGAGGAATTTACTAAGGTTCCGGAAAAAGCCCATAAAAACCAAATTAATTCTAATAAACATTTTTTCAATTGTAGTCCATCGAATTTCAATCATTTTAACGTTTTATAAAATTATTTAATGATATGTACCTCTTCTGATGCGTGTAACACAACGCCAACGCATGAACGACGATATATCGTCGTTGGCACTTTTCGCAAGTGTATCAAACGACGATATATCGTCGTTCGGCACTAAAAGGGTTAAATACAAAGGTTCACACGTCACATAAATTTGACATGAAATTTGTCTCATTTGTTTACGCAATTTCTCGACGCGTGTGGTTTTTCTAAAAAGGAAGAAGAAATAATTAGTCAAGACTTGTGTATACTTATATAAGATGTTAATATTTATTTCTGTGCTTGTTACAGAGATATACTTGCTGTCGGAGATGTTCGTGGGAATATTGAAATATGGAAATTTCCACGTAACTTGTTTTAAACAAACTTATCTCTGACTGACGCACATTTTTTGCGATATATCTGCTGAATTTGTACCGAAACACTATTACACTTCGTGCTGCACATACAAATTTGTTTTTTTTTGTACTGAAAATAAAAAAGTATGTTCGTGAAACATTGAACCACCTTCTTTAAATCACAGCCTGACTTCTCGATAAACGAGAAACGAGAACGATCCAATCCCCGATAAGACGTTTGCCTGGAATTGGGGTAACTGGGACGTTAACACACATATCTACCAAATCCGCTTATATTCCTCTGAAACAAGTAAAAATAAAACTTACACGACGAACACATATGCGTATAAAAAAAAAAAAACATTGCTTTCTACAAATAGATTTGTCATTTTAGTTATCTCAGTTGTGCAATCGGAAATTGAGTCAAACTCGCGGTTTCACAATTTCGCAGTTGAAAATATCGGAATATTCTCGAAGTGACTAGAATCTGCTGTATGTTTATTCAACGATTCGGTCTCAATCTTATCGCGTTAAACCGGATCTACTTTGTAACCAAATTTCCGATTGCGAAAGAGATAGTGAAGTTTTATTCAAAGTTGTGAAAACTTTAATAAAATATATCTTTACCGATTCTTTAGACAAGTGGATTTAAAAAAGTGGATATAAAAAAGAACTTATTTTTATTACCTTTGTTTCTGCAATTGTATAAACACGCAATCTGAAAAAAAACTTGTTTATTATAGGAAATATGTTTACGTAAAACAAAAACAATTCTTTATTATTATATTTCAGGTACGGTGAAATTTTTGTTCTAAAAAGAACAGTTTTGGTTTTGACTCGTTGTCCAGATTGTTCCTTGCCCTTAAAAGGGCAGTTTTTAATTTTATCCTGAAAAGGACAAATTTATAAATCGCACACATTTGTGCGCATGCTTGACACGATTGATATTTTTTGTCCTAAAAAGGACAGTTTAATCGTTTTGACACAATCGGGCCTCATGATCGTTGCCTTGAAAAAGGCAGTTTTTAAATAATGTCCTGAAAAGGACAATTTGTGAGATAGAGACCCACTTGTGCGCATCCTTATTGCTTTAACCAGAGCAGACGTATCATCGTTTGGATACATTTGGGGGTCCCCCGGAAGGGACCCTGGAAAGATATAAAAAGGATAATACAGGAGAATTTAGGGAAAAAACGGAATATTTGATGGGGGAGAACGAAAATAAAAACGACTTTTCTCTCTCGTTAAGCATCTTGCAAATCTTGAAGACAGCGGAAACTCACTAGTTCGAATTCGTCAATTTTTCCATGCTGTATACAGATAAAAGGATTTTTTGTTTCGTAAAGAAGGAGACAATATAATAGGAAAAATTAGGAAAAGGAATGGGGAAAGGGGGGGGGAATAACTAAAAATTTCTTTTGCACTTTTCTGGGATGTTTCTTCTTTTGCTTTTCTTTGTATGAACGTAAAGATGTAAATCCGTTCTTCTCACACATGTGCGAACTTTGAAGATTCCTCCTTTGTTGTCTTTATAACGCGGCAGTGCAGTTTTACTTGTACGCGCGAAACTCGTTAGACGAGTCCCGGAACTCCATTTCTCTTCTTTTTTGTTTTTTTCACTTTTACGTCATCTTCTCGTCATCTGATATCCTCACCGATATTTCGTCCACTGCTTTTTTTTTTCTACTTCTTGTGTTTGCCGATCGCTTGATGCGAATATGTGTGTTATACGACGTCGACCCACATCTCTCGAACTATTATACGAACTTTTTAACCCCGTGTGAGAAGATGTATTAATTGTGCTGCGCTGAAGTGTGTATATATATTTGTATATATATATATATTTATGTATGTACTTTGGAAGTAACAGGGCGGAAAAAGTTCCAGTAAAACGCATTGTTCTCTCTTAAATATCATCTGTCAGAATTGATGTCTATCGGATTATTATTGCACGCCAAATTTCACCACCACTGTCTTTCTTCTGTTTCTTCCTTCTCTATTCAACTTCTTCGTATTCTTTCATTTCATCTCTCATACATTCAACACGCACGCTCTCTTTTGCTTCTCTCTTTCTCTCTCTCACACACACACACACACACACACACATACACACTCTCTCTCTCTTAACGATTTCGTTTTCACACTTGAAATTATTTATTTTTTTTTTTTGGTGCCTTTTATATTAAAAAAAGACATTTTTTTCTGGTCCATTTTTCTTCTTGAAAATCTTAAACACTCGCTTCCAATCACTCGCTCACACTCAGACTATCGCTCTGCCAACGAACGGAGAGCTTTTTTATATATATTTGCTGCTCCGTTCTTCGCGATCATTCACACCTAAGAACATTACGTTTCCTTAAATCTCCATCCTCCGTTTTCCTTTCTTCTTTATAATAATTCTCTGTCTTTTACGGCTAACTTAGCTTTTCTGTGAACTTTATAAATTTCATCTTCAAGAAACGCGCCAGTTTTAATAAACGTGCAAAAGCACAGTACGATATAAACAATTACGTTTTTTTTTTTTTTTTTCCGTCTTCTGTTTTTCTCGACAGACTATGGTCGAGTATATTTAAATGGACAGCTTCCGGAAAGCCTTCAATTTCCTTTTGCCCGTCCTCTTTTCTGAATGTTACCGTCCTCGTCTTTCTTCTTCTTCTTCTTCTTCTTCTTCTTCTTCTTCTTCTTCTTCGTCGATCTAGTTCTTCATAAAGAAAGTTGCGAAGTCTACATTCTTCACACGAAGGTTAGACAGAATGCAGCAGCGAGCGAAGTCAACATTCTTCTCCTCACTTTTTTTTGTTTTTTTTTTGTTTTTTTAATTTTTCCCTCGCCGATTCTTCAATCTCTTTGCGGAATCTTCTCGTCGGACGCGCAAGCACGAGACAATTGTTTCGCAGCAAAAACAACGGGATGCGCGTCGAAAGATGGCATCGCTGCTGGTAAATGTCCTTCCTCGCGTGCGATAATGCCTCCCGTCATCGCCGCGACGTCAGCAACGTCTCTCATTATAGATCCTGTTTCGAGACAAAAGGCCGTTTTTTAAACATTCTCTTTCTGATTAAGTCGCTGTGTTTCAAAAGCTGCGATGATTCTTGAAAACAATTTTCGTTTTTTTATTTTTGTTGTTTTTTTTAATATAAATTTTTCATTTGAAACAATAGATCTTGCAGTTTTTGAAACGACGTTTCTTGCACCCGAATCGTCTGAATTTTTAGAGACGCAAACCTGACATGTATCGCGGATCGTTGCCGAAACGGACAGACCATCGTCGACGGACCATCTCGTTTTTGCGCGTAACGACGAGTCTCCTTCGCCAACTTCTTCCTTTCTTCTGTTTTTTCTCTCGTATTCTCGCAGTTTTTCTTCGTTTAAAAATTTACATCGTTCGAACGAGCCGCCAATGTAAAAAAAAAAAAAAAAAAGAAAGAACCACGCTCGTGCGGTTTTTCCGGAAGTCCATCCTCCTCCTCGCGTAGCAAAATAATTTTCTTCATCTCTGCTCTCTCTTTCTCTTTCTGTTTCACCGCGGGCATTCGTACGCTTTTCTCTCTTACGCTTATTATTTACAAATTCTTTAAATGTATAATCATCGCCTATTTTACTATCATTGTCGATTGATGCTCCCTCCTCTCATGTGTGTGTGTGTATATAAACGCACGCAATTCTCTCAATCCTTAATGTAACATACGTCTATTATTTAACTCCAGTCAAAATCTTAAGTAGTAAGCTTCTGTTTTTTTTTCTTTTACATCGCTACAAAGTATAGATTACGGTTCTATGTCTTAATGTACTCTAAAAATCGCAACGGGTGAAATTGCCTTTCTTTGTTTGTCGCTGTGTTTGTGTTTTGTTTTTTCTTTTCGTGTCCGCGACGAAAATTGTCACGGTGACACGGAGGGGGGAAAATCATCGTCTGACTGTTTTACTCTCAAACGTTTGTCATTTCATCTCATCACAGAGATCGCGACTCTCTTGATATCTCCTTATAAACTATTATCATTAACGTTCTCTAATAAGATTCGCAGTTCGGCTCTTCATCTCCTTTTCCTTCTAGATAACGATATCCACACAATCCGTCATCTCTATTTTCCCGCAATCTTTTTTTTTATTATTTACAGACGCGTACGCTTTGCACAGAAACGATCTTGGGTTTCGCGCGAATCTTCTTCTTCTTCTTCTTTTTTTTTTGTTTTTTGTTTTACCAACAACGACAATCCGATTACATCGTAACAACCGTAACATTGTTCGTACAATAATATACGCTATACTCCAATAATCGGGATTGTCAAATCATTGCTTTTTGTTTATTTTTTTTTTATTCACCGCATTTTCGCGAATACAAAGCGTACGCGCTGCAGATCAGAAGCCTATATCTGTGTTCGTTTATCTCGAAAGTGATCGATTCTCTCGTCGCACGTGTCAACTTCGTTCTCGCGTCTCCGTAATTTCTTTTTTTTTTCCCGATTTCGCCCACTTTCGAGATAAACGACACACATATCTTCTTTCTTTCTTTTTCTCTCTCTTTCCTTTTCTTTTCTCGCAACATAATACGTTTCTATCACCGTTTCATTAAAGCAGACCAGAGTTTCGGGAAATAATCAGCTTACTACGGGGGGGGATATTCGGTTTATACATATATATATGTGTGTGTATAAGTTTAAACTTACGAAGAGAAACGTATATAAGAAGTAACAGACGCGAAGAAAAACGAACGTGGTGCGCTCGAAACGGGAGAGGAACACGCAGAAACGCGAGATGATGTCTTTTTTGTTTTTCTTTCTTGTAGCAAATTTGCAAAACAAAAAAAAAAAAAAAGATTAGCGTGACGAATCTTAAACACGTCACATTGTCCACAATCACATGAAGAAAAATAACAGAACAACACCGATTGTCGGTGTGTATTATTTTGCACATTTTAAGATTCATGTAAGAACGTCAAAAAGACTTGTATATAATTTTTATCAGTGTATATATGTGTGTGTGTGTGTGTGTACGTGTGTGAAAAATAACAGCCGATACTCAACGGTTTTAAGATAACGCTTTTTTGCTTCTCATTAAATAATCGACAATGCCATCGTTATATTGCGCAGCGAGTATTATTTTTTCTCGATTAGATATCATTCGCAAATACTCCCCTCCCGTGTGTGTTTGCGTGTGTGTTTGTGTAACAGGAAATTAAGACAAAAAAAAATAGTATCTTTTTCATGCGCTTATTTACGAAAGACTGGAAAGTTGCTTTCACGCGCGCAGACGCAAAACTTGGCGGCCATTTTCTATGAACGCTGAGAAACGGATTCGGAACGGATTTTTTTTTTTTTTTGCGGGCGCGCGAAAACAATTTTGATCCAAACCGACACGTTTTTCTGGCGTTCCTCTGTCTTCCAAAATTCATTGTCATTTGTGTTCAAATTACCGCGTCGTTATTGTTTATTTTGTCGTGTATTATTATTCACACGAACATTTATTACAAAAAAAGAAAAGATCAAACGACCAACCATAGGCAGTAAATTCACGAGAAATATTAATTAACACTTTCACAAATGTTCATTTTGTTTTTCGTCCCACGAATTAATCAATATATTAAGATCTGTTGTGTGTGTATATTAAAATTTAAAATATAGCAATAGTTTGTAATTTAAAAAATAGATGCTGTGGATTCACAGGAAAAACGTGTCTTCTTTGAAGGAGGAAGCTCGTTTGCTCTCGCACTCTTTTCTCTCTTCCTTTCTCTCCCTCTTTCTCTCTCTCTCTCTTTGTGTATGTATATTTGTGTTCTTTTTTTGTTCTCTACACACACTCACACACTCTCTTTCTCTCTCTCTCTCTTTGTGTATGTATATTTGTGTTCTTTTTTTGTTCTCTACACACACTCACACACTCTCTTTCTCTCTCTCTCTCTCTTTCTCTCTGTTTCTCACACACACGTTTCAGACTTTGGCACACACGCATTCTATCACACACTCAATCCTTTACGCACTCACGCATTCATTGTGTAATTTAGTGTTGTATACGTGTCTATTATGTGTCTGCAAATATTCTAAATAACTATACATGTAGTGGATTAAGGTACATGGTCTGATTCGCTCAAGTAGTCTCAATGCGATTAGTCTCGTCGCACCGGTTAAACAGTTTTTTTTTTTCCCTCGTTGTCGGCGGCGAAACTGCGACGACACGCGAAACGTTTTATAAATCTTCGTTACATCTTTTCTTCCGGGTGACTCGCGCGTTGCATCGAGCGCGTCGCGTAAAATTGTCTCCCGTCGTATTCGTCGCATCACGCGGCCGCTTTTCTAACGACGCGACGGCGGAAGGAGGTAGAATAAAAGGAAATATTGTCACCGACGAACCCCTCGAGAAATTATTATCTCGAGATGTGCGCGAAATTTCAACAACAAGTCGCGAGAAAAGCTTCTTCCTCCCGCCGCGACGATAATCTCTCTTTCTCCGCACACGTGCTATTTTAAGTTTCGCTTCGAAATGTCTTTTTAAACCTCACAGTTCACGCGTGCGGCGAACGCGTGAGCGCGCGAAACGCACCGATATTATTGCACCAGAAAACGCACCGTGTTTCACCGGTGAAGAGACGATTGCTGGCTTCGCACGTCACGCGTACACACACGAGAGAAAGAGAGAGAACGCGAATACGCTACCGATCGGTATAATCGGCAGTGAATTTCCTTGGCAGTTAATTTGCCAGAAACGCCCGGCAAATTAAAACCCACGTGTACGTGTAAAGAAATGTCAATTTACATATATATATAAATATAATACATTACACTCTCGTCTGCGTGTACGTGCGCGATGCAGTTTTCTAGAGCAAGAGTCTCTGATACCACAGAAGAAATTGTACGTCGGCGCTTCGCGCGCGCGCTCGCGCGATTCCGCGACACAAATCGCACATTTATTCTCGCGAGGCAACGAAAACGCCCGCGAAAAACGAGATCGGAGTGCGTGCCTCGAACACAATTTTTACAATGTAACACTTAACATTTAATTTAAAAAAAAAAAAAAAGAGAAAAAAAAGACGAGAAGATTTCGTCTGTCGGACGAAGACGCGAGCGATACGAGAAGAGAGACGCGAGATAATTTAGCAACGAACGTAAAATGTACAATGTGAGAACTCGCGGGAGAGAAGAAAGAAAAATCGAAGGAATGTGTTTCTCTCTCTCTCGTCGAGGAGTTAATTAAAAAATATTCGATTAAAAAATACCGGTACGCGCGATAGAAAAATTGCGCGTCGTTCGTTCGCAAAACGTGCGTTGTACCGCGAAACGTGCTTTTTTTTTTTTTTTTGTTTTGAGTTTGGTACAACGATTTTATAAATATTCTCTCGGACCCTTTCTTTTCTTCTCTCCTTCTTTTTATTTCTCCTTCGTTTCGCTCTGTCTCTCAACTTAATTCTAAATATAAGGCTTATTTAATTAATCGACATAGTGTTTCGCTGCGGCTGAGTGTTGTGTCCCTGTTTTACGTTACACACCGCTCGGTATGATAAGACGAGATGCGAATGTTCGCACAACGACGGAAAAGATTTTTTTTTTTTTGTTGTTGTTGTTCTCAGATCTCTCGAAACTTTGTTCTCTCGTTGGCGAAACGAGAGACGGAAAATTCGAGGGTAGGTATCGCCGCGAGAGCGATTGCGTTTCGAACACGCCGGTCTTCTGTTCGATGAGCTTCAATATCGAGATTGCGCGCATTTAAAAACAAAAAAAAACTCTTAATTGCTCGTTTCGATGATTAATTGTAAAAAGTTTCTTTCATTTTCCGCACGCGGAAAATGTTTTTTTTTTTTTTATACAGAAAAATTACAAGACCTAGTTGCGATAATCAATCAAGCGCGCTCTGCTGTCCGATTCACAATTTTCCTTCGTAAAAACATTCCAGGATTTAAAAAGGAAATGAAGCGAATTAGGAAGAACCTTGCGTGCGAAAATAACATCGATATGTAAAAAACCGATTGTTCGTCCTCGTGACCGCGAAATTTAAAAGCCCTTACACACTAGTTACAAGATTAAAAGATGCGATAAAAAAAAAAAAAAAAGTAATACTCTGTGCGAGAAAACGTTATTCGCATTACGTGCCGATAAAAGAAATATATTTATTTATTTCCTGTTCACCATTCGTTCTAATCTTTGCTGGAAACAAAATGGAGTACCTTAGAGAGGATTTAAGAAAGAGCCTATTCAAAATTAAAAACTAATTAACTCAGAAACTAAATCTCTCAGAAAGCAACTTCTCCTGGAAGTCCCGAAGCAACACTTTGTACGTTTCTAAACTGCATTTTCTCGAGTTTTGGTTAAAAGAACATTCACATAAAAATTTGAAAGCTTCTCCTTCATTTAATTACCACCACCACATGTTATTCTCAAGTCAACGAATTAAATTAAAAAAACCTTCGAATTTCTCTGAAAAATACTCGACGAAAAATATCAGCAAAATGGAGGGAACGTTCTAACTCTCTGCATTCAAATGAAATCTCAGATTTATCGGACGAAAAAAAAAAAATACGAACAAATTATCCGAACACACATGGATTGTCGGCTTTGTCGTAACGAAGCGTGTTAACGTAACAAAGCGAAACGTCCGCGAATTTCTCATCATCGATCGTCTCTTCGCCTGTTTGCTTAATTAATTCGACCCCTCGAAAATTTGCTTAATACTTCAAGCCTATTGCGATTTTGTACGTTACAATATCACAATTGTATAGGTTCACCGATAAATGGGTCGTCCCGCGCGTCCACGTACGTAATCCTCGAACGAAAAGAAGACGAACCTTTTTGCTGTTTCTGCTGTTTCTTTTTTTATGTTTGTTTTGTTCTTTTTGTTTTAGAAATTACACATAAATGACAACACGATGATTTTCGTCTTTTTGTCGCAGAAACAACAGTAAATTTCTAATGTAAATTTCTAACAGTAAATTTCTAACGTCATCAGACGACGTACATGCCGAGCATTAGACGTGCGTCTCTCGTTCAAAGTACACATTATGTACATATATATTTTCGTAAAATGCACGCTTTTCTCACCGGGAGAAGGGAGGAGGATGGGCGATCACCGCGGCGGTGACGGTCCCACCCTCGAAAATCGATCCGCCTCCATCGGGACGACCCAACCGCACGTCGGCACATTACAGACTACGACTTATTACAACTACTTACATTTGTGAAGTTTGTCTTGCGACGACGGATCGCGTTCTTTACTTTTTTTTTTTTTGTTTTTTTCTTTAAAGCCGCGAGTCGGATCACGCTCGAATCGTCTTCCTCCTCTTCGACCTTTTTTTTTCTCTCTCTCTCTCTCTCAATTGCCATCGAAATTAGCCGTTTCCGAGCGCGTCGATTTACACCGATAGGTATGTACGTATCGAACCGTCGAAAATTCACGTTGAGTAATATTAAAGCGTGAAGAATACGGATGGGATTTTGCACCTTTTCGTTTTTTTTTTTTATTTTTTATTTTTTACACGAAGAGCGAGAGAAAGAGAAAATTAATATTTCTCTTTCTCTGTCTCTCTCTTTCTGTTTCTCTCCTGCTGACCCGCTTGCGCTATTGCAAATCGTTCTTATCCGAGTACTAAAACACGTGCCTCCTTACTCATTAAACTTAAATTACTTTGCATTGTTTCTCTATACTTATATAGTTCTTATATAATATATATATATAATATATATATATGTCGCGCACATACACGCGTGCAGGTATACATATATATGTGTATAGATATATATATACGTATCTCTTATATTGGTTGATTATATCAATTAAAAGTTACTGAATCCTATCCAAATTATCATCATCATCATCACAGCTAATTTCTATATTATAACGATTCCCTTCCTTTCACTCACTTATTTACTGATTTAATGGTTTTTATAGCTCTTCCTGCGTTTATCCTTCTCCTTTTGTTTGCTCATTTCCGTGAAAATCTACTTCCGGTTGCGCGACGTAGAAAATCAGCAAGAAAAAATTCGAGACAGAAGAATCTCTGAAAATTCCTCGATTTAAAACACGCGCTCACTCGCATTGTGATATTCCAGTTCTTTTTGTTTTTTTTTTTTTTTTTAATGAGCTTTCCAACAGAGAATCGGACAAAAACGCCGTTACCGGACGATTCGCGTACTTTTTATGTACAATTTTACATAGAAGGACTTAAAAATTTTATCATTTTCGCGTTTATACAATCGGTATTTACATTTTTCCATTTTCATTTTCCGTTTACGTTTTACGCCTTTCACTCTCTCTCTTTCTTTCTCTTTCTCTCTGTCTTTCTTGTACACCGGACGGCAGTGTTTGATTCGTTTTCCTTCTCATCCAAGGATTTCATCGCAAATCCCGAGGATCCTGACGGATCTATCCGGTCTTGAACTCGCGTACCGTCAAGATTGAACATCTCCGCTTTTTTTGTTTTATAATTGCGCGTTGATTTTTAAGCTTAATTAATGTGACTGGCTCGCGAAACTCGTTACCGAACGAACCGGCTATGAGGACTCACTCTCGAGTGACAGCGATCGTATGACATTTTGAGATAGCATTTGAACCTAATTTTAAACCACCGCGAAAACACAACCGAAGTTATTTGCTCTGACACTCGCAACATCTGCAAACGCTGTTATTCGTAAAAAAAAAAAAAACGTACAGATTTACAGAAAATGATAAAAAAAAAAAGAACCAAAAGAAAAAAAAACAAAACAGATTGAATCTCTTCGGAGAACAGATTTGTCGATATCAGGCATTAAAAATAATCGAGTCAAATGTTAATATGCGCACATTGACCGGAGTACCGCATGCAAGCAAAGTTTAAATTTAAGGATTATTTATATCCGTGTAAATATACGTTCGAGAAAACGTGCGAACTTGAAACGTGCCAAATTTTCTTTGTGACGTAAATACTGTAGTACAAGGAGTATGGTTGTTTCAATAGACTCAAAATATAATAGAATCAAAACGTGTCAAACAGATACACATTTAAAATTGATTCGAGATACAATCTAGAATTTATATATTACACTAACAAGTAACTTAAGTTTTTGATTAAAAAAGAAAAAAAAACACTCCGCAAAAAAAACAATATACATAATAATATATTTAAATCTTATTGTTTTAAATGCACTTCAGCACTTGTAAAATTTTGTCGTTGCAAGTGTTCAACACTTGCTCGAGCTTTTGTACTTTCGAAACTATAATTCTTGAAAACTTAAAATCTACTCGACGTGCATGTGTGCGTCTTGATCATTGGTCCAAGTCTCGGAGAGAATGTATGGTTTTGAACTTATAGAACTCAAGTTTAGCAGTAACATGTGTGAAATAAAATACTTCCTGAAGTAAAAAAAACATCTCGAGTTTCAAGTTCGGATTTTACATCTTGCTGCCAAACTTGGAAAAAAAAATGCGACGAAAATCGAAAACTAAAAAAAAAATAAAAGGTCACACAATGCAAATCAATTGCATTTCTTTTCGAACAATTTATCGAAGTATATATAGCATCAGGTTCCCGTAACTATCATTCCTTGTACTATCAGGATCAGTTCAATTTTGAGACGCAATTTCTGTGGTGAGACGCAACTTCTATAAGTTCTATAAGAGCTTTCCTTGAATTTGCATATTCAAACGAGATATTTATATATGTATAAATATATGTGTATATATACATACATACATACATACATATATATATGATACAATTACATACACGATCGCTATATGTAGACGTTTGCTTTGCTACAGTCGTAGTCTCCCAAGAAAAAGAAAAAAAATTTGCTTAACGTAAATGTACATTCATTATCGTATATAAAAATAATATTCAGGCTGGCGAATTTTGTAAATTCTCGCGTATATAAATCGAATTGCGAAGAAAAAGGAAAACCAGTCCTCTCTCTCAAACTTTCTCCTCTTTCGTATCTCGAGATGTCGATTTTCTCCCAAGCCACGATATTGTAAACACCGAGAAGGAAAAAACAAGAAGTTTCGCGCATATTCAAGTTTATATTCGACAAGCATATCTCTCTCCGTTGTCCCGTGTTCGTGTAGAAACTTTCAATAATTCTCGACGTCATAAATCAAATCGATCGGCGTTGCTTAAACGCGCGCGCGCGCGCGTGTGTGTGTGTATGTTGATGATCTGTTTGTAGATACCGTTAGTAGAGATTTCACCTTATACAAAACTTATAGATACGAGAGCTAGCAATTGAAAAATTGCAAATTGCATACATTGTAACATTTGTCATTTTAAACACACACACGCGCACACTCTTCCCGAATCAATCTCGCGTCATTTATTCATTCATTCGAACATTTACACACACTCTCTCTCTTTCTCTCTCTTACACACACAAAATTCACACTTACACACATCCTAAGCCTAAGTCGATCTTTAGGTAATCACTTATCGAAAAAACGAATTGACGAGAGGAAGAAAAAGTGGCACATATACTCCGTTGCGAGACATTATATTGCGATTAAGAAACTTTTTTTTTTTTAAAAAAAAAAAAAAAAAAAAAAAAAAAAAAAAAAAAGTGCAGAAGATAATATAAAACTATTACGTCAAATATCACGT
>NW_018020591.1:0-6231 GCF_002006095.1 Pseudomyrmex gracilis | reverse complement strand
AAAAAACGAATTGACGAGAGGAAGAAAAAGTGGCACGAGTGCACCGACGTGAGATATACTCGTAAAAAAAAAAAACTTTTTTTTTTTAAAAAAAAAAAAAAAAAAAAAAAAGAACAAAACGAAAAGACACTAGATAATATAAAACTATTACGTCAAATATCACGTCGAATGAATTTGCTCAGTCTCTCTGGCTCGAAATGGCCGCTCGCAACAAAGAAAAGAAGAAGAAATTTATAGAGACAAAATAACGAGAATTTAAAAATTACAACTTGACGCAAGAAAACATTGTTGATTGAACATGCAAAGTTAAATCAATCGTATTCTCCACGCTACTTTATACATGTATATATATATATGTATATATAAGGCCTTATTACTATCATTATTTATCTGTAGCGTTATTTTGTTATTACATATATATATATATATAAATTATAAGTTTATTTACTTTGTCCATAATACAGATCAAAAGTGATGCGAGTTTGATATGACGATCGCGCATGCGTAGCGCGTGTTGTTGAACAACGAAAAAACAAAAACATTACACATCGCGTTCTTCTTTCTTCGTAAATCCTGTTATCAAAAAAAAAACCCTTTTCAGAAACTCGCACAAAGGATTTCAAGGACGGGTCGACGTCGGTTAGAATTTTAACCGTTACTCTTGCTTTCTATCCACCTGTTCCAAATTTTTCTCGTCCCGTTTCAGAGACATTTCTCTTCAATCCCTAGTTACTAGAGTCTTGTGTTTTTCCCCCCCCACCCTGTTACAACTATTACGACCTAAGAAAGGACAGACATTATTGCAACGTCGATATAAATCTTAGCTTTCGATATTTATTGCCTGTGTAAATAAAGCGTGGAATTATGTTCTTATACTTGAATTTTGCAACTAAAACAATGAAAAACTATTGTTCTAGCGATCCGAATAAACGTGTCTCGATTCCATTGAATGCCCCTGCACTCAAAGTATTAATAAATATTCAAATAGTATTTTTAAAGGTACAATTGATGAAGATGTACAACTTTACATCAGTGTAAAGACGTCAAATAGAATCGATCGTGAACAAAAGAAACAATCTTTTGTTTGCAGTTTCCTCTTTTCTCAGAAATCAATTTTTTAAACTTACACAAGCAAATTAAACGTCACGGATTTTGTTGAAAAACACAACGAAAAGCCGAAAAATGGAAAGTGTGGATTTGCATTATTGCGAAGAGATACTCTAAGAAGTATTACGATATTCAAAGTACATTCATTCACTCACTCACTCACGCACACACACACATTCTCTCTCTTTCCTCTCCTTTCATTTAAATTTCTCCTACATTACGTTTGACGTTTGTTTTTGTTAATAAACGGTCACACACCTCAAGTAATTCCGATTTCCCTAAGCGCGCGCTAACTCAAAACTTTTTATTATCATACACTTACGCAACATGTAGCAAAATAGTAAGAAAATAAAAATTACCCTCAGCAAAAAAAAATGAAAAAGAAAAATAAACAAAAAAACTAAAAAGGGTTCACTACGTGAAGTAAATCTCTCCCGTGTGTACGAAGCTGTGTCTCTTTCAAGCCACAATATAACAAAATGATAAAGTCCGCGAAAAAAAAAAGAAAAACTGTTAATAAAGAAGTAAATTGATAAATGATTATTAATTTGTTATATATATATATATATAATACGTTATATAGTTATTTGTTCCAGCATCTAATGGAGCGAACTGCGCCGCGACGCATCTGGCACAATTAAAGCTCGAGAAGGTAAAAAAAAAAAAAAAAAAAAAGACTCGCGATTGATCTCAAAAGCGGCCTCTCAAAGTTACTTCGGAAAGAAAGCCGAAATAAGAGATTATTGAAACACGCCAACGACGTGTCGACATTGAAGCGCATCGTAGGACGAAGCTCAGCTTTGTCTGTTCATGCTTGTCGTCTCGTCAGACCGACGATGTGTTGTGTTTTTTTTGTTTTTTGAACGTTTTATATAGATAATATATATGTATGCATGTGGAGCTCCCTCTTCAGGTGTTGTTGTTGTAAGTCGAATTTTTTGTTTTTTTTTTTTTTTATAACGGTAATCTAAAATACGATATTACTTACATTTTTGTTTCTTTTCTGTCACACAGTGATGTGACGCGTGATAGAGAGAGAGTCCGAAAACGCAATATATACATACATATATATGTATCATACGTATGCATCTTGCGTGCACACATATCGATCGCGAACATGATAAACGCACCGATGCATCGCGTTGTCACCCACCGCGATGTGTTAGTCTACGGTTTTTTAAAGTTCTTTGTATGCTGGATGTAATCTTAGAGTAAATAACGGATTTGTAATGTCCATTCGCTCAATAAAATCGAAAATCGCTCCGTGTGTATACGGCCCGCACACGATATCACCATCATTATTATTATTATTATTATTTTGTAATTATTATTATCAACGTCATAGTCTCTGTTGCTATCTTTCTCTATCTCGCCTCTGTGATTCTCTAACGACGATAATTTTTTCCCATCATACCTGATTCTCCGCAAACTACTGACGGCCATCTCTCTAATCGTTTGACAATGTCACTTGCCGTCGAGTATCAGGCCTCGACATTCAGCATTATGCGTAGTTGTCTGGTGGTTTCGGACGCGCTGTTCGCCGACTGGCCGCAGCTGCCCATCAGTCTTGCTGCCGAGCACGTCGTCCAGTGACTCGGCGGCTTCGGCACGCTCGCGGGCGACGGTGTCTCCGAGAATTTCGCGCCCGCGTAAAAGCTGTTGTTGGTCGGGCTACTACTCGGACTGCGTTGTTGCGGCGAGTTTCTCGCGCTCTTGGACGATGGGCTGTACGGGCTGCAGCTCTGCCGGCCGTCTTTGATGTTCTTGGCCCCGTGGCTGCCGTTCTTGTAGAGGAACGGCGACGATTTACTGGCGGAGCGACGATGATGAGAACTTTGTTGATGCTGAAAGCCAACCTTCGGCGAAGCTTGCCGATCCACCTTGGCGTTGTCTAGCTTGGGCGCGGAGTTTGTCATGGCTCTCACTTTCGATTTTGTACAATTCCTCAGTCACTCTCGTCACAAAAACCGACTATAACACGTCGGCCTGTAACACCAAGACACTTGTAAAAAATATTTCTTTTTTTTTACTCTTCTCTACAATGATTTAGTTGATTTTGTTTAAATATTGTCGAAGTATTATTTTCTTTGTTTTGAAAAAAAGTGTAAATATATGTATTGATTACAATTTAAAACATGGAGATCAGAATTTATTTGTCTGTTTCAATATAGTGTATAAAAAAATAAAAATTAATATAGTATAATAAAAACATTAAATTTAACTTGAGTTGAATTAATTCAAATTGTATAAAAAATATAAGTGTACTGAATTTTAATTAAAGTCTAATTACTCATTTATCAATAGCTCTTTACATGTTGCTTCATACATACATATATGTAATTTGCACAAAAGAATATAATTTTAAAAATTAAGATTCTTTGTTTTAATGCAACAATTTCTCATTATACAAATATAGTTTTAATGCAATAATTTCTCATATAAATATTTGATTAATGCAATAATTTCTCATATAAATATTTGATTAATCCAATAATTTCTCATATAAATATAGTTTTAATACAATAATTTCTTATATAAATATTTGAGCATAAGATGTACACATATTGCAGTATTCATTGTATATATACTAATACCATGTGATAAGCTAATTTGTTTTCTCACAAAACATTGTCAAATGATATCTTATCCCCAAAGGAAAAAAAATAAATCTCACACAAAAAAACATTGATATGAATGCACACACATTTAAGAGATAAAAACTCAAACACAAAATAAACATTTTTAAAAGAGTTGAATTCAGACCTTTTTAAAAAATTAAGATATAAATATTATATAAGATATGTTATTTGTGCTTGAAATTTTTGCTCATACATACTTGTTATGAAAATAAGCAAAAGTTGTATGAATATCAAAACAACTTTGTTACTAAGAAAGTGTCTAAAAGAAAAAAAAAATATTCTTTTAAATGCAAATTTGATGCCAAAGAGAGCCACTTAATATTTTTCTACTTTACACAAACTTTATTTTCTGTTTTTTGTCTCATTATGCTAAAACACGTGAAAACAAGTATAAAATCATAAAATGACAGAATAAGCTCTGTGAAATTTGAAGAAAAAAAATTTTTATATACAAAGATACGCGACGCGTCTTTTCGAGACGTAAATTCCCGTTTTGCTTACCGGTAAATGCTCGTGGATTGTCTCTCAGAGATGATACTCCACGTATCACGGCATCCGCGCGCAGCAATTTTTCCAACTGCGCAATAATCGCACTGTAGTATCCAGGACAGACAGGCGGTGGGGACGGCGATAGTGACGCGCCAGAGGAGAGTCGCGGGGTGGATGAAGAAGAAATAAAGTTTGCGGTGGGAAACTCCGGGGAACCTGTTAGCTCTATGCTACCTCGTTTCGAGCTCCTTTTCTCTCGCGGCCCTTCCAGTAGGCATATCTCGCAAATTTAACCACATCCGGTGACCGTCGGCCACTTTTCTTCTTATTATGCTGCTGCTGTTTTCTTCTCTTTCTCCGGCAATCTACTCTCCAGTAAAGAGAACGACGCGCATTTCGTACAGACGCCACGGCACGACGTTAACTTACCCCCTGCCGCAAGATGGCGAACACGAGTTGTTTGTTTGTTTGTCACTTCGCGACGCACTCTTCCGCGTTGCGGAAATTGTTCCCCGTTCGCTCGAACTCGACCCAAACTCGCGAATTTCGGATCTCGTTGAACCAAATTGTAGATGTACGCACTTTCTTACGAGCTCTCTCTCTCTCTCTTCGATACGTTTTCACTCGGTGCTTGTTTCTTTGTCCTCCGTTCTCCCCCCCTCTCTCTCTCTCTCGCTCTCTATCTGTCTCCTTCCTTTGTTGCTCGGATTTTCACGTATCCTCTTCTCGCTCGTATTTGACTCTCCTTTTGTCTCTTACGTCGCACGTAACAAATCACAGTCACCGCAATCAGAAACTAGACCTGTGCTTGACCATATCCACACAACACTCGTCAACAGTCTTACTGCGTGCTCCGCTCTCTTCCTCGCTCTAGTCAGCAATGTCAGCTATGTTAGCACTTAGCCTCTTGATTTTTACATAACGTTTGCGCAGCTTCGTTCGAGCAAGCACGCGCAAGTTCAATTTGCAATCCTACTTCTCTCGCTCGACCAATCCTCGAGCGTCTTTTCACTGATTTGGCGTGACCTCAAGCGATCGGCAAATTCGCACGTCGACACTAGAAAAGTTCTATCCCAGAAGCAGTGTTGCAAACTCAGTCCGAGATGGTGGAAGCATTCTCTCATTCGAAAACCTCCATGATGCACCTCCCACTACCCCGGTGTTCTCGCTGCTAACTGGCCGGAGATCTGCATTTCTGCCCAGTGGGTTGGTTTTACTGTGGCTTTAATTAGGCCTCGCCCACCAGAAAGAAGACTGAGGGTGCGCACAACAGCAGCGAGTTCATGCAGGTAGAATCGCTGCTGTTGTGCGCATCCCTTCCGCCGCTTCAGCATGCTGTAAGCTTGCCAAAACTGTGAACACTGCTGAGGGTGCGATCTCATGCACTGTTATTTTTTGCGTAACGCGTAACGCGTAACCATTCAGGGAAATTACGTGTACTAACATAAAACACGTAATCTCTTTGATTGGTTACGCGTTCCGCGTTACGCGAAAAATAAGGGTACGATCCCATGCACTGTTATTTTTCGCGTAACGCGTAACGCGTAACCAATCAGAGATATTACGTGCTTTATGTTAGTACACGTAATTTCTCTGATTGATTACGCATTACGCGTTACGCGAAAAATAACAGTGCATGGGATCGTACCCTGAGAGCGGCCGTGCCACTGGTCGCGTTCAGCAGATACAACTGTTGTACAACTGTTGGGTGAGTGTCTGCTGAACGCACTCTGCTCAGTCACCGCTACTCAACCTTTGACTATATAAACCTGGACTGCTAGTGGCAAAAAAAAGTTGAAGTCAACATGTGTAAAGAGTGCCACCATGGCCTTATACCAAGAACTAAAGTGTCATGACGTCNCGGCCGTGATCTGTACATTGGAAACTGGGAAGATTAGGTTTTGTTTATGCAGGCAATAACCTTTAACTTATGACAGAACCGGTAAAGTTTAACTATAGAATTTCAATGCTTCTGTTTATATAAAATTACCGAATG
>NW_018020590.1:1567048-1693970 GCF_002006095.1 Pseudomyrmex gracilis | reverse complement strand
TAACTTCTAAACTACTTGACATAGAGGGTCCCACCATAGGACCTTTTTCTTTTCTTTCCTCGAACTCTACAACTTTTGTCTGAAGCTTTTTTCAATATTTTCAACTTTAATTTTAACTTGTAAACTACTTGACATAGAGGGTCCCGCCGTAGAACCTTTTCGTCTCGTCTCGTCTCGTCCCGCCAAGAAGTACATCTTCTGTCTGAAGCTTTTTTTTTATATTCTCATCTTTAATTTTCACTTTTAAATTAGTTGAGATAGCAAGGATTTGTAGGAAATTTTCGCACTTTTTTAAATCCTAGGGACTTATCCAGAAAACCCTAGATGGGATCTGTAACGAATTCTGACAATTCCATAAATCCTACAGACTTATTTAAAAAAACTTTAGATAAGATCTCACTTAAATTTTCACAATTATTTACATCCTAGGGACTTATCCTGAAAACCCTAAAAGAGATCTGCAGCAAATTTTTTACATTTCTTTAGATCCTAGGGACTTATCCAGAAAACCCTAGATGTGTTCCATTGCACATTTGACATTTTAAGCAATTCCAAGATTTTTTCTAAATTCCTAGATTCTAGGNGTTTTTCCAGAAAACCCTAGATTACAAATCTTATCTTGTCGATATCTACAACTTTTGTCTCAACCATTTCTCATAATTCTCACTTTTAATTCTAACTTCTAAATTAATCGAGATAGAAGGTCCGGCTATAGGACCTTTTCGTCTCGTCTTGTCAAGATGTAGAACTGTTGTCTGAAACTTTTTTCAATTATTTCAACTTTAATTCTAACTTGTAAACTACTTGAAATAGAGGGTCCAACCATAGGACCTTATTGTTTACTTTTGTCGATCTCTACAACTTTTGTCTGAAGCTTTTTTCAATATTTTCAACTTTAATTCTAACTTATAAACTAGTTGAGATAGCAAGGATCTGTAGCAAATTTTTACATTTCTTTAAATCCTAGGGACTTATTCAGAAAACCCTAGATGGCATTTGTAGCGAATCTCGACAATTCGATAAATCCTAAAGACTTATTTAAAAAAACCCTAGATGGGATCTGACCTAAATCTTCACAATTACCTACATCCTAAGGACTTATTCAAAAAACCCTAGAAAAGATCTGCAGCAAATTTCCACATTTTTTTAGATCCTAGGGACTTATCCAGAAAACTCTAGATGTGATCTGTAGCGAATCTCGAGATTTCCATAAATCCTAAAGACTTATTTAAAAAAAACCCTTGATGGGATCTGACCTAAGCTGCGTTCGGAAACATCACTAGTGTATGTTTTATCTTTATTACTCATTATATATAAAACAAAGATAGAATGACGCTCGTGTGTACACGAGTGCTGTTTCCGAACGTGACGCTAAATCTTTACAATTACCTACATCCTAGGGACTTATCCAGAAAACCCTAAAAGAGGTCTGCAGTAAATCTCCACATTTCCTTAGATCCTAGGGACTTATCCAGAAAACCCTACAAGANATCTGCAGCAAATCTCCACATTTCCTTAGTTCCTAGGGACTTATCCAAAAAACCCTAGATGAGATTTATTGCCCATTTGACATTTTAAGCAATTCCAAGATTTTTTTCTAGATCTTTAGATCCTAGGCGTTTTTCCAGAAAACCCTAGATTACAAATCTTATCTTGTCGATATCTACAACTTTTGTCTTAACCATTTCTCAAAATTCTCACCTATAATTTTAACTTCTAAATTAATCCAGATAGAGGGTCCGGCTATAGGTCCTTTTCGTTTCGTCTTGTCAAGATGTACAACTGTTGTCTGAACCTTTTTTCAATATTTTCACCTTTAATTCTAACTTCTAAACTACTTGAGATAGAGGGTCCGACCATAGAACCTTTTTGTTTTCTTTCGTCGAACTCTCCCACTTTTGTCTGAAGCTTTTTTTTGCTAGCCACCCCGTTTTGAAGAAAAACAAGTTACAAAAATTACAAAAACCTTCATAACTTCTACAATATTGTAGATAGAGCTTCGGACCATAGCACCTCTTTGATAGATCTCGTCAAGATCTACAACTTTTGTCTGAAGCTTTTTCTTAGCCCCTTAATTTTAAAATACCAAAAACAAAAAAAATTTTTAAGTGGGCGTTATAATTATGAGTGTAGGAGTCGACTTGAGTTAAAGTAAAGATTACACTGGTGTAATTTCAATCTTCTATTGGTAATAGTTTTCAAGATAAGAAACGTAACTTTTTTTTGTTGTGTTTGCGCGAATCGGAAGTAAAGATGTAATATCATCGTGCCCCACTGTATCCGAATCTGAAATTACTTTAATATTATTTTCTGTAGAAAACATACTGACCCTAACTTTGACTAGCTCTATTTAATCGGATAGATACTAACTTTTTTAATCGGTTAGGCACTAACTTTTGGTTAGAATCTATTCCGGTTAGGGCCTATTCCTCTGTCTAGCTTTATCTAATTGATTAGGTACTAACTTTCTTAATCGGTTANNCACTAACTTGTTTAAGATCTAACCCGGACTGGGCCTATTCCTCTGACTAGCTATATATACTTGATTAGGTACTAACTTTCCTAATCGGTTAGCCACTAACTTTTGTTTAGGATCTAACCCGGTTAGGGCCTATGCGTGCGAAGTTTTGGGAATGACTTTTTTGGGGTGCTTTTTGTAGTGTGTGAGAGTATTATCATATAGAGAAAGAGTATTATCAAAACTTTAATTTGTACAATATTAAACCCGTATTGTAAAATTCTTCTGATAACGCACAATTCGACAACACGTCTGTTACACTTGAGAGATCGACGAGATCTGAGGCTACGCGCTGCGCTGCGAATAGAGAAGAAATGTAACAAATGTTAAAATTTTAATACGAAAGAATGTGAAAAATAAACATGTTATGTTCAACGACTGAGGTGTTTTTCCAACCGGCGAGTGTTTTTGCGCACGNATCCCTCACTGTATTAGTTTCAACACACCTGTATGTTAGTAACTTGCTAACTTGCTAAGATTTCGATTTTTTTCGAAATAAAACACACATGCTCGTGTACCACCGGTGGCTCAGCCTGCCTCATGGGTCGGACAACAATGTACCACCGGTTGTACAACCCGTCGCGAACGTGATAATCATTATGCTTATACATTCGCACGTTTCGTACACGCACTCAGTCGTAATCGATCGTTCGTACGCCAAACATCCTGATGTCACGCACACACTGCATTTACTCAACTTTCTTACTTTTATCTCACACATTCGCATACACTCGAGCATAAAACATACACACAGCGTAAAGCTTTAAATGAGCGTCATTNGTACTGCGGACAAACACGTACGCGCGCGCACACTGTCAGTCGCTAACTCGCGCATTCAAAAAAAAAAACTCACTCTAGGGTGACGCACACACACAGGAATAAGGATCCAAACCATAGAGCTTATACTAAAGCCTATGTCACACTACCGATTGGGATTGAGATTGGATTGAAATTTGACCAATCAGAAGAAAGAAAACCAATCCTAAGTTTAGTGATCTTCGCTCTGATTGGCCAAATTGCAATCCAATGTCAATCCAAATTCATAGTGTGACATAGGCTTAATGGAGAGGCCGTGCCTATATGCTAACCATAGAGAGNGCCGCGCGAGGAGCAACAGAGAGATAGATATATTCTGTCTCAACTGTGGCTCCCCCACTCCGTGCTCTCTGTTATTCTCTTCTATAAGAAGTGCCCGCAATTGAAACAGAAAAATATATCTCTCTTTAGCTGCTTTCCTTTTAGGAGACACAGTCGACACAAAAGTCATTCTGTCTTCGTTCGGTATTCAGTGAGAAACAAAGATAGAATGACTCTTGTATCGACTTGTGTCGACTGTGTCTCCTAAAAAGAAAGCAGCCTTTGTCGATTCTCCTTGCGCTCCCATGGCCTCTCCGTGAGTATAAGCTTTATGATCCAAACGCACCGCATTCACAGGTTGCACACATACACACACATCAGAGTTCATTCAATTGTCATTCGCACCAGAGAGAAACCTGAGAGCGGCCATCCTATTGTAATTTTTTTTACGACGGTTTCAGCCGCTGGTTTTAGCCGTATTTCGACAAAAGTGGAACTCAAAGGCCGTTCTACATTAAACGCAAGTAGCAGATCTCGTGGAATTGACCAATTGCAGAGTCAAATCAGCCAATCGACCAACGTGATTGATCAGTTTCACGAGACCTGCTACTTGAGTTTCATGGAGAACGGCCTTTGAGTTTCCACTTTTGTGGAAATACGGCCTAAAACCAGCGGTTGAAACCGTCGTAAGAAACTACAATGGCATGGCCGCTCTCAGGTTTCTCTCTGCTAGTAGCTAACTTCAGACGTGTCGCCAAGCTGCAAACGTGTAAGCTCAGCTTCCATGGTGGAAGTAATAAGGTGTGCTCGTGCGCAAGCATTTTTGTTATTGGCCAATAAAAGAGCGTGACTAAATTAAGCCATCTTAAGTCATTCAAATGCATATAATTTAAAAGGAAATCTATAATACATTTAATAAATCAATTTTAAGTATAATTTATTTATTACAATATCTTGTGTTAACTATAAATAAATTATACTAATAAATATGCATACCGATTTGTAGAGTTAACCTATTTCTCACGCTCTTTGTTTATATCAGCCGTGGCTAGTCGCGTATCTTCGCAATGAGAGGCACGAGGCCTGAGAAAGGGAGACGCACCAAGTCCAAATATGGGCATAGATAGTCGAGCGTCATTATGCGCAGGCGCGTCTACTAAGCGAGTGCGAGCGAGACAAAGCGTTGGAAAGAACGCGAGAAAGAAAAATGCCCAAACGTGCTTGAATGTTCACCGCATGCGCACAAAGCAGCTGGAGAGAGAGGCTACTATATTGTCTGCACCGTAACATGTGGACTTCAGGTCGGCACCGTACTAGCAATATAGAAGTATTATATATATGTGTAAACTAGGCCATTAAATACCGGTACATCTACGGCACGTTCCATTTTATGCATATACGCGCGTGATTTTATAGTACTCGTGACGTGCAATATAGATAAATGCGCACATTTGCATGAAACGGAACGCACTCTTAGGGAGGCTAGCTACGCAGTTTAGTATACTATTGGTGGTTGATTCTATATCCATGCAATGTAGTGAAAATTACAAAAGTAAGTAAATTTACTAGTTGTTGACCAATAAGATTATAGATATTTTAGTAAATTTGATCACTTTTATCATTTTCACTATACTGCGTGATACACAGAATCAACCCCTAGATTAAACCTATGGTTTAATGATTATGTTTAGAAAACTCAATGGTTGAGAGATCATCAATTATAATAGGACTATTCTTCAAAACCTGGCTTGGTTCCAAAAATATGATCCAATCGTAAGTGATTGGGTGCGTTCAGACAACTCAACAGTTGCACAACGGTTGAGAGATAATCACTTCTGATTGGATCATACTTTTGGAACCGCATCAGCTTTTGAAGAATAGTCCTATCATAAGTGATGATCTCTCAACCGTTGAGTTGTCTGAACGCACCCATTATCTCTCAACCGTTGTGCAATTGTTGAGTTGTCTGAACGCATCCAATGTGACGACTGTGGCGACAACTGGCTTTATTCTATATAGTGACAAGTTAAGTGATAGTTTTGGTCCGAAATTTGAGTTGTTTGTACTCGAACTTGAGGAATATATGTGTTGTAATATTAGCGGTACTCTTGAAAAAGAATACGAATTTGTGTGTAATTTCTCGAAAGAGTCTGGATTACTTGACCAGGAGCCGCAAAAATTGATATGATGTTACGTTAAAAGAATAGCACACAAGCGCGAATATGTCGCGGTTGTTGGAAAGAATCGGTGACACTTTAAAGCTAGCTGATAGCTCGAAAATAACTGACAAGAAGGTAACCGCTGTTTCTGTTATTAAATGTGTTCAGCGTTGCAAATCCAAGCTCAATTGTAAATAAAGCTAATGGAGTAATCGTATTGGACAAATGATTTCTTTTTTTTAAACAGTTTCAATTTTTAGAGGTGTGTAACCGAACTTTTGGAATTATACCGGAATGAAGATGCTGTGAAAGAGATATGTCTGAGTTCCGGAAGAGATGACTCGAGACATATCTCCTGGTCGTATATCTTGCTTACAGTTCATAAATTGGTTGTGGATGTAAGAATTATAAAATAAATAATTTCTTCTAACTTGTGTCTATATTTGTTATAGATGGTTACAAAAATGATTTATTCGAGTTATAAGAATAACAACAGAAAGTAACGCAAACTGTAATACAATGTTTGTTGAATTTTTATATTTGTTTCTTTGTTTTTTTTTCTTTTTAAATTAAAGGAAGCAGAAAGGAGACAGCTGCCTAACAAGGAGACAGCTGCCAAGAATAATGAGAGACAATCTCTCAGCAGTCTGGTGATCAGTACTGTTCGTCGTTCTAATGAGAGTTTGAAAGCCAAAGAGATTGTCTCTTTGATATTGCAGATATTAGATTCCAAAATTTATGTACACTATCAGGATACATATTTAAGGATATTGATCAAATATGTGTTGCCTAAGAGTTCGAATCACAGTGATATCACAGTGGATCAGTGGCGGGAGTTGCTAAAAGTGTGCACCAAACTGTACAAAAAAGCACATATTGAGAAACATATTGTTCTGGATGCGTTGCAGATGATTGTGAAATATTCTTTTTTTCACGTAAATTTTCTTTTTCACATTAAGAATTTGCTGTTGTTTCTCGGTACGTCAAATGCATTTGTAATACACATTGCCGATGGGACGTATTACTTTACGCAACAAATTACTTATTTTCTAGAAAATATTTTTTCCGAAGACCTGAAAAGAGGAAGTGACGAACAACTGGCGGAATCCTTTTGCCGACTCGCTAGTAGTGTAAGCAGGCAGATCATGACGGAATCCCATTTTGCGCTCTGTGCATTTTCAGAGAACATTGCAAAGGATATCTTGCTCTTAAACAGTTCTGAAGAAAAATACAAATTGTTGCTCATCTTCTTGGAGATTCATCATTTTGAAAGTTCTGATGAGATACGTTGTAGCACTTTGGCTTCCACTGGCTCGAGCAAATGGAAAGACATTCTGCGCAGTATGTGGTCATTTGTTCAAGAGAACTGCAAGCTAGATATACGATGGTACAGTTTTATTCAATTTGCCAGTGAAGGTATTAATTTGTCACTTTGTTAATACAAAAAAAAATGTAAAACAATGTAACAGAAAAAAACGTGTAAACATATTTTTGTATTTTTCAGTCGTGAAACAAATCCAGGATAACACAATGAATGTTGCTTGCTCCCTTGATGTGAGCTCGTCTCTTGGCAGTTCCTCTCAACCTAAGCGCAGGCGTACAATAGGTAGAATAGAGAATATCGTCGATTTTGTGACGGAAAGTAGTCCCGAAGAAGTGTGGCCTGTGCTGAGAATCTTGACGGAAACGTTACGAAAATATCCGCAGTGCTTGAAGTCGGAAAATCTTGCGCCTCTGTTGCAACGGTTGACGGAAGTCGCTCAACCTCGAGACGAGTCCGTTATGGATCACTTGTTTTGTCTGGCCGCGATACTAATGGAGAACAAAATGTTTAACGAGGAAGATACTCAGGATGCCACTGTTTACTGGAATAAAATTTGGGACTTGTTGTTAAGGTGCGCGTATGGTAGTAAGTCTCGTCATCTTTTAATCATTTTTGTGGGAGAACAAACATATGAAATCAATGAAATTATTATTATCGTAGGTCTCTGGAAGCGAATCAAAATGAGGAATCTGGTCATGTACTGATGCGTTGCTTTGTGAAGCGCAATAAAATGCCGAACGCAAACGGCATTCTCAAGTTATACTTGACGAAGACAATCGGTTGGACGCGAAACAGCGTGCTCACGCTGCGGCAATTGTGTGAATGTGTTTCTCCGCAGGAATACTCAAGCGCACTGACGCTGGATTCGTCATCGCCGGCGTCGACGTCGGCGACTGTATCAACACCTGTCTGTGATAGAACGCGTTTGCTAGATTGGTTGTTAAACATGCCGTCGCACAAACTAGCGTCGCGACTACGCGTCGAAACTATTGAGGATGTTTGCATTTTGACGGTAAATCTCGTACTGAATTCCCGTAACAGACAGAACGTTCGAGCGGAGCGAAATTATAACCGTGAACAAGCGGCCAGAATCTCTTTCGTGCAACGAGACATTCATTCGACAGACCTGCCGCGACTCTGTCGCGCTTCCCTCATGTTTGACGTCGAATTATCCGTCTGTTTAACAGACAAATGTTCTGAGCGAGATTCGGAAATGAAATTTAACAACGGATTTCCCGTGTCTTGTTCAGAGGACGCAATAATTTATTTAAAGAACTGGCTGTGTAACATTTTTCAAGAAGAAGACACCAACAATGATGACAAAAACACAGGTGAAATTTACGTCATCTTGATAAAAATTGCGCTCTTGGCGAGATTGCTGTGCGCTTTGAAACAGCTGAGTATTCTTACATTGGAAGATACCGTCGGTTGTATGCTGATCGCTCAGTTAGAGAAGCGTCTGAAGAACAGCTTCGAGATCCTGGCGAGAATCGACTGGAGCAGGTAAGCGATTCCTCGTTTGAGTTTTATTTTGTACGTTAATTCCCGAGTTAACTAAATTGCGTATCTATTTGCAGATGCAAGTACGCGTACTTGCTCAGCGTCACCGGAGCGTTGAACGTGCTTTATGGTACAACTTACGACGCGGACGTCGCCGAGATAATCGTTTCAGCGTCTACGGAGAAAATGTTAAAAAATATATTCGATTTACTAAACATTGACGACAATCGAAATTACGGATCTTACAACAATGCTTTTCAGGTGAACGGAATAATTTTTTTTTTTTTTTTTTTTTTTCATCAGTGATTATTTATATTGAAACAACGATATGTATTTCAAATTGAAACGCTGTGCTATCTCTTTGTGCTATTTCTCATCTGGTTTTTTCTTTTCCGTAGGAGAGACGTAGACGTTCGAGCGTATACTCCGCCGAGTCGTCCGAGTTTGCAACAACAGGTTTTCCGCGCGAGCGTGCGATTTGCTTGCGGGTAGTCGAAGCTTTAGCTTCGTTCTGCGCGCTGCACATCGGCGTGAACAAGTCTGCGCTGCAGAAAAAAACAATGAGAATTTTGCAAACCGTGCATCGAAACTTCGCGAGTTACGTGGAATCCGAGATACTATTGACGATTCTTGATTCGTTCGTTTCGCGCGATCGGAATGAGATACCGCGCGAATATAAGAACGAGCCGATAGACTTCTTCTTGAGCGTGTGCGAGAAAGATTGCGGAAGTGAATTGTTGCGTGGATTGTTCAATCTGCTGCCTTACTTCTTTGAATACGCGATCAAGTGTGATTACTCGCCGAAAACAATTGTCAAAACGCTCGCGCGACTTTACGAACGCATTCATCGGCGTAACTGCGGCGTTCTTGTTCATGTGGATTATATGAAGTGTGCCTGCGGTGTCGTGCGGATCGATCCGAGTTTCTCTTGGAATAGCGTTGGCGATTCCGACGATGACGTAACAACGTTGCTCAACAGCGTTCTTGACTACATCGGCAACGAACTTTTCGTTCTGCGTTCGCAAGCGGTGCGATGCCTGCAATTGCTTCTGTCATTCGAGAACGTCGTTCACAAATGGAAGGAATGGATCTTCGTTAAAGTGGAGAAGATCGTATTCAAACTGGTTGATGAGACGGCAAATCGGCAATCGACTTCAGATTTGTCTGACAAGTATGAACACTAAAATAGAGTGTAAATATTTTTCAATGTGGAGAATGTAAAGTTTTCGGAATAAAAACGAAAATGTTGTAAACAAAGCGGTAAAATTACATGCAGAGAAATTAAAATTTTCGTTAATTAACAGTAAGAACCTGCGAGATAGTCAACGACGGGATGAAAAAGAAACCACGACTGCTACCGCGCTTCTTACATTGGCTTCCGTAACATGCGCCAGCCATGTTCTTCAGGGTAGCGCCTTGTGCGCCATACTACGGCTGACGGTGAAGCATGTGGAGAATTTGCAAGTAGTGCGCAAGGTCCTTTCGGTAGCGGCACGTTATACAACAACAAACGTCTCGCTTATCGAGGATAACTTGAGTTATCTGTTAACATACTGGTTGAAAGACGTGCGGTATCCGCTGCAAAAGTTTCCTTGGATACTCACAGGTAAGCTCGCTTTAACGAGCGAGTTATCGCTTGCGATTGTGACAAAGTATCTATTTTTGTCAACAGGATGCGAAACACCGGACAAGTTTTTCAGAAAATACGTCAATTGCATAGTTCCGATTCTTCTGCGTACTTCGGATCTTGCTGAGACCACGGTCTTCTGTATCGATCGCGCCGGTCTGCCTTTCGAACAAGTCTTCGAGGATGTTTTTCCGTCGTGCTTCGTATGGCTGGTGGCCGATGCCACCGTCGACGCCACCCAGTGGTCCGATGGTAACGTCAACGTACTGCGAAAGTTGATGCAAAATACAGGCGAGTTTGCGAAGATGGTAAATTTCAGCGAGCTATTTAATCTCCGCTTCCAAGACGTGCTGGTAGAATTGGTGCAGCGATTGCACGACGAGGACGATTTCAAGCGCGTTTTGTCGATTAAAAACGTGTGCTTTCCGGCAACGGATCCGCCGCACTTCTCGAGGGTCAAAGTGGATCGTTGTTTTATTTGGCTGGAAGAGAACTTTCTGGAGAAGTCAATGACGCGCGTGCTAGTTAAACGGCAACCGGCGATTCTACAGAAGACGCTGTTGCGACTCGCAAGCGCCGTGCACACGTCGCGTTCCTGGCACGATCGACTCAAACGACTGCATCAGTACGCATATTTCTACACGCGCGTCTCGTGCGATCTGGCGGAGTCTATCTTCGACGACATGGCTGCATTTCTGGTGCGAGACGTGTGCTACAGTCTTTTGTATTTAGCGCGGAGCGAGAACAACGCATTTGCAGAGGTGTGTTGTAAGTTTTTATATCTCTTTCTTCAAAGAGCGCTGCCCGCGAGAGCCGGAGAGGTTCGAGATATCCTCAGATTTATCGTGGCAAATCTGATCGGCTTGACGCAAGCGTCGAGCGGCGATGTCCAAGTCGCGGCGGCGTGTCTTCTCAAATTTCTCATAGTGGAACAGAAAGATGTGCTTCGCGAAGCTATCGCCAAGCTAGGCTCGTTCCCGAATCACGAAGTCTTTCGAGACGCGAGAGAAGCTTACAATGCTGTGAAATCAAAACCGAACGGCGTATGCCTCGAGGATGAACTGGAGCATTTCCTGGACGCAATGAGCGAGGAAAATGCCGAATGTACGTTGGAGGATCTTGCGAGTTTAACGCGGCAGTTGTCGACGAGAAAGAGAGACCTGAGAGAATTACGCCGAAAAAGTCCCAAGGACTGTGCCAACAACATCTTGTACCGACTGATATTCAAGTAAAAAAAATCTTCTTTCAAACGTTGTCTTCGTGTTTTATTACATTTGTTGCGATACGCTGTACGAAATAACATTTTCAAAAATTTATTTTTTTTGTTTTAGACTTGTCAAACTAACGGAATCGTCCAATCCACGTGTTTCGACGGAAGCCACCAAGTGTCTGGGTGAATTAGGCCCGACAGATTCTAACGTGGCTTTACGGCCGTCCGGAAGTCTTGTCCGAGAATCGAATCACGCGATAGAAGCTCTAACGTACCGATCGGTCGCGATGTTAATGAGCTTTGTCGCGGAGAACTCTGTGCAACTTCGCAAGGTTTTTAATTTTCTCTTTTCTTTTGCATGTGAATCCTTGAGATAAATTAAGAGATACCGAACCTGAATATATATATATATGTTTTGTCTATGTTATTAAAGGTAAGTGCCGACGCACTGTACGCTGTGTTATCGACTTCCTGCGGCCAGAAACTATTTGATCGCGAGTACTTGAAGAACTTATCGAACGTTCTTGAGGAATGTTCGCCTCTGAAGATCGATTACATTCGACCGTTTGCATGCAGCGGTTCCGTGGCGAAGCAAACTCTTTTTTCGGTGGATTTCGCGCAATTTCGTGTCGTCATAAATCCAGTAAACACTTTCTGGATCGTTAAGGATGGCGAAACTTACGCCGATTGGATTGTGAATGTCACTTGCAGCATTGCCGAGTGCTTTCAGGATTCGTATTTGAAGAGTTTCTTGCCAGTTTGTCGACTGAGTATCGAATTCTGCGAGTTGATCTTGCCAAGAATTTTCTATCTCGTAATTTACCAGAGCAAAAACTTCAACGCCATGTGTGATTGTGTGAACCGTTTTTTTAGGTAGTGTCAGTTTTATATTATTTGAGTGTGTTATGTACAAAGATATTTTTATAAAGTTCGATAACAATTGTTAATCTCTTATTTTGTTATCAGGCATTGTTTTGCGATTAGCCAGGAAGAGGAGGCGGCGCAAAATGACAGCTACGATTTGAAAATTGTTCGCCGCATGTTAGACGTAGTGAATCACGTGCGAGCGCAGTTGGAAGATGGGACGATGTTGAAACTTGACTACGTGTATTTAGCCAAAGCGGCGCACAAATGTTCCGCGTACTACTCAGCTTTGTTATTTGCGCAGTTGGCTTGTGAATCGATTTCGACGGACTATCCGGACTTTAGCAGAGATTCTAGAATCGACTTTATCTACGAACACGAACCGGAAATCGGCCGAGTGCTGCAGCGTATTATGTTGGACACGTATCTGAACATCAACGATCCGGACGCTACCTGCGACGCCGGTTCGTCGCATCTGCTCGATTACGAGTCTCGAATGCAGTATTACGCTCGCACTAATCGTTGGGACAAAGTCATGCTTGCGAAAGACATCGAGTTGTCATCTCACAGCAACGGTTATCCGCTATCGACGAGTGGAAATGCCAGGATGGAAATGTCAAACGCGCTTCGCAACTCGGGTTTACAGTTTCTTCAATGGCAGTTCCAGGGCAACTGTTTAGGAGAAAAATTCAGGTGATATTACGTGAATTGCACATAATCTCGTAACTTTCAATGATCTGAGATATATTTTGTTTCTATATGATGTAAACGAAACTTAACTTTTTAGTTATGAGTGTGCTTGGAGACTCGGCAACTGGAATCTACCCGATGACCACGCTGTTTCTTCCCATCGTAATGATCGCAAACCGCAACAGTCGCGACTGGAATTGCTGGAAGACGCGTTTCACGCGCATCATTATCAAGCGCTCAAATATTTTCATGAAAACGACCGGCACGGTATGGAGCAAGCGATCGAGCGTGCGCGTAAGATTGTGATCAGTGAACTGCGATTAATCAGTCTGGAGAGCAACCGAACTGTAAATGAGAAATTGTCTCAGCTGCGATTGTTACTTGAAATTGAACAATTGAACTGGGTAGCCGATTCACCGGATGAAAAGTGTCCAGTGATATTACGACGCTGGCAGGAGCACGAAATTGGTTTGACTGGTCAGTACAATTGTGTGGAACCGATTTTGTGGCAGCGCATTGTTATGTTCCGTGCTCGAGAATCACTGCGAGCAAACATTCACGTGCGCGACGCATTTTTCGCTACCTGTTTGGATCTGGCGGCGCTCGCGGAAAGTCAAAGTGACTTTCCCGTGGCTACTCGAGCACTGGACAGCCTGAGAACGTATCCAAATTTATCCGCGGAACTACGGAACCAATTTCTGTATCAAGAATCGTTGTTAGCGTGGATGAATTGTGACCAGATAATAGCGCGTCGTCAGCTGCGCAATCTGATTGAAAAGAACAAGCCGATACCGAGCTTGCGAGCGAAAGCGTTACGAGTCTATGGTGATTGGATGGCGGAGACCAAATCAGAGAATCCGCAGGTAGTGATACAGAAATATTATCTGGAATCCATTAAAATCAGCGAGACTACCAAACAAACGGCCGATGTCGTTAGAAATCTATACAGTACACAGGTGAGAAAGAATGAGTAACAATGTATTTTATTGAAAATGAATAATCTCTTGAAAATTATTATTTTCATCGCTTTTATAGGCTTCGTTGGCGCGTTTTGCCGACGCGCAGTACGAGCAAATTAGTGGATATATGAAGTCACCGATATACGAGTCGCTGAAAGAGTATGCTCGCACTAACGTCCAAATGGATCAGGCGCAAATGATGAAAAATCAGGATCTCAAGCGCGCTGTGATAATTAGTCATAAGCAGTCGACCAACGATGCAGCCGAGTTGAAATATATCGAACAGGAGAGGCGCAGCTATCTCGCACAAGCGCTCAAGTATTATCTAAAAACATTGCGGAACAGCGAAGAGCACGACATGCTTGTGTTTCGGTTGATAGCGCTCTGGTTGGACAATATGTTTGACGACGAGGTGAACGAGAGTTTGCTAGACGAACTGGACTACGTGCCGAGCTTCAAGTTCGTCCCGTTGTTGCCGCAACTGGCTGCTCACGTGAGCAGCGACGCTGCTGCGGCAACCGACGAGCAGCAGAGCTTTGCTGCGCGAATCTTTCGAATTCTCGAACGCTGCGCTTTGGAACATCCTTATCACACACTGCCGGTGTTGTTGGCGCTGAAAAATCTGCACAGCGACTACGAATACGATGAGGAATCTCGCGTCGCGAAAAAAGAAGAACGTCGCGTGCTAGGCGCCAAGAAGTTATTCAAACAGTTAAACAAGTCGTCAGTGAGCACGATTGTTCACGAGATGGAGATTCTGTCGCGGGCGCTTCTCAGTTTGGCCTACTGGCATCCTAAGACTAAGTGTACTCCTGGTAAAAGTTATCAAATACCACGAGATCAACCAATAACTAAGGTATTTTCGTGTTGTTAGTTGAATATATTTGTTTCTTTAATATATAATAATAACAATTTAATATTAATTCTTTTCAGATGAAGAATCTAAACAATGTTCTTCTACCGACGCTCAGTTTGCCAGTACGGTCGTCGTGCAATTACAACGACGTAGTTGGTATAAGACTTTACAAAGACACATGTGAGTTCGTTGGCGGCGTTACTGCGCCAAAAAAAATTATCTGCGTCGGCACCGATGGTGTGCAGCGTCGTCAGCTCGTAAAGGGCAAGGACGACTTGCGACAAGATGCGGTGATGCAACAAGTGTTCACCGTGATGAACACGTTGCTGCGTACGTGCAAGGAAACGAAGCGCCGAAATTTGCGCATCAGAACGTACAAAGTAGTGCCGTTGACGCAGAGATCGGGCGTACTGGAGTGGTGCGACAACACAGTGCCTATTACCGCAACTCTGGTGGGCACTCCTAGTGCGCCTGGCATGCATCGAAAGTATTATCCGCGAGATCTCACCGCGGAAATGGCCAGAGATAAAATAAAAAATGTTGCACAAGAATCAAACGAGGTCGTGATTACTTTATTAATCTTTATATCACTTTTTTTTTTTTTAATTTCAACAATAAATAAGCTCTATCTTGTTTCGAATGTTTAGAAAAAACTAAAAGTTTTTCTCGACTGCTGCAAACGCATGAGGCCGGCATTCCATCACTTCTTCGAGGAGAAATATCGTTCGCCCGAAAGCTGGGTTGAAAGGACTCTTACATATACACGTAGTGTCGCCGTCACGTCCATCGCGGGCTATATTTTAGGCCTCGGTGATAGACATTTAAGTAATATACTCATCGATGAACACACGGCGGAAGTGGTACACATTGACTTTGGCGTTGCTTTTGAACAGGGAAAAGTTTTGCCGATTCCTGAAACTATCCCTTTTAGGTAGAGTAGGGAAAAGCAATATTGTATTTTTATTATTATTATTATATATTTCTGCGAATCTTCTGTGATTTTTATGTAATTTCGTCGTTGTTGTGTTTACTTTGTTATATAGACTGACCAGAGACATTGAGGTCGCTATGGGTGCGTACGGTATTGAGGGCACCATGAGGCGCAGCTGCGAAGTAACCATGACGATGCTGCGCGATCAGAGACAGATTATAATAACTCTTCTTCAGGTTTTGTTATACGATCCCCTTTTTACATGGGCTATCACACCAGAAAAAGCATGGAAGATGCAGAGCGATGTCATGAAAGACTTTACAGATAGCAGTGGAAAGAGTAAGGAAATGTGTGTTAAAACTTTCATTCTTTTAAATATCGTTTTTTATAAATTTTTTTGTTGTTGTTTTTTTTCGTTCTTAGCACTTGTGGAAACAAATAAGATTGCTAAAAGAGCTCTTTTGAGAATTGAGCAAAAATTACAAGGAACAGAAGATGGTTTGGTATCTAGTGTTTCCGGACAAGTTGAGAGGCTGCTGCAAGAAGCACGGGATCCTGCTAACTTATGCCGAGTCTATTGTGGCTGGCAACCATATTTGTGAAAACGTTATATAATATACTTCTTAGATATGTTCTCCTAATATACCTCTAGAGATATGTTCTGTAGTCTGAAAAGAATACCAGTATGTAGAGTTTTAACTTTTTAATTTTACTCATATTGCTAAGATTTAATTTAAGCAAGAAATAAGCGTTTTTTTTTGTTTTTTTATACCTGATGTGTTTTTTAACAGCAGAAAAATAGTCAATATCTATCAGTTGCTTAATCAACAATGTATATTGCAATTACATTTTTTATACTGTTCGAAATAAAAACTTTTTATATTTTCATTATTTTGTCACCTCATTCGGTGAGAAAATCTAATCTCGTGCCTACACGCGTGCCCGCGACTCGCGATCGTTGTAGACTCGACTTTAAGATATTTGTGTGGTACGATGTTTCCGGAAGGAAGCAACAATTCACCGATTTCATTTCTGTATACAAATGAAGTAAGTAACTCGTAACGCGTCTAGTAACTTTGATCTAGTAAAGGCATATATACATATGACATTTAGTACACATACATTTGTATGCAATAATGCTTCCCGAAAGGCGCTTCCCTCTCTACATTGTTTTTTAGTCGTCAGCTGCTAGCGAGTAAATCTGCTTTGCTGATTAGACATAGACATCGCCGATGTCGCGGAAGCTAACGTCAAAGCATCTCGACGAGAATCGCCGTTTGTAGACAAACGCGGGTAAACGCTCGAACATTTATTTAAAAATCCACTTGTTTGCACTTGTTCGCACGGGGACGAGATAATCGTCTCTTGTCAAGATTTTTCCGTCGACAAGTTTGATTTGAGCGAAAAAGTTCACGTAAAAAGATTTTTATGTTTCGAGTGACCACGAGTTTGCGTGAAACTGGCACGTATTTCTTCCTAAAACGTTTTTTAGAAGAAAAGTTAATGATTGCTCTCTACTTCGGAAAGAATAGATAATCATGAAAATCAAATTTGGTGCTTGTAATGTTCCGTGAGGATATACATCGTTGGATTCGCCGCTGTCACTGGCTCGCGCATGCACGGAGAGGTTCTTTGTAGATTTACCTGCTGCAGCCGTGATCGCGCGTATCGCTTTGCTCCGTTCTCGCGAACGGGGCTTGCGAAAACACGACGTGGGAGTGCGAAGAGGAGCGAGTTGAATTGGCATACACCGTCGTTCGACGTCCACGGTGCTAAGGTTTTATCGTTGTCGTAAAACAATATTTTTGCCATTTCGCAACGTACGATCGATTCAGTCACTTCTTGCCCGCCATCTTGCGAGAACAAAGTTTGTGACAGGCGATCCTTGTGAACAAGCGCGAGGGCGGGGGTAGTGCGAGAGAGACGATTCCTTTTATGCGGTACGCGCGTTTATCCGGTTGTGCATCGTTCGATTACCATCGGCTATCATCTGAGCGAGGAGACGGCGAAGTATCTTCGCCGAAGAGAGGAAAAAAATAAGTGGCTGTGGTTATCGGTGGCACACCGCAAATACCGCAACATTTGCTGAATCTATACACACAATACATTCGCAAACCCTTAACACCCGCGCGCACGTACAATACGAACTGTCGTCATTGTGTAGTCGTCGCTTCCTCTGAGCGCAATGGCTCTGGAAACGCCGAGGGAGCGAGAAATCGCCGCCGAGGACAGCATCAAGGTGGTCTGCAGGTTTCGGCCTCTCAACGACTCCGAGGAGAAGGCTGGATCCAAGTTCATCGTTAAGTTCCCCTCTGGCGGCGAGGAGAACTGTATTTCGATCGGAGTACGTAGGACGTTACGTTGACGTGAACGTGATTAACGCAGAGTCTGATCGAAGGAATTGATAATCTTGCAATTAAATTTTTCCCGTGTATATTCGATTTTTTCTGCTTGTGTAGTATTGAAATTAATATGCAAAATTTTTTAACATATATAGTTTTTAGCTACAATGTTACGTTAATTTTAGGGCAAAGTATATCTCTTTGATAAAGTATTTAAACCAAACGCTACGCAAGACAAAGTCTATAATGAAGCGGCAAAGTCTATTGTTACGGATGTTTTGGCGGGATACAATGGGACTATCTTTGCCTATGGTCAAACATCATCAGGTAAGTTTTGGTATATGAAATGTGTAACTTGTAATTGAAATAATTTTAAGTGCTTGTTGTATTAAAATCTTTGTATACAGGCAAAACACATACAATGGAGGGTGTCATTGGAGATCCTAACAAACAGGGTATCATACCCAGAATCGTCAATGATATCTTTAATCACATCTATGGCATGGAAGAGAATTTGGAGTTTCATATCAAAGTATCCTACTTTGAAATCTACATGGACAAAATTAGGGATCTTCTTGATGGTGAGACATTATTTTTGATTGTGCATCATCTTGTGACAAGTTGTGTAATATATTTCTATAATAAATGAAATCTTTATATATTTTAGTGTCTAAAGTTAATTTAAGCGTGCATGAAGATAAAAACCGAGTACCGTTTGTGAAGGGTGCAACTGAGAGGTTTGTTTCTAGTCCTGAGGAAGTATTTGAAGTGATAGAGGAAGGCAAGTCAAATCGGCACATTGCCGTGACTAATATGAACGAGCATAGCTCACGTTCTCACTCTGTTTTCCTTATCAATGTCAAGCAGGAGAATTTAGAGAATCAGAAAAAACTTTCGGGCAAGTTGTATCTTGTTGATTTAGCTGGTTCGGAAAAGGTAAAATTATGTAAATGTGTATCGGTTTATTTCCCTCATTGCATTTTATTCCTTGATTATATTGTATAATTTTCTTGGTTTGTATTTTATTAGGTTTCCAAAACCGGTGCGGAAGGAACAGTGCTTGATGAAGCAAAGAACATCAACAAGTCTCTGTCTGCGCTTGGTAACGTAATCTCGGCCTTGGCTGATGGCAACAAGACTCACATTCCCTATCGCGACTCCAAATTGACGAGAATTCTGCAAGAATCTCTGGGTGGTAACGCCAGGACTACAATTATTATCTGTTGCTCTCCTGCCAGCTTCAACGAATCCGAAACAAAGTCGACTTTAGATTTCGGTACAACTTCGACATGATTTCTTCACGTTTTACGCTGCTTTTTTGCGGTTTTTGTAAAACCATATTTGTTACAGGTAAACGCGCCAAGACTATCAAGAACGTTGTATGCGTGAACGAGGAGTTAACGGCGGAGGAATGGAAGCGTCGCTACGAGCGCGAAAAAGAAAAAGTGGCGAGATGGAAGGGTAAAGTCGACAAACTGGAAGCTGAACTGTCGCGTTGGCGTCAAGGTGAGACTGTCAGACCGGAAGAACAAGTAAGCTTGATCGAGGGACCTGATGTTACCACACCTATCACCGCCTCTATCGAAGGTAGAGACAACGAAGTACAAATAACAAAGCTTTTATGTATTTATAATAATAATAAGCTTTTATAAATTAATATAATCGTAACTGAAATTTATTATTTTTTAACAAACTGTGAGATTGTAATTCTTTTTATACAGTCAAGCTGGATGAAAGTCCAATGCCCGCCACTCCCGGCGGTGGCCTAATGATTGGTTCTCTCTCAAATGAAGAGCGGCAGAAGCTCGAAGAGGAACGCGAGAGGCTGTATCAACAGTTGGACGATAAAGACGAGGAAATTAATCAGCAGTCGCAGTATGTCGAAAAACTGAAGGAGCAGATGGAGGAACAAGAGGAACTTATTGCGAGCGCAAGGCGGGATTATGAGCAGCTGCAGCAGGAGATGAACCGAATTCAGCAAGAAAACGAGAGTGCTAAAGAAGAAGTGAAAGAAGTGTTGCAAGCGTTGGAGGAACTTGCAGTCAATTACGATCAAAAGTCGCAAGAGGTAAACGTCTCCGAATTTTTTCTGAGAAGATATAGGTGTGTGTGTGGAGGGGGAGGAGAGAGAGAGAGAGAGAGGAGAGAGAGAGAGAAAGAAAGAAAGAGGGGGGAGGAGAGAGAGAGAGAGAGAGAGAGAGAGAGAGAGAGAGGGAGAGAGAGAAGCTTATATATATTGCTCTAACTTCAGGTCGAATTGAAGAATAAGGAACAAGAATCAATGACGGAGGAACTTCTGGCCAAACAAGTAGCATTAAACAACACAGCGTCAGAGTTGCAACAGTTGCGCGACATGTCGGCCCATCAAAGAAAACGCATTGCGGAAATGCTGGCAAACTTTTTGAAAGACTTGGGAGAAATTGGCGTAGCTATGGGTGGCGAATCTAATGAAAATCTAAAGGTAAGAATATTAGAATTATAAGGATTTAACGAAAGGTTTAAACGGATTGGATTTGATGATGATCGCCGTTATTTCGAGTTCAGGTTGCTCCACCGGAAAGCAACGGCAAATTAGAAGAAGAATTTACGGTGGCACGACTATTTATCAGTAAGATGAAGTCCGAGGTGAAGAACCTTGTGCAGCGATGTCAGGGATTAGAAAGCTTTCAAGTAGATTGTAACAAAAAAGTGAGTTTTGTTTTTGCGTTAATCTCAATTGTTTTTTGTCTCAATTTTCTAATGTTTTTTTATAAACTCTTTAGGTTTCCGAGTACGAGAAGGATCTAGCTGAGTGTAGGTTATTGATCTCGCAACACGAAGCTCGCATGCAAACGTTGACAGAATCGATGAAGGAAGCTGAAACGCGTAAGCGATCGTTGGAAGAAGACGTTGATGCGCTGCGAGAGGAATGTGCAAAATTGAAAGCTGCCGAACAGGTGCAAGCCGTCACAAACAAAGAAAAAGCCGAGGAGAAGGAAGCGGCGACGAAAATGCGAGTGGCTTTGGAAGAGCAAATGGATCAGTTGAGAGACGCGCATCAAAAACAGGTTTGTTAAGTTTTTATTTATTTAGTTGTAAGTTTTTCGGGATTTTCATACAATTTTTTTATATTATTACTTTTTTTAACATTCGATTTATATATAATTTTGCTTCTCAGGTTGCTGCGCTCAGAGACGAACTCTCTGAAAAGCAGGAGCTGATCAGCGAGCTTAAGGATTTGAATCAGAAATTCACTTTGGCGCATCAGCAGATGCAGGCGGATTACGAGCGGTTGAAGCAAGAAGAGGCTAATAAATCGGTCAAGCTACAGGAGCTCATGCTACTGAACGAACGCCGAGAACAAGTATTTTGTGATATTGAAAAAAACTTTAAGCAAAAATTTATTTTTTTAAATTAACTTGTAATAAACTTATTATTGTATGTGCGTGATGATTTCAGGCAAGAAAAGATCTCAAAGGATTGGAGGATACGGTAGCCAAAGAATTGCAAACTCTGCACAATTTGCGCAAGTTGTTTGTTCAGGATCTGCAGGCTAGAATAAAGAAAACCATCAACGCGGAGGACAATGAAGACGATGGCGGATCGCTCGCTCAAAAACAAAAGATCTCTTTCCTAGAGAATAACTTGGACCAATTGACCAAGGTTTTGTTTTATCCGATGCACTATATCGTACACATATTTTGACGCATATCAAATGAAAAAACTTAATTTTCTTTCTTTTAGGTGCACAAACAACTCGTTAGAGATAATGCCGATCTCCGTTGCGAGCTGCCCAAGCTGGAGAAGCGATTGCGCGCAACAATGGAGCGTGTGAAAGCCTTAGAAACCGCTCTACGTGATGCCAAGGAGGGCGCGATGCGAGATCGCAAACGCTATCAATACGAAGTCGATCGAATCAAAGAAGCGGTTAGACAAAAAAATCTGGCGCGTCGTGGGCCGAGCGCACAAATCGCGAAACCGATCCGAGCTGGTCAGCCTCATTTGAACGTGAACGCCATCAGAACTGGCAACCGTGGTAAGGAGTAATTCTCTCTACTCTCTTCAGTTAATGTGTACCATAAAGTCATCGTCGTCTCTTTTTTTTATCGTCGCATAAAATTACAAGTTATTATTATTTTTTTTTTTTACATATATTTTGTTAAGTAATAAATTTAATTATATGTGCGTTTGTTCGATATTAAATTGCAAAAAAATGACAATTCTTTTGTAAATAGGTTGATTTTGATTTCTTTTAATTTTTGTGACGCAAGCTACTTTATCATAAAACGAGAGAAACCGATCAAACACAAGTCTTACGACGTTTCTTTCAATCAATCTTATGTTTTTGCATGTTGAATCAATTATTTATGGCTTCAGCTGACAATAATGTCGGTGTTATTTTTTTTCTTTTTAGTTATGATTATTGTTTCTGTTGAGATGACGATGTTCATTTCGCGAGATGTAAAAGAACTTTTTATTTGACCGAGCAATTGTTACTTTGAAGATTTATTTGTTTTTTCTCTCTTTTTTTCATGTTCCTGATCTCTCTCACACACACACAGATATGGGTAACAACGTACAGTGATCGTGATCGCATAATGCCAAAATATCCTTCACTTTTACAGAAAACGAATGCAAGAATGCTTTCATCGATGAAAACAAAAGAATTCCAACGGCTCTTATGTATAATGGATATGCATAAATGTTATCATAGTTAACTATTATAAAAAAGTAAGGGCAATAGTACTATATTAATCTGCAAAAGAAAGCACCGCTAGTTTCTTTTTTTTTTTTTTTTTTTTTTTTTTTTTTTTTTTTTTTTTTTCTCTTTTTCTTACTTTTCGGAGCAGGCATGTGCTTAGATATATATATGTATAAGACTTAAGTATATGATTAAGACACAACATGTCAGTGTGTGTGAGAGTGAGTGAGTGAGTGAGTGAGTGAGCGAGCGCGCGCGCGTGTGTGTGTGTGTGTTGGCATATACACATACAAGATATTCTATTTCTACTGCACCAGACGTTAATAGTAGATTTTTGAGATTATGGCACCAAACACAATATAATTCGGATAAATAAAAGAAAAAATATTCCTTTAAAAAAAACAGTTACTTTAATAAAATAAACCAGCGTTTTTCAATCGGTGCGTTGCGATAAGAAATATTATGAGGCACCAACAAGTACGAGAATGTTTTGTCGGTATTTTTTTATAATTAAAAACTATTTTTGTTTCAAATATGCATTTCATGTGTTATATTTTTACTCCATATATTTTATATATTCATATTTATACCTATTTTTTTAGTCTCTTTATATATAATATGTATTATGAGTAAGAAATGTATCAATTGTATTGTTATATTGTTACTTAAAACGTATAAAACATTAAAAAAGTTTTTATCGGCGGATTATTTTATTTTTTATTGTTTCACTAAGAAAAAGAAAGCGTGTGAGAGAGAAAGAAGCTCTTGTGTGCCTTGACAAGCGTAACTCTTGTTTGTTAGTGTTCCGCGAGTTGAGAAAGATTGAAAACCGCTGAAATAAACCAATTATATAATTAAAATGATAAATTAATGACTACATTAATTTCAAATATTTAAAGTCGTTATAAAAAATTCTTTTTAAGAGAACATAATTATACAACTTGTAATATTGTCAATAAAAAGTATAACAACTAAATAAATACTCGTAGAAAACAACTGATAAATACATACACATTAAAACCACTTTAGAGCATAAAGAAAAGTGCAACTGATAACGCAGTATGTACATGTCAACACATACAGAGAAGAGAACTTAGCCAATTTAACAGACTCAAAGAAATGAGGACATAAAATAGCTGAATAGATACACAATTGAGAAAAATAGTTAAAGGCAAATATGCTTTCTTTTTAACGTTTTATTTTTATATAATTAACGTTATGTTTTTAAACTAGTTTTTTCCTTAATGTGCATTATTTTTTAAATTAGTTTCGTAATCACTTAGTTTTATATCTGATATTCTTTTAAGTATTTATGTATCTATTTATTTATTTATTTATTTATTGTGTATACTTTTGCACGCTTTGATCGTTTTGTTATTAATCCCGAATTATTATTTTTTGTAATAAAGATTCACACAAAATAATTCAGAGATTGCGGTACGCAATAAGAAGAAAAATGTGTGTGTGTGTGTGTGTGTGTGTGTTTGTCGTCTCAGCAATCGCCGTCGCGAGATACGTGTCTTCCGTGTAACCGTCTTAAAAATTGTCTTGTAGAAATCTATCATTAACGTCTGGTATGGAATATCCTGTACATATAAAAGATGAGCGCTGCATGCTTTCTATCGATGTGTACATAGATATTTTTTATAAATTATTTAATTTAAAACTAAATATGTATGTTGATGATTCGATAATAAAGCGAATATATGATCGCGCGGAGTCTCCTTGCCACTTTCTCGGAATCATTTAATTGAATATAATATTTCTATTTCGCACACGCACACTAAAGCAAGACAGTAAAATAAAAGTTTTGCCTCAAAATCTTGTAAAAGGCAAACAATACTTAACGATTAAGGAAGATGATTGAATCGCGAGTTGCGATTTATTTACGAGTGTATAATTATTAGTAATAATTAAGTATGAAAGATAATCGCAATGGTTTACGCAATGTTCATAATCATAAAAACTCTCTCACTCTCTTTCTCTTTCTCTCCCCTCTCTTTCTTCTCTTTCACCGGATAATTATAATTGATAATTCACAAGCTGACTATAGTTTGTGTCGCAGCTTACGTCAATTTCGCCTGAGAGCACGTTTGACTGAAAGTTAAACGCAAAATTGCTTCTTCAGAGCGTTCTCCGGAATATCTCTTTTCTCTTTCTATATGTGTAAGAGACACAATCGCTTACTGACGGATAACACGTGGCTCGTGATGACTGCTAGAAATAGAATACTCTTTCGCGATACTGTACCGCGTAACTATGAAAGTCATTATTTTGAATGGTTTTGTCATACACGTACATGATCCGTATCATTTATGCAAATTTACTTTTTCATTAAAAAAAATTTATTTCTAAATAGAGAGATTTTACACAAAAAGTTTTCAAAGAGATGCGAGCTAATAAGAAAAACAATTATATTTATAGTTGATGATAATACACACACACATCCACATAAAAAGCATTTTTTGAAAAAACTTTTTTGTTATCTATTTGCTATATATTTTTTTTTTTTTTTGTTTCTCTCTTTACTTTTGTGATATGTAACTATATATTTGAGGGTGAGAGCGCGTCTTTTTTTGTTCATATACACAAGAGTAACTAAGAGATAAAGAGTAGTGTATTACACATTGTGAATGCGATTATTAATTGGGGTTGTTTTATTGCATATGTGTAAATATTTACTGCTATATATGTGTAATTTGTACATCACGTTAATTGTAAAACATGTTACGTTAGTTTCTCGTGAAAACAGTTAAGAAAAAAGCGTACCACTTTCGATGAAAGAGAGAACAAGCATACATTCTATACACACAATGATGTATTTCTCGCAGATATAAAATATACATTTAAATATCAGTGTTTCTCTCCACATTATGCGTCTTTTTTAGATACAGTCGATATTATTATATCTTTCTCAATTGTATTGCGCTGAAAATTGTAAGATGTCTTACATCTCGCTGCTATCGCATAAGTTTCCTCTTATCGCCGCTACTAAAATCATTATCTCATCATTGAATAAGATCATCGGCTTCGATAAATTGCTTATATCAAAAAAACCGTCGCACCGTTCTTCCTCCTCTTTCTTCTCCTTCCACTCTTTTGTTGTTTCTTTTTGTCAGAAATTATAAGATTCAACAAACACGCAAGACGTCATTGTGTAACGATTTTTCTAACAAGTAATAACAATCTCGTGCACGATTATTATACATGTATCAAACATCAGTTAGTCAAGCGGATTTGACGAGGGGAAAAAAGCGCCAGAGATGTCAACATAATTATTTTCATACATCCTCAGATGTTGTTTCCAAAAACTCGTAACAATCACAATTAGGCAAAGTTAATTAATTAATTGACAAAGTATATGTACACACATTCAATCAGTCAGTCACGTCACTGTTAAAGAGGAGGTCGATCTATAACTGCAGAGCCTTTTCTTGTCTCCGTAAGTGAGCGGAAAAAATTATTTTTCACAATTGTTTTAAAAAAAATAAAAGATGACGACAGTAAATCATCGAGAGAATATTCGTTATATAAAAAACGTGATTTATAGAATCTCAGCAAATTAATCCTTAAGTTCCAGCAAAGATTTTTATTTTCTACGCAGATGTTTTGTGATTATTGTGTTTTTACGCGTAAATAATCGAGTTCGGATCTACCTCATCTGAAACAGCAAAATATATCGAACGCATAACAAATCGCATAGATATTTTAATCATTTTCTTAGACTTTATAGATGATAGTAGATTTGTATACAAGGTGTAGAGAGGCTGTATAACAAAAAATACTATATAAAGTATAATAGAAAAGTCTTCTCGCTGATTAAAATTTTAATTTTTAAAGATGATCATTTCGACCGTATTACGTTTATTACGTCAGAAGCAAAAAATTTCTACGAAGTTTTGTTATGCAATTTACCTCTAAATGAACTAATTTGTATAGTTGCTACTAAAGCATAAAATCTGTCAAAAATTGCTTTTTTGTATTTTTTATAGAATAATATAAATATTTATAAATTTAATTGTCACAAAATCTATTTTTGCTGATTATATAAGTAGATTTATACGCACAAATGTATATAAAATTTAAATTTTTTCAATGTAAATTGCACAATATTAATTTATAAAAATTTTTGCTTCTGACATAATGTAATACGACTGAAACGAGTGCCCGTAATATTATTATTATTACACAAGTTGTAATATTAGGTTATTATTATTATTATTATTATATTTTTATTATTATTACATTATTGCGAACAAAATCTTTGCCCGTCGAGTCCGCCCTGCAAGCTTCGAATTAATGCAGGACGAACGTATGGGCGTTATCCTGTGACAGCATTTCGTCCCACGATGATTAACCGCCTATATATAGGTCGTAATATTATTATTATTATTGTTCGAATTAGTTAGATAAGTGCTTACATTGAAAAGTAAAAGAAAAAACGAGAAAAAAACAATAAACGACTGTAATTCACGTATTTATTTATATGGTCGCACCGCATATTGTTCCGGCGAAATAATCTTCGAAAGAAATATATTTATAAAGTAATACAATAAATATATATATTATACATATATTTATCTCGCGCATAAGATTTATGAGTAATTATCCCATTGTAATTATTTACTATCCTTTTATTATCCTTTCTTCTTTATTTCCTTTCAGTTTCCTTACTATATTATTCTCTTGCTAAAAAAGCAAAGAAAATTGAGATTAAAATTTTAGAGAGTGATTTACAGAAACTATATTGTGTACTTATAAAAAGTTGTATTTATTGTTGATATATAGTGTAATACATACATTGCTGAATCAAACCACACGACAATCGGAATAACATAAATTATGTTGCGCAAATTTACTCGCTAAGAGATGTGTGTCTATTTTATAGAGCACATCTTTCTTGTTTAGTTTACAAAGTTTTCTATTTGTTTTAAGACTTATCAGTAACACATGTAAACAAGGAATCTTTAATATAGTTTGTAAACAAATAGAAGAATCTTTTACCTACTTTATCGTTTTAAATTTTTTTTATCTATTAAGAATTATAAAATTAAGCGAATTTAATGACTGTCTTGAATGAAAATAATGCTAAAAAAATTTATATATATACATGATTTTTATAGTTATCCTAATTTTTGAAAAAAAAAGTAAAGTTATACACTTAGAACTAACAATATAAGGCATGTACATACACATGTATATATTGATAAAGACGTAAATGTACAAGAATCAAATGTAATGCAATTTAATGATTTTTCTCTACAGTACTTGATGATATTAAAAAAGTAACATTTAATGTATATTAGTATAAATTATTATTATGTAAACCCTGGCGAGATATGTTTATAGTAGAAACAGTTGTACAATATGTGAAACATTATAATCTTATTAGAATTGAAATATGAGTGAACACTTTACTTTGAACAAACTTTGTGGTGTATAATTCGTTGTAAATTTAAAACTTAAAAAACAACAATCATCAGTAAAAACCCGTGGAAAAAAGATATCAAAAACGTAAAAAGGACGTCAAGTATACACCAATATACCGAATATTTCTGCCCTTGTAAATCTAGTACATACAATAAAAAANTTTTTTTTTTTTTTTGATGTCTTTTTCCACGAATTGTGGCAGTGGTAATCGTTTTACACCGCGTTAATTACTGAATTTGCGACTCGTTTTACTCACCGCAGCCATTTCACATTGAACCGTAATATCAAAAGCGAGAGAAAACATAGATTTCTTAAAAACACAGAAGCTTTTATACATAAATAAAAGTTTTATACAATTCAAAAGAAATCTCTGTCGAAAATTATAAGAGAAAAGAGGTAATGTGAAAAAAAAGAAGAGACCAGAAAAAAGAAAAAATTACTTGACTCTAATTGACTCGGACTGGTAAACACTTAAAAATTATTTAGAACGCTAGCAATTACTCACATTGTTTGCACAAGTTTATCCATTCGTTCAATGGCGCTACGGTCTAAGTCGAACCTTTAACAACTCCGATGTTATAATCGGAGAATTAAAACTAGATTTTCCAGATAATAGATATATAATTACAGAATTAATAGATAGTAAAGATAAGGATAGTTAATTAGACAGTATCATGAACACAACACTAACGTAATAACATAGCGCACAGCACTATTATATTTACTATCAGGGAGCCGCAGAGAAGCACGGACAACCAACCAGGGCTCGTAATGATAGTCGTCGTGTGACCAGGAACCACTAGCGTCGAATCTCCCCGATTCTCCGCACTCGACTCACTTTCTTGGATGTCTGTCTTGCATATCGCGCGACGCGAATAATCACACGCACCTTCACGCTGCGACTGCACGTGGAAAGGCACAGTTGATCGTGACACGACGTGGCAAGATAATCTCGTTGCATTCGACACAACAGAACAGCGATCGAGCTCGTGTACCGACGACGGTTCACGTGATGACGCAAGATTAGACGAACCGGCCGAGCCGAAACCGGAGCTTTGACTGGACGACCGCGAGAGAGTCGTCGGCGTAGTTGGCATTCCCTCCTGCCAGTAACCGCCGGCCACCCACGAAGTCTGCGTGACTGACTTCAGTTTCGGTGGCGACAGAATATACTTCCGATTATTGGACACGCTGGACTTTTTGAAGAGACTTTCGGAACTCGTTGCGCTGTACGTTCTTTTTTCGAATATCGTCGGTGCCGTTTTCGCGTTTTCTTTGTTACATCTTGTCGTTGAGAAGTCTTCGCTCAGAAAAAGTGTGCTCATACTTTCGTTCAGACAGTAATCATTCTGTGGATTGTTCCTGCTTTTAGAAACAAAATTTAGATAATTGCATCAGCACTTACTAATACTTTTTATGTATCTCAAACTTAAATAAAATCTAAAATCGATAAAAGTACATTACACGTGTGCAGTATAATAAAGATGTATAAGAATGTATAAAAATATACAACGTATAAAACTACTCACATTATTGAATATGACTGAATTTTGGAGAAAGATAACTTATTTGTCAACTCAACACTGTTGTTTGTCTCATTCCAAATGCTATCGTTTGTATTTTGATTCTTAAATTTAGACTGAGATAGAGCAATGCTCTGTGAGTGCAACTTGTGAGTGAGCTTCTTAAATTTGACTGAAACAAATCTATTTTTATACTGACTAGGTTTTATACTCAGGATGCCTATAAATGCACATACTAGTATCTGAAAGAGAATAAAAATATAAATAAATGATATTTATATATATATTTATAGTTTTACTTTACTCAGGATTAAAATATCTTTTGTTTACTTAGCTCACCATGTGATACTCATTAATATACTTTGATGGAAACCATACATTTTCAAACGTTGTTAAATTTTTAACAGATAGAAGAATACTGATACAGATCCATAAAACTATCAACAATATATCAAAATTTTTTTTCCTCAACGAGCTTGTCCAACAAGCACATAGATGAGACAATAATCCACTGATTGCTAACCATGGAAAATCAAGATTATAAATTATAATTAAATCCAAGATTATCGAAGTAACTCGAAACGTTATTTCAATTTTTCTTGCATTCTAAAAAAAATTATTGAATTTGTTACAAATTTTAAAAATATTTCAAGATATAGTAATTATATATAAATTCTGTATCTTTTTTATAAGATATATACTTACTTTAATGAGCATTTGAACTGGCTTTTTTCTAAAAAACGACATTTTATAGGCAGCAAGCCATAATGCCTGTTTATGCAGCACATCATATACTGTCAATTTGCAATTTTTACATAACGGATATCTTTCTTCTAAATACTCTTTAAATGCTTTCAGCTCGTCATTATGCAGCTTTCTGTTTCTAGGTTCAAAGTTAGATAATTCAATCAATTTTAAACTTTCTTGCTTGTTACAATGTTCACAAAGATCACTTTTTGGAATCTTGTACATGTTATTTTTTTGTTTAAGCAATCTGCAGTACACAGGGTTTGCGCCGGATGAAGTATATTGCTCTGGAATATTGCGTGCATAATCGCCATTCTGTGGAACAAATAATTTTATGTACAACATCAATATTGGAAATAAACAATTATAATTCTCTAAGCAGATGTAGGCTTTTGTGGTTTATACCTTAGAGAAACCGTTGTATTGTTCGCACCAAGGGCACAACCACCAATTCCGATTTTGTCTGGGTATCTTTGTGTTCTCATTGCAGAACCAGCAATTCACTTTTACGGGCCATCTCACTCTAGGAAACGCGATCGCAACAGTAAAATATTTTGTCGTAAAATAAAAAAAAACAGAAGAGCAAGTAATAAATTACGCACACACAAATATATAATACTGCGCACAACAAAATAAACTCACTTTAATCTGTGGAAGACTGTTGAACACGTAGCGAGAAATAAAAGAGCCGGTACAAATGCGAGCGCATAATCAGACACCGAGTTCTGATCAAACCCCATTGCATCTCGGGAGTTAATATACTTTTTAAAACGACAATGAACACACGGAGTCAGGCGGCATCGATAGAAAACACTCTTCCGACATTCGAGGAATGTTGTTGTTAACTGTATATGATAATTAGCTGAACGAATGAATGATCGATGATCGGCGAACTCGCCATACTCTAACCAAGTATCTGTTAGGCATAATCTCACGTTCGTATGTTTTGAATTTGATTGACTATCACTTGTGCAATCGTAAAATTATTTCAATACACCGCATAACTTCAAATTTTATCTTACAATATAAATATTTTTTTTTTTTTTTTTATAAAAAATAGGTTTCAACGTTGAACAACTGTCTTCACGATGTTCACGATACTTGCGGCACGTGGAACGGTGAGATCAGTCATGATCAGAGACAGAGTTGCAAGATCGAGCAGAGAGCAACGAGAGATCGAAGCGGTGGGGATACGCGCACGAGCGAGAACCGCCGTCGGGATACGATACCAGGCGGTGGGGATACCTCGCTTCGATACTCTCGATCTTGTCCGGCACGATCTGGCATCTCTGTGAGTCATGATCAGTCATGATGTAAATCTATGATAAGACCGAATCCGCAATGATTGCAAGTCACAAACACCACCGCAAAATTTACAGAATTGATCAATGCGATTGGTCAATTCTGGGGATTTTGTTTTTGTCATTACGACTCGCAATCATTATGGAATAGACTTAAAGCGAAGTAAAAACACCTCACGTGATTCGATGCGTGCGTCCAATGAATGAAAAGTACGCATGCGCGGAAAGTCCCACGAATCATTCCATCGTCACTGTACTTATCTTCTTGATACTGTTTCAGGTGAGATCGAATGGATTGAAGATTGAGATTATAGATGAATGTAGAAGACAGCATACATGTATATGTTATATATATATATATATATATATGCATATATGTATAACGCACCTTTTTTTGTCTAAAGTTAACAACAATGTGTAGAATGGTAGGTGAGATTGTTATGTCGATACATATACTCGGTTTCACAAAAAATTACGCGTTATCCGATTTATGTCGAACATGACACAATCGCTTGCACAGTGTTTTTTATTCTCTCAATTTTCTATGCACTTCTCACAATTTAATGTCAAAAAAGATACAGTATTGTAGACAACGTTGATTGTGTGAAATGCTTTTTGCAATCAATACTAATGTTTTTCCTTTATTCATGTTTATGTTGACAGTTTGCATGTTATAAACAATTACCTCTACATACGACATATCTGTGATCACTATGTTAGGATTTATAATTAAAGACTAAATAATTGATTGATAAAACTGATAATATATATTATTGACTATGTTATTGTTAATTAAGAAACTTTTTTGCTGTAGGGAAATGTACAAAAAAATGGTGTTACACTATTAGTGGTGATATCTTTATTAATTGAAACAAATGGCTTCTATGTACCTGGAGTTGCTCCAGTGGAATTCAAGAAGGGACAGAAAATTGACGTTAAAGCTGTCAAGATGACTAGTACTCATACACAACTACCATATGAATATTATTCACTTCCTTTCTGCTTACCTAAGAATGGAACTTTTATTTATAAGTCGGAAAACTTGGGAGAAGTGTTACGTGGAGATCGGTAATTTACTTGTTTTTAAATATATTTAGAAATGTTAGTCAATTCAAACCTTCTATGTGTAATAAAGGTTAAATTAAAAATATAGTTTGCTTGTATATCTAGCGTATAACTCAAATTTCTATTTCTTGATTTAATTAAATAGTTTTTAATTGCAGATAATTTTGTTTGAGGTTTTTAGGATAAATAACTTTTACTTTAATCATGTAAAATTGCAATTTGAATAAATTTTATTTCTATTTAAAACAGGATAGTGAACACTCCATATGAGGTTGTGATGGGAGAAGATATTTCTTGTAGACTTCTTTGTCATAACCCGTCCAATTTGATGACTTGGGACGAAGCAAATTCTCAGCATGTTATCCAGATGATTCAGCACGAATATTTTGTGCATCTGTAGGACATTTATTATTTATTTATGTATATGTGTGTATTTTATAAAAAAAAAAAAGATCTTTTGTTATATTTGTCTCGCATTTTCTTTCTAGATTGATAGACAATCTGCCAGCAGCTACCAGGAAAAAACACAAGGAAACGAATAACATAATTGTTTATCAGGGATATCGGCTAGGTGGATTAAGTGATCAACCGAATGATCAAGTATATATTAATAATTATCTTAAATTAAAATTGAGCTATCATAAACATGGCGAGTGAGTATTGTTTAATTTTGAACATATTTGCATGTAGTAAAATTGTAGTTAAAATAAAGCTTTTATATTAACTAATTCAATAAAAATTTATTTTTGCAGAAATGAATTTAGAGTGGTTGGATTCGAGGTAGAAGCTCGATCAATTGACACATCTCAATTGAAGTTTGATGGAAATACCTGCATTCTACCAAATGAAGCGACTCCACAGTTTGTCAATCCTAAAGGCACAAGCCTTCTTTTCCTGTATTCAGTAGAGTGGAAACAATCGGATGTAAGCTGGGCTAGCAGATGGGATGTATATCTGGGCATGAGTGACGTCGAGATCCATTGGTTCTCGATCATCAATTCTCTCATCGTGGTTTTTTTCTTGTCTGGTAGAAAAACTTTCTATATGTAAAATATTGATTTTCTCATAAAATAACGTATAATAAAAATTCAGCAGTTTTTATAATTTTTTAGAATGTATGTAATGTTGTTGATCTTTTAATCACAGGAATTCTGACAATGATTATGGTAAGGACACTCAGAAGAGACATTGCCCGTTACAACGCAGGTGAGAGTGACAGTCTAGCGGGATTGGATGAGACCATCGAGGAAACCGGCTGGAAGTTGGTTCACGGCGATGTGTTTAGACCGCCAACTAACGCACGCTTGTTTGCTGCCGTGATTGGAAGTGGCATTCAGATCTTCAACATGGCTCTGATTACGTTGTGTAAGAAAATATATTCTAATATAAGATATTCTGGATATATATAGCGAGAATTTATGTACTTTATACAACATATTTGTTGTTTCTACAGTCTTCGCAATGCTAGGAATGTTGTCGCCAGCGAGTCGAGGAGCCTTAGGCACCTGCATGATATTTTTGTATGTTTTTTCCGGTTCGATCGCTGGCTATTTTTCAGCGCGATTGTACAAAACAATGCGCGGACGGGAGTGGCGAAAAGCCGCTTTACTGGTTAGAACATTTATATGTACACCTATTAACTTACTATATTTATAAATCCTTGCAAAACACATATTGTTTGCATAATATAAATGTGTTGCAGACGGCGACATTTTACCCTGGCATAGTTTTCACAACTTGTTTCTTTTTAAACTTCTTTATATGGGGAAAACACAGTTCGGGAGCGGTTCCTTTCTCTACTATGGTAGCCTTGCTGTGCCTCTGGTTCGGTATTTCGCTGCCTCTCGTCTATATCGGTTATTTCTTTGGATATCGTAAGCAACCTTTCACGCATCCAGTTAGGACGAATCAAATTCCCAGACAAGTTCCCGATCAATTATGGTACATGAATCCGCTTTTGTGGTAAGTTTACATCTGTTTGAATACAAAAAATTAAGACAATATTACATAACATTTTAAAATCTTGTTATTCGCAGCACTTTGATGGCTGGAATTCTACCTTTTGGTGCAGTATTTATAGAGCTCTTCTTTATCCTGACCGCGCTGTGGGAGAATCAATTTTATTACCTCTTTGGATTTCTATTTCTCGTCTTCTGCATTCTTGTAATCTCCTGTTCGCAGATATCAATAGTTATGGTCTATTTTCAGCTATGCGGTGAAGTAAGTAAAAAAGAATTTTTATCTTCAAACTTGGTTATTTTTCTTCGAAGATTTAAATTTGTTCTTTATTTTTCTTTCTCTGTTTATGTGTTTTTTTTAGTACTATTTTAGTTTAATATATGTTAAAATATGATTTATTTATAGGATTACAGGTGGTGGTGGCGCAGCTTTATAGTGAGCGGTGGGTCGGCGGTTTATGTACTCGCTTATTCTATCTTCTACTTTGTCACGAAACTGGAGATTACCGAGTTAGTGCCAACTCTCATGTACTTCGGCTACACTGCGCTAATGGTCCTCACATTCTGGTTGCTGACTGGCACAATCGGTTTTTTTGCCGCGTACGCGTTTATAAGAAAAATATATGCGGCCGTCAAGATAGACTAGTCAAGATTATTATTAGTAGACTTGTGAATGTGTGCGAGCGGATGAATTTATAAATTTTCAATTTAAATATATATAAAACACGCGTGAGAGTGGAGAATATATGAGAGAAAAAGAGAGAAAAAACACAAAAGCCTAAATTTTTCGTGTTGTAGAAACAATAAGTGGAAATGCGTAGATGCATTTTCATCTTCCATGAAAATTCGCATTTTCGAAAACATTTACACAGGATTCAGTGATTTACATGTGTACATAAATATTTCACGTGTCGACACCAATTGTTTATTGTGTTGGTTTACATTATACGCGTATAGCAAAAGTTTTATCTTTCATAGAGAAAAGAATAGCAAAAAAGTAATTTGGAAAATTAATTCTTTTTTTTTTTTTTTTTTTTTTCATTTGAAAGCATTCTTTTATTTTAATTTTTTTTTTTTCTATTTTTTGCGTTATTTTTCAGATGGATATTATAGAAAGCTCTTTTTGCGTATTTAAATAAAAGTGTAAAAAATTGTCTGTTGTGTGTGTTAACATTTTTTACAACAAACAAAAAATAAAAAAAAATTTTTGTATTCGTGAATATAAACATCAATTTCAGGAAATTATAAACAATATTTTTTTTTAACTCTTAACCGCAATTTACTTTGTTAGTACTTATGCAATTTATGAAAGAACAATTTGTGGGTGAGAATAATAACAGAAAAAATATTTAAGACATATGACATCGTCATATATGCGAAAGAAATTACATAGTAGCCAGTATATGTTATCTTGCAGTATTTATTCAATTCCTTTTTTTTTTTTTTTTTTTTTTTTTTTTTTATTATCTTGAAGATACCACATGCCATTTCGCAATTGTCGTTTGGCTGATATTCTTGTTAAAGTAATTATTATACTATTCTAAATATAAGAGAAAGTAACAATACAAAGTTCTTTTTTTTTTATATGTACATATATATATATACCCAGCATTTTGGTTACAAAACCATATCCATCTGTGTCCTCAGTAGGATATGGTTTGGTAACCATGTCTGTCAACATGTGAAATGTCAAAATGCGATCAAACTGATGATAGAGTCTGCCACAAGCAAAGTGAAGCCAAAATCCAGAATAGCGTCACGTTCGGAAACAGCACTCGCGTACACACGAGCGTCATTCTATCTTTGTTTTATATATAATGAGCAATAAAGATAAAATATACACGAGTGATGTTTCCGAACGCAGCCTAGGTTTGGTCATCGTCTGTTGGCGCCAAATTGCAAACAGTCCGCACGTATACACGAACAGACCTGCTTGGTGTTTGGTGGCAATCTGTCAATGCGTTTAACAGATCGACCCGACTTTCGTCGTAAACAGATCTCTGGTACGGTTTTGCGGACTGTTTGGTCACAGTATTGCTAAAAGCAGATCTGCTTGCAATCGACTATCTATTTGTTGTCAATTTCGCTGACATATATGGAATCAATTTGGCCGCAATATTCTCATGTATTTATCAACAGAGTTGTTGCGTTTTTTCTTTCTGTGTGCTAAGTTTTGGCAGTGTTTCCGTATTGTAGCATTTCTGCAAAGAGTTTCTGTTGCCAAGGTCTGCGCCGAAATTTTCAAGAACAGAAATTGTTTGCTGGGTATATATATATATATATATACACATGTATCTACAAATAAATTTTTATTCTTTAGTTGTATAGCAACTGTTTCAGAATTTGCATTAAAGTTTTATTGAAACTTAATTTGTAATATCACTCTTTTATGACGTATAATTTACACTGTAAACTCGCATTGAAACACGCTCCTTTTCCACTCTCTCTACCTCCCTTTTTTTCTCTCTTTTCGCTTGTTCGCTTGCTTGTGTATATGTGTGTAAAACCGTTCAGTAAATGTACATTAGTAAGCTAGCGTTCGTAAAATAGGATATAGTAAAAGAAAAGGCTCGTTCTTTTTATAATTGAAAATATAACTTAATAAAAGTTGAATTGTAAATATATAAGCACTTTCTATAGGAAACATTTCTTTGTGTGTGTGTGCGCGCGCGCGCAGTGAATTATTGTTACAAAGTATTTTATATCAATGTAAATAACACGTATTGATAACATGTACAAAGTTTTAGAATACTTCGAGAATATCACATCTTTTTTCTCTCTCTTCTTATATATGTATACAAATTCTATTGTATTCTAAATTTGCTCCTACTATGAAAAGCGCGTGTATCAACATCGAGAAACTTACATATATCTCGATAAAACTCTAATATCTTGTTTGTATTATTGCCTCTTCCGCGACGCCGATTGGTTTTCTATGGTTTGGTGTTATAATTTTGACAGTTCCTAACCATTAACATGATTATATTTGTTATGATTCGCGGATGAGATAATTTCAAAAAACATGAAAATATGTACATATACCGGCTGTGTTCGGATATTCACTGCCAATACTGGAAATCTATAGCACATGTGACGCAGAGTTGCAAGATCGCGCACGCAGCAACAAAAGATCAAAGCGGTGGAGACACGTGCGCGATCTTGCACCTCTGATGTGACGTAAAGCAAATAGATTTTTAGTACTGGCAGAATATCGCAGCCACCCTAAGCTCGATGACGTGTGCGTAGCACGCGTCTGCTTTGCTTTAGTATACAAAGTATCTTAAAAATTTTTACACAGCCGAAGTGTAAGAAGTAAATAGATTGAATCAATCCGAACAGAAGTCATTTACCATTTTGCAACTTCGCAATATTTATTGAGCTAGTAATTCATGTCCGGATCATTGCCTTTCACGCACTCATTAACTTATATTCATTGATTAATAACTCTTTACGTAGAATGGCGTATAGACTAGCTCTAACCGGTCTAGGAGCCATATGCGCACCAAACCACTCAAGCCTTGATTAATAACTCAATAAATATTGCAAATTTTGCAAAATGATAGATGATTCTATTCTGTTAAGATTGATTCTATCTTCACACTTTGGCTATGTCACAATTTTTCAAACACCCTATGTATATACATATCAATTTAAATTCAAGGTATTTTCAAGCGAGAGTACGCGTGACATCTCGGCCTGAGCTTTATGATCAAGTAAATCAGAATGCATGTGATGCTGACCGTATAAATTAAAATCACAGTAGATTCCACAGGCATGTAGCATTTTGAGACGGAATAATTGTTGGGAACAAAAGTACCCTGAAACAGACATTGTGTATATATTGCAATATATCGTGAAGACACATATTGAGACATAAATGTAAGTTTAGAATGTAAAAGTATTTCAATTTAGATATTTTTATTTATTTTTTCAAACGGTAATAAATGTTCTTCAAATTGAAAGATAACATAACTATATAATAAACTCGTGTTTTACCAGCAGAAGAGACGGATTGATCTTATTGCGCCAGCTGAAAGACGAGATTGTGAATTCCAGGATATTGTCCCGATGCATTCTTCTGCATCCGTGATGAGTGTGACCGGCAACAATCAGTCGTGGATTCAAAATATCTAGAATCTGCAAAAAAATCCTTATTGTTGATTGGTCGATTCGCCTTCAACAAAAATATGAAACGCGTACTTCTTCCGATGCTTCCTTTGACAAGCATTCCCATCGTTCGCGAAATTTAATGGTCTTTATCTCGTCAGGAGCTTGATCCAATTCGTTGCAAATCTCGTCAGATTCTCGATACATCGGATAATGCTGAGAATGAACGACGCTTATTAACTTCTCTATTAGTAAAACATGTGTATGTTTGTGAAATAATTACTTGCAACAATATCGGTCGGCTGTATCTAGCAATTACGCTTGCGTTGTTACAAGTATCATCTATTTTTCTTGCACATTTTAAATCTCCTATAACGTGTTATAAATATAGATCAGATTAAAACGATTGATCAATCGCAATAATTTTGGCCTACTATACTATTATATAACATAACACGAATGATTACTAGCTATTTTGTTCACTGCAATCTCAGTCTGTCGGCATAAGAAACAGCCGTCTCCTTCTAATGCCATACTGTTAATTAGCACAAAATGATTGTTTCTTATGCTCAATCGCCGCACGCTCGGACTCTTCATACCATTAATGAAACGCTGATTACGATACGGTGTGATTGCTGAAAATATTAAAACATACATATTAAATATGCATGAACAAGACGAAACAAAGAAAGTTATTCCAAGTCCTTAGAAAAATAGTTTTAATTATACCATAATGAAAACCCATATCATGATTTCCAGCGATAACATATATACGTGCGTCTTTAGGTATATAAAACAGAGAATGGAATCTTTGTACGTAGTATTCGAATTCTCCAGAACTACACCAATGTCCTTCATCAAATACATCACCTAATGTTGGAGCAACACAGTAATGAATGCTTCAAATTATAACGATACTAATGATACCTATATTACACACCTAAAACAAAAATTACTTCTGGTCTGTGTAGTGTTATCATGGTTTGAAATGCTCGATACATTTGCCATTCTCTGAAAAAGCATGTCAAACTTTTTAAATAAACCATAATTTTATTATTTAATGTCTATTACATGCATGTTTATATATATATATATATATATATATATATATATATATATATGTCTCATTGCAATTCTTTTTAATAGAAAATGTACCTTCTCAATTTATCAAACCAGTGACCTTCTTTGGAACCTAATAGATGAGTATCTGCAATAAACATAGCTCTAACAGGTTTGTCTGCAGCTTCCATATGTACAGTTAAATCTTCCTTTCGAGAATCTAGAGCAGGCCATTCGCACTAACGCGTTTATTTGTAATTTTTACGCTCAACAAGAATAGAGAGCAATCTTTGTTATTGTATATAGTATAATAAAACTCACCTGGATGAGTACTATGTAATAAATGAGATACTCGCAAAAAATTAAAGTAAATATTACAACTGAACCAGCAGTGAGCAGTGTTTTGGGGAAAAATGTAAGACACATTCTCAACATTCTCTCGATATAATCAAGTGTATTTTGAAACAAAATGAAAATTATAAAATCCGATAGATTCTTATGAAGGCGGCCATGATTTTACAAGTTCCCTCCTCGCTTTGTAACGTGTAACATATATGCTTTAATATACATATACGTTCTGTAATTAGATTGTTCAAAAAGTACATGCGGTCTTTTAAATGAAATTTAAAGGCTTATTACATCGACTCACATAATTTAGCTTTTGTAAATGCTCATACGTGTGTTCGATATTTTTAATATCTGCGCAATGTCTCGTGTATGTAGATACATGAATAAAATGTACTAAAACTCTACACTTCACGTCACATGTGCTATAGATTTCGTGATACTGGTAGCGAATATCGGAACGCAGCTTTAAAAAAAAATATATCTAACCCATATCTATACAGATCTTAAGTAAATGTTATTGTGTTCGCAAAAATCGAACTATCGATAACAGGGCACGTTAATAACATGACAAAAAAACTAATTAAATAAGTTTCAGTAAACGCTAAGTAAAAAATATATTATAAGTAAACAAAAATAAAACCTTGTGTTTTAGAAAAAGTTAAAGAGAGAAGAGAAAATAGGGTTTACTTTTTATTCTGTTTTTTATACTAATAGTTTAATTGGTGGGAATCGTTAAATAAATCTAATTCATATTTTAATAAGATAATTTATAAACGCAAGATATTGGAATGTTTTGTCAAAAATTGAACTATCTGATAAAACAATAGAACAAGAGATACATTAACGTAATCAACAGATACATTGAGATCAAAGATAGGAATCATGAGCATAAAGCCATGTTTTGAATTCAAAAATCTCGATACTTGTTTCATTCATAAATTATCAAAACAAGGAAGGTAAGAATCATGTTTACCCGATGCATATAAATTTTCATTTAGAGAGAAAGAATTAATATAATATACCTGTATTTATATTTATATAAAAGCTATTTATAGAGGTGAGACATATATTGGAAAATTTGTAGTTCATGGAGAGCTGATTAATTCTGGTTGACAAACGGAAATTATATGATTTAAAAAAAGAGCAAAAAAATATTCTAGACTTATCAATTTCAAATAGTAGCATCAAATCACACTTGTCACCCAGTCACAGCTATCGTGGCAGAAACAGTTAATAAAATTGTTGGCATTTACACATTTTATGTGATATATAAATGTAAATAAATTCGAATTCATAAATCTCAAAATGTTTCGACTATATTTCAAGTTGTTTCCGGCTAAACATAAAACTTACATTAACAATATGTCTTAATTTCAAATAATAAAACAAAAATTCTTTGAATAACTTACAATATTATATATATCACGATAAAAACAGTTCCTAATATAACTATATGATAGCTATAATAAGTAAGTTATTGTAAACTTTGATGTGCATATGTTTCATAAAGCGATATATAAAGTTACAATCATGCGCGCGCGCACACACACACACATATATACTTGTATATACATAGTGTCGCGCAATCAGACAATATTTTAACAGTTTTACAGTCTTTTTTAACGCAGTAATGAACTTTATCAGGGTTTGTTTTATCTTGCAAAACACTATAAATATATAGTATATAAATATTAGATTGTAAGAGAACGATGTAATGGAGATGAATGTGTAACCTTTTGGAGAACAATAAATACATACATATAGTATATGAATATATACAGTACGGTCTAGCCGTGTACGAAATAGTTTTTAATATTCTTCTCGTTCATATCACGAAAGTAAAACTACTAACGATTCAGACATTCCACATTCATAGAAATTATTTTTTCTTGTCTTATCTACCTATAAATTTCCTCGTCACATATGTTGTATGTGACGACACTCATAATGCTACACCGATGTCTCGCTGTTATCTAGCGCCATTACGGTTAAAGTATTGGGTCTTGAGCCACTCAAAATTTGTTCCTCAGGCGGATGCATCCTCGGCTCAAGAATGTTTCTTTTTGTTTCCACAGTCTTCTTGATTGGCGTGCGACTAGGACTCGACTTTCTGCTATTTGGATAGGACTTCAATAAACGTGCTCTAAATAATTGCAAAATATTTTTTTCAAGATACACTGATCCATCACAAAATCTTAGAATTAAAATAGTAAACATAAATCATACATACGCATCCATCAATTTCAAATACAGCCGAGTGTATACTTGATATTCCTCATCGCCGAATTCGGTAGGATCATGTCTTGCATGTTCATACAAATCACAGAACTGGTGAATCAAACGCTGACCACTTCCATTTAGTGGAGTGGCAAGTGTAGTAAGTAGATATGCTCTTAGATTTTCTGAAGGATGTCTCTTCAGACAATTATCATACTTAGTAATTTCTGCTTCTGTAAGTGACATGTAAAGCAATGAGAACTTTAAATTTAACAAGATGCAAAAGGTAAACTCACCTAAGGTCTTGACATCATCGACCGCTTTCAGTCTGTAATAATGTGGTGGAGCTTGACCTCCTGGAGTCAAGATGTACCTAGAATCACTGATGAGTTGTGGTTCATATTGAATTCTAGGTATCACCTCTATTCTTCTTTCTATTTCCTTTTTCAGTGACTGAAAAACGCGTTTACAATAACAAGCAATGTGATTAAACGATAACGCAGTGACTGTGAGTTAACCTTAAATATGTCTCCGCCGTTGGACCCACCTTTTTCGCATCATGACCTATGGGAACGTGCGGGCCTCGACGAGATCTCAAGGCGAACCTCATGATCTGACGTTTTGCAAAAATAAACAGTAACAATATTGTTAGAACACCCGCTGCTATAAATATTACTATAGTTACACTCGACAGTTCTTCCGTCATCTTTGTACAATACGAACTTCTATTGCTGTCAACAATTGTGTCAACAGATATTAATTTTTACGAGAGACTTGTATTATCATCTTTTATCGCAACAATACAACTCGAGCTTTCAAATAAAACTCTACTCGATGTACAGAGTCATGTTTTGTGCCCACGTTATGAATGCAGATGAGCGAGAGTCGAGTGCGAGAGAGAGAGAGAGAGAGAGAGAGAAAAAAAGGGGGTGAGAATTGTCAAAAATAACAATCTATTTTTTTCTCCAACTTTGTTTAAAAAAAATTCAAAAGCTCAAATAATTTGTTAATTAAAGTAAAATACTTAGACAATTGATTTTATCTTTTTTGTACAATTAGCGATAAAATTAATGTTTTGTTGTGAAACACATAATTTTAAGATTACATATTACTTAAAATGTTTTCTATGAGCTTTTTGAAAAACGTTTCATTGACGGCAGCAACTTCCGCTATTCGATTTTTCTGTTCTTCAGATAACGTTGTGTTACTTTTTAAAAATGATAAAATGAGTTTTCCAAAATTCTTATTTTTAGAGTAACAAACCGCCTTTTCTAAGAATAGTTTTGTTACTTTATCAATCATGTTACTATCGAATCTTACTGATAGGAAATTTTGCAATATAGGTATGTGCCATAATTTTAATTCTTCAACATATGTGAGAAACTTCCTACAAAGAGAACACAAAACATTTATTATCAAATCTTCTTTTATGTTAGTTTTAAAATTAAACAAATGACTGAAGAATAATTATATAACTGAAAAAAGCGTACTCTATAAGAACTGGTTTCCTCTGTGAATCAAAAGCATTTATGATGATAGTAATCAATGTTGTGTCTTTCAACTCAGTATTGAGAATAGGAATATATATGAACCGTTGAATCTCATCAGGAAATTTTCTAATGCATTCTCTAATTGCGGATGACAACAAACGGGATGGTTCTTTGAGTTGAACTATCTGTAGTCATAATATATGGGGAATAACCAGCATGTTACGAAAAGATTGACTAATAATTGCAATCAGTTAATAAGCAAGTACCTTTGGTAGCAGCAAATGTGTGCACAACGTATTCAGATATTTCATTTCCTGCTGGACAGTCATGTCGTTCATCATGGACTGACACAGATTGTAAATGCCTTTAAGACTTAATTTTTTTGTCAGTTCATCCACCAGTAAAACAAAATCGTCACTGGACAGATTTTCTAATTGTGCGAAATTCATTCGGCCATTATTTCGCTCTAAATTCTCACAAACAGACTCTAAAATGTCACACTTTTGCATAACTGTGTCAACAGGTCTTTTAGGTTTTTCAATTATTCTTTCAACTTGTGTGAAGTAAAACTGAGTAGACGGCATTAATTGGTCGAACATCAATTGAGACTCGCTATTGTTCGACTTATCATCTTCATCGTTGTCTTCGTCTTCTGAACACATTTCTTCCTTGTTCTAAATTATAGATCGTTTTATTTATATATTTTTTCTGATAATATTATTATAAGATGTTTGTACTCCCGGTAAAAAATTTTCCATGTATAAAATTGCATGGACATATTCGGCACACACACACATATAAATTTGAATAATTAGATATAATAATTTTAATTGTATAAGTATGTGTATAAGTATATATGATTATATATCAAAAATTTTTTTAAAAAGTATAGTTAGTTTTAAAAGTATAGTAAAAATATAGTTTTATATAATTATTTTGTATCTAACATGATACTAATAGAGTTATTTTGTCATTTGATATGGAATATCTCTGAAGCCATTCTCTTAAAAAAAGAAATTCTTCGTGTGTAAAATTGTATAGACATATTCGGCATATAAATTTGCATACTTAGATATAATTATTTTAATTTATGTATAAGTATATATGAAAATTTTTTTACCGGACTTTATTTAGTGTAAAAAAGACTTGTTAATTTTATTGCATTAGATTAAATATACTTCACAAACAGGAAATGCACAAATCAAAATCAATTGTAAATAACGAGCGCAATATATCGAAAACGCATGCGGTTCTAACCTCTCCCGCTAACAGTTTCCACATCGGATTAGCCCGAATAATGTTATCTTTCAGCGCTTCTCTGATAGACTCGAGTCTCGCCACGGTTTTCTCCGATATTGCGTACTCTTGGAAAAAGACTTCGGAATCCATATTTTCCCGCAATTTCAGTTTGTTTACGTTCCTTTGCGCATGTTTCGTTCGACACTACTAGGAGCAAGTTGGAGCAAGTGTGGTATACGACAATGAATCAGTTTCGAAAGAGGATTTTCCTTTTACTCCAGCCACAGCGGTCGATTGATAACGATTAATCATAGCAGCTGAAAAAAAGTACAACACAATAAAAAAGATGTTCATTTTGCAATAAGTCTAACGTTTTCGTTTAATTAAAAAAAAAAAAACCACTATTACGACGCATGCAAATCGAAAACACATTGCTGGTGGTTTCCGCAAGTTCTTGTCATCAAAAAGTTACAGTTGCATTGTTAACATTCTACCATTGCGTGTGCAGATAAAACTTACCACAAAACACAACTTAATCGCTACATTCGCACAAAAAAACGAGCAAATCTTATGGCTAGTCTACAATAGGAGTAGGCAGTATAGAGTATAAGTAAGGTTCTTGGAGTTCTTTTATTTTTGTCTATACAAGTAATTATTTCGCGTTTTTTAACACACGTCTTTCATTGGCTAACAGTAAGGCAATAGGCAATGCGAAATGGGAATTGTCCATTTTGTTATTCTCTCTCCCGTCGTTTCTTCACCGAAAAATAGTTTACTCTCTACTCCTACAGCCTTATGCTGGGAATAGACTATGCGCGCATTCGCGATTCGTGATTCGCGATTATACAAACACACTTTTTGCGTGTATTCGCGTGACTACTACGTAGCTACGTAGCGCATCGCTACGAATCGCGAATCACGAATCGCGAATGCGCGCATAGTCTATTCCCAGCATTACTATCTTCCATTGTAGACTAGCCATAACAGATCGGTCTAAAAGCTAGTCTACAATGAAGGTAGTGAGGCTGTAGTAGAGAGTAAACTATTTTTCGGTGAAGAAACGAGGGGAATAACGAAATGGGCAATTCCCATTTTGCACTGCCTTACTGTTAGCCAATAAAAGACGCGTGTTAAAAAACGCGAAATAATTACTTGTATAGACAAAGACTGCTTTACTTTTAGGAGACACAGTCGACACAAAAGTCATTCTGTCTTCGTTAAGTATTCAGTGAGAAACAAAGACAGAATGACTCTTGTGTCGACTTATGTTGACTGTGTCTCCTAAAAGGAAAGCAGCCAAAAATGAAATAACTCCAAGAACCTTACTTCTTACTCTAGACTACCTACTCCCATTGTAGACGGCCCTTTACGATTCGTACAAAGAGGAACGTGCACTTCCCTATATTTCTCAGTCGGTCATGCGAATCATGCGATGCACACGGAGCCGATCGTATCGCGTTAAGTTAGTCCAATCCAAGTCCAAGTCAGTCTGTCGGTAGTGATCGACGGATATGTGTTGCGTGGTGTATCGCACCGAGACGCGTAATCGACAGACAGCAGTGGCAGTTGAAGAGATTCCGAGCGATTTCACGATTGAATTCGCGATAAACATCGATATGCGAGATCAGTCTATCTTGCTTGGCGATAAAGTGAGCACAATTACCAAATTATCGTCATTATCGGTAAGTGAAAATTAAAAAATGAAACCTGTGCGTTTGTTGAAAAAAATAATTCTTAAAATATTTCAAAAATTTATAAAAAAGAAAGTCCATGTTTTTGAAAACTTCAAAATGAAATTTAAGATGTTCTTCTCGCGGATATCTGATTGTTTACATTAGTATACAAAGTTGGTCATAAATGTATGTAATTTAAGGTGTAATGACATGTTTATGTCTCTTGACTTAATTAACGGATAATGGGTTGGAAACCTATTGGCAAATTGTTCCGTTGATAAAATTCTCTTACACGGTTCTTATATTCTGTGTCCTTCGACACATTTTCGCAACAGGAATTTTCAGCGCGCATAGTAAACTCCGTATTGCATCAAGATAAACAATAATCTGAATTCCCGCATGAAAACTACTGTCTCTTTGATTCTCGGTATTACGTGTTTAATAATACAGTCGTGCGTGATTGCTTCACGTCTATCGCTGCAACCGCGATAATGAGTGATAAAAGTTTCACGTTTGACGATCAGATGCATCACAGATTTAATGACCGTCTTATTCGTGTGATTTTTAACAATATATGATAATGACATAAGTCATATTCCGAATACGTAACCTAGGATAACATATTACTGGTTAAAAAACCTGCACTTACACAAGTGTTACGTGTATCACTGTGAGAAGAAGTGTATATTATTATGTGCATAGATTTTTGTGAATTTGCACGCAAACATGTTATAAAAAATTCATATTATCTATTGTGTTATGTTACCAAAGAGTAAAAAATCGCAAACTCACTTCCTATTTAAAATTAAATTTTAAAATTAGAAGAACAATGACATCGGCCTTCAATTCGACCGTTCTTCCTTGAAGAATCATCGAGCTTCTTTGAAGTTCTTTCTCGTTGCGGATTTTTATAGACATCAGAGTTTTGATTTACATTCATATCACGTAATTTTAATGTTAATTATAAATATGATTCTATATGATTCACGTGGCGTGTCTATACGCGCTTTACACTTCAAAATAACTTCAATACGTTACGATTCATGATAATTGTACATATCTACATCAGATAGTTAATTTCTTCCACATCAGTCTGCTAATTTGTTAAAATTCACTGTTCATTAATAAACTTATTTTAAAATGAACTTACGAACAGAGATATGACAATAATGTTAGTTACAAATAGAGAAACACTGTGTTGAAACAATAGATAAGTACTAATGTTTATAAACAGTTTACTTACAAGTGAACATTTAACACTGAATTACGCGAGGAAAAACTTATTTGTTATTTTTTATACTAGAAATGTCAAAGTTTGACTGACATCGAAGAGCCACTGACATTAAAATCAAACGGATAACTTTCCTTTTTTTTTTTTTTTTTTTCATTAGTATTTTATTCCACAGTGAGAGAGAGAGAGAGAAAGAGAGAGAAAAAGAAAGAGAGAGAGAGAGACACTTTGTCAAAATAGCATTAATGCCGTTTTTGTACTTGAGATACTGAAATCAAGAGCCATGTGTCATTTGACCGTGCACTAGTCATTTTTATTTACAAGCACAAAACGATATTGATTTCAAATTTGAATTACTGATAAAATTTGTAGAGAAAAAATTGTGGGATCGTGTTTGATTTTGATTAGACAATCCCATTTTCTTCAACTCTTTTTTGTTTTTCATGTACGTTACATTATAGGAAGTAACAAAAAATTTAGAAGTGATTAACCGGATAATTTGAAAGTAATCATGGAAAAAAATCACGTCTTCAACAATTTCTTTAAAAATCTTTTATTGTTTATTTCTTCTGACTGTTTTTTTTTTCACATGATAGATCTCAGATTGGATTGAAAAATGCGACATTTTATCTACATTTATCCTTTTTCTTTTTTTTTGTACGTTAAAGTATCCATGTTAAAAAGAAATTTAATTTTAGCATAATAGTTGAAATTTATTTAATGCACGTAACGTGATAGGTTATTGAAACCAGATAAGTAGCACATCTGTCGCGTATTCGTCAGACTATATGGAGTTAGCCGCAGGCCGGAAATGTTTTTTAAGTCTAATCAATCACTCCTGGTTAATTTTTGCGTTTATCATACCGACTGTATCTTCTATAAAAATTTCCCATAAAAAAGAACTTAACTGCTATGACAAGATACTCTTTTGCCTACTATTCTTTGTATCTGTCTACCATTTGCTATCACATTCATTAGCATCGTCACACGGGAACTGGTATTACCGCTGGAAAACCCAGATGGCGAGGTCGTTCTGCACGCACACACGTATACATCTCTCGTCGGAGCGATGCGCACGTTTTGTGTTGTCACTGAACCATACAAAATACATTAACAAGTCACTGATGACGCGATAAAGTTTCCGATCCACGTAAAAAGACTCGAAGAAAAAATATTTATTTCCAGATCGTCTATAAGAATAAATATAAGAAACGGAATTGAATTAATTATTCTGAGGATCTCTCTTGAATGCGTAATTCGTACTTTATTATATCTAATTATTTTTTATTAGCGTCCTACAAAACATTAAACAGTAAAATACAAAAATGCTGAATGCAGGAGTTAATGTAGGTAGCTACTATTTTTACGCGTAACGAACAACTAATTTTTGTGAACATCCGTGATTACGACTAATGTGGAGCTATATATACAGGGTGTCCCAGAATTGCCGTACAATCTCTCGTAGGCAGGTAGAAGGAGTAAAACTGAGTCGAAAAGTCCTAAACCATTTTTTTCTATTATTTATAATAAAGAAGTAATTATTGAGTAAATCAGGCCAATCAGCGCAGACCTTTAGCCAGACGCACGTCAGTGAGCCGCGCGCCTCGTGTGTGTGAGCGCTCACTGACGTGCGTATGGCTAAAGGTCTGCGCTGATTGGCCTGATTTACCCAATAATTACTCCTTTATTATAAATAATAGAAAAAAATGGTTCAGGACTTTTCGACTCAGTTTTACTCCTTCTACCTGCCTACGAGAGATTGTACGGCAATTCTGGGACACCCTGTATATATATATATTAAAAAAAAACAAAGAGTTATAAAAAAATATTGCACCTTGAATATATCATGTGAAATCTGTTGTGTGATAGGAAGATTTAACTAAAGTTTACGGAAAAATTTTTGCTATAGTAGATAAGAAGATACCAGAGGTTGTTCATAAACCGACGCAAACACAAATTTACAATCGTAGGCAAAAATTGACAAGGGAGAAATAATCTTATTTGTTAATTTGTTAGAAATAATCTTATCAAAAAGTGTATACACTTTTTGTCGCAGAGAAAAAAGTTGTGTAATATTTCGCATAATTAAGTTTAATTGCTTGTGTTATCGGTTTGTGAATATTGCGTATCGCGAATCCAACATGTGTTCGTCCATATTATTTCGCTACTGATATAACGATACCGAATTAAAAAATGTTATGCATGATGAAACGTGACTCTTACACGCAAGTACACATATAAATTCTGAATTTCTTTGGTTTTTCTCGCTTATTGCAAGATTAAAAGAAAAAAACAGAAACAAATTCCCTGCAATAGGAAAAAGTGCAACAAATTGTAAGAGCAGCAGCTGTTCTTTGGTTGATTGACTACTACAATAAGTGATTCGTATATAGGTCATTACACTTGTTAATTATATTTTACAAACTGTGAGATAATGCATTCTTCTACGAGATTCCGTAAATCTTCCATGTCGCGATGGAGATTTTTCTCGACCGAGATAAGTTTTTCTTCTTATCGCTTAGCAATTAGGTATATACTGTATACTGTATGTTCGTAGGTATATACTTGTATACTGTATAATATACAATGTACCGTACGATGTACTTTCTTGTTTATTATAGCGTAAAACTTGTCAAATTTTTATGCATCTAGAGATAAACTGTATAACATATAAAGGTCACGGCTTTATCTATACAGACAGATATTGCGTTGTAACACAGAAGTAAATGATAACGATATAAATACCTATAAATCAAGCATGTAATTCAAATGTGCAATCAAGAATGTCCGCATTTCTATTATATTGTGTAAAACAATAATATTTAAAAAAGCACTATACTATTAAAACTTATAAATGAATTAAAGAAATTAAAACAAAGAAATTTATTATATAGAATCTATTTATCAAAGCCGGAGCAGTTTATCGAAATATCCGGAGCCAGTAAAACGAGACAATAAAAAACACACACACACACGTGCATGCACTTTCATATATCCGCGACACGCGCAGTTAAAAATATATTGTCGTCTTCGATATACAGACATCTACGTGTTATCGGTGCAAATAATATGATTCCGGGAAACGGTTAGTTTGCACGATATGACGTTGTAACGAAGTTGGATTTTATGTTTCACTCGTTAAAGGTAATATTCGAGGCATCACTTACTTTGCCAGCTCTCAAAGATTAGAAATGTATTTAAAAATAAAGTAATTTTTCTCCAGAAAAAATTTTATATATTGAAAAACCAATATTCGTTTTCTCTTATGTTTTTTTTGGGGAGGGGGGAATCAGTTAACTTGTGTAAAAATGGAGAAAAGTAACGATTTTCACACTAAATATTGATACAACATCGCGAAAGTCAAGCTGAGACCAGAGTTTCGGAGACAAAAATATGTATGTAATAAGAAAAAAATTGTCATTCAGATCATATCACCATTCTTTTATCATGATCTGAAGTGCGAACATCGGCCTTTCCAGTGAATGTTTCGGTCACAAGAGAAATCGCGTCAGATGACTAAATAAAGAGTATAATAATTACGGTTATATAATATTATAAGATAAGCGAGATACGCAAAGCACAGACATTTCCGACATCGCAAAGGAATTTCGAATCGCGAGATTCGTATTTTACGGTAGAATTTAAGAAAACGTACATATGAGTATGCAAGCGCGCGAAAATACATGTAACATGTGTATATTAACGTTGAGATATTATTCCCCAGGCAGAACGAACATTTAAGAAAATGTCAATCCTTTCTCAGCTTTCCCGCCGGATGCAAAAGACGTTGACAACAAATGCAAAACCGGATTTGAACAAAATTGAGGACAATCCAGTGTCGAATGAAGAATTAAGCGAAACGCAGTCGAAATCGGCACCGTCCACACTGGAAAAAGAACCGGAAGACGTCGATGTGTCGAGACGGCAACAGAAATCGGTACGAGAATTGTGAAATTCTTTTTTTTACGCTGAGTGTAATATAAGAGTGTAATAAATCATAAATGCGCGTTTCTGAGAAAAATACTATGCTTGATTATATCGCTACATCCAGTTAGTGAGACAATGAGAGAAATGTGTTTGACGTGAGTTTGGTTTGACGTTAGTCACAACCTTGTCTCGTGTATGGCACGTGCAAAATTATCATAAAGTCTAAAAGAGATCTATAAATATTGAATGTGTCGCAAAAAACTCACACTTCGTTTCCAAATAAAACAAATATGAAAAGATTGCAACAAAAACCAAATTTTCTTTCTTAGGTACAACCGACATTAAAGAAAATGCCGATCTTTTCGCAACTGTCGCGCCGATTTTACGATATGTTGACAACGGACGCGAAAGCAGATCCGCCACGGATTGGCGTCGAAGGCTACACGCACAATTTGCCACCAACGAGGCACGAGAAGTTGAGGGAAACGCAGTCAGAGTCAACGCCTGCGACGACCCCGGAAAAAGAACACGTCACGGCGTCGATGCATCGCCAAAAATCGGTGCCGAACGACGCGAGACCCACGACACCCACCGATTTCGGCAAAACTAAACAGGAGGATCTCCGTTTTTCGAGATCAACGAGCGAATCGGAGCACAAACGACCAAAGGCGAAGACGAAAACGAAGCATGGTAAATATTGTAAGTGGAAATTGAAGTTTTAGTTTTGACGATTTTGTGTTTTTATCTAAAGGAATACACAAGAAATAATAAAAATTTGCGCGTAACTTAGATTTCGGCGCTTAATTGAGGCAAATATAAACGATTTCGCGAGCGGATACATATTATCTCGAAGACTCATCTCTGAAGCAATTTTATTTGAATTTATGTCATAAAATTTTTTATCTTTCTGATCGTCATGATGTATTATAGATAAATAATAATATAGAAAATGTGATATAGAAAACACACCACTCAAAATTTATGCCTTTACGAATTATTCATCGCGAATGGAGTATGTTTGTGCAACCAATACCAGGTGTGTGTGTGTGTGTGTGTGCATGTGTGTGTTTGTTTGTTAGAGTGAGTGATAATTACATAATAAATAATAGAAACACACATAATGTCAGAGATAAGCTCGTTATCTAGGCGCCCTAGTTAGCGCGGTAACTATTAGTAGTAGACGTAAATCTTTACAATTGTGTTCAATGAATATAGTTGAAGTGTATTTCAAGACAATGAATATAAATCGCAAATATTTGTAATTAAACGCAAACAGAATAAAAGAAATTATGAGGAAGCATTATGATAATGTTTTTACTTTCTTCTTTAATACTTTTTTATTTAAAGTTTTTCTTGATTCTCTCTGAAATCTATTTTCAGCGCAAGGCACGAGCGTCGTGAGCTACAACATAGTCAATTCCAACGGAGTAAACATCGGATCACGAACGAGCTATATATGTAATGTAAATCAGTATCCGACGACGCAGTCCGAAGCGGCATCTTGGTCGAAGCCCAAGTACCGGCCAATGCCGGAAAGTGTGGAGGAGTTGAGCACATGCGACGACGAACTTGCGTTCAACGATATGCTTATTATCAAAACGCACGTCGGTCACGGATGGCGGGACGTCGCGCGGAGATTGTCATACTCGGACGGTCAGATCGAGCAGTTTGAGGAGAATTACAGGCATAAAGGCATCGACGAGGTATATAAATAAATTCTGAGAAAATTCAGTCGTAAATAATGTAGCAGAAAGTTTTGCAACTATCAATTTTGATATTATATTATTTAAAATTTGGATTTATTGCTGTTATATAAAATAAAAAAATACTAAACATAAGTTTTATTACATAGAAACCTATTTACGAAGAATTGTCTAAATATTTCAATTAAAAAAAAAATAATAATTAAGATGCATGTAATATAATAATTTCAGGTGATCTATCAACTATTACTCGATTGGAAGCAGGCTAATACGCGAGACGCTAAACTTGGCATATTAGTCAGCATATTGTGGTCTTGTCAAGAGTACGATTGCGTCGAGCGATTAGCCGCGACTCGCTCCTCGTCTTACAATTAGTCAGCATGACACGTGCGAACTCTTCTCAAGAGTACGTGTGCAAACAATTGTGTGTGACTTCTTTTCTATTTACTCTCAAAAGTGTCATTCCATATTTTACTTTTATATACATATATATGTATATACACATCGGTCTATCGCACCGTAGCACATAAGTTTTTTTAGATATGCAATCTCAATTACGAAGGTCATTCACATCCTCGTGTTGTGTCGAATCGACGGAAGAGACATTATTGACCGTACTGATTTGCATAGGAGGCGTATTGTATACGAAATTACAATTACGGAATTTTATTTAGTGTTTATGCGAGAGCCGGGAAACATGATCTGGTCAATATTTGGAGCCAATAGTATCAACATTATTTTATGCAATATACATGTTTAACATGGACATATATGTATGTTTTTTATTTGTAACTCATACTCATAAAAATCAGAGAGAAATAAAACTGCAATTTTCCAAAATTCAATGTTTACTTAATTTTCTAATGTTTTTTATTTCTAATAGCAAAAAAAGTGTATACAATACACGCATATTCGAAAATTCTTAGCATCGTATCAAAACTGACATTACTTAAATTATTTCTAGTATATTACATTTTGTTCTTTTTATTCTTATATACTACATACATATTTTTCTCAATTATTTTTTAAAGTTTTTCTTACATATAAATATTTTTTATATAGAAATTTTTTTATGTATAAATCAATCAAAAACTATATAGTTCAATGCTTTAATATATTTTTACATATTTTTCTAATTAAAATGTAAACAATAATCAATAAGTATGTTTATACATATATGATTTTGTACTTATTTATTATGTAAAAACCTAAATTTGATTACATTTAATATTCCAATAAAATAATATAAATACAAACTGAGGTAAACTAATATAAGCACATGTATGTACATCGCAATAATTTAAACTTTTTAACAAAGTAATAATTCAATCGGTAATAACTCGACGATTACAAATATTAAATAAATTTTAAAATTTTGAAAATGTTTCAAACATCAATGACAGATGCAAAGTCATCTGTCACAATATTGTGTATCAAACATATTTTCGGAACCAAATTTGAAATGTACGCAACAAAGATAAATGTGATCAACAAAATTAATGTATCACATCAAGTTTAATCATATTTTACATACTCGTTAATGTTTCTTATTATTTTTATATTTTAATCGAAGATTCCCGCTTTAATTTTGGGTAATAAACAATTTGTCGATACTGTAATCATTGTGTTATTCACATCGCTGTCATCTATCACTTTACTGAAAATTTTATCTTTACATTTTTCAAACTCTTCCACCATTTCATGAAGTTCTCGATCGCCATTTATGGTTATAATCGGAGCCGGTACCGGTTTTAGAATTCGATGATAGAGCCAATCATCGTGAACCTGATGAATCTGCTTCAAATATTCCAGTGAAATGGCATTTTCTTCCTTGCGGCCTCGTTGTTTCATTCTTTTGTATACAATTTCAGGTGTTGTTCTTAGATATACTATTTAATGATGAAACAAAAAAATTACAAACATCTCCTAGTAGCAGTATAGTTCTATAGTGATTTTGTTATTTACATTTTAAATATTGTAATTTACTCAGTTATTGTTGATTGAAGAAGAAGCACAAATGTAATAATACAGAAATGTTTCCAAAATACATGAAATTATACATACCTATTAAATTAGTTTCAATTTTGGCATTTTTCAAACACCAATTGTACCACCCATCTAAAATGCTAACTTCAGCTGTACTCAGTATGTTATTGCGCTTCATATTTTCAATGAAACACATTGCACTATAGACAGACCTTTCCATAATTTTAAAAGGCAAAGGTGTTTTGCAAGTGTGCAACTGGAGCATAGTTAGTTGTACATAAGATTGAAACAAATAAGCATAACGGGATGGATCACTGTACATTAATTCCTAAAATGTAACATTATCTAGTATTCACCATTGTTATTATCAAACATATTAATATGAAGATTTTCCCTTACCAGTAAATTTTCACCAGCAACATCACGCCAGAGTTCTACTGGTTCTTCCAATACACTGACATTGTCAAACTTCTTAAAGTGACTTAGAAATGTTGTTTTTCCACTTCCTATGTTGCCTTCAACACACACAGTGAAGGGACGCTTATATAACTTGATGCCAGACATATTTATAAATGCTTCCAAAGTTGCTTTGCCTAATCAAACAACAAATAATAAAAAGGATTTACTTGACTTAAATGAATTGAGTCCTTATTTATTGTATTTTCTCTCATGATATTAAGGATCTAAAGTTATCATATTTCAATAAAATTATTTAGGAAATGAAAACACAGGAAAAGAACAGAGAACAAAAACAAAAAAAAAAACAAGAGAACATTTATTGTTCAGAGAGTATCTTCAAAATATGTAATTACAAGGAAACTTACATACACACGACATTTGATATTTACTTACTTTTAATGTAAATTAACTTACTTGTAATGTAAGAAAACTTTTTATGTAAATCAATCTGATTTCACAAAAACGTGATAAAGAATACAACGAAAGTTACTCGTTCGACCACAGCCAAACAAAAGTATAAATTTCGAAAATCGCTAATATTTAATTGTCACAGAAAGTAAGCGACAACGTGTAACAAACTCGACAATCAATCAACGGATTCGGAAACGGACGATAAGCTAAAGACCCATTTATCTGTAAAACGCAAACGCAAATCTCGCAAAATCGGCGAAATTGACTAATTACGGTGATCGCTTGACTGATTTTACCCTAGATCAACCTCAACACTGCCGCGCAACTTTCCCGCCAAAACAAAATCCACGCGCCATCTCTTACTTTTTCCTAGTACACGTATAGTACACGTCACGTATAGTACACGTCACGTATAGTATAGATAAATGCGCGCAATGAGTGAAACGGAACGCAGCTCTAGGCTTGTTGATACACACATACGTATACAAATAGATTGCGTTCCATTATATTCACTGTCAGTATTAAAAACTTATAGTTCACGTAACATATACGTATTAGTATAGATTTCTCTAGTACTGGCAGTGAATTTCGGAACGCAGCCCTTGTTACATATATCATTTGATACCGACATCCACGCGCATTTTCTTGTGTGATGTCGACTATAGTAATCTCGATTATAATCATCAAAAAATCATGGCGCACACAGCGGTAAAATGAAAATTTTCGCAATTAAAATAATTAATTTACATACTTTTGCGAACGATTCGCAACGACAACAATCCGCGTCGTTATTAAAGGCTGCGGTCCGTTTAATGCTTAAGCGCACATTTATCTACAGTATACGTGACATATACTACAGATAAATGCGCGATCAAGCATGAAACGGACCGCAGCCAAAGTTACGTCCGAAATTCACTGCAATAAAAATCTATATTTCACGTCACATAAGCTATAGCTATAGGTTTCCATTACCGAATAAATATCGGAACGCGGCCTAATATGCTACACTGCCTGCGTGCCGCGGCAACGCGATATAAATTATTGTGACACTTGCACTCACCTGTGGAAGCCATCGTTGCAGGTTGCGAATAAATGCGAGGAATTCGAGATATTGCAGGAAAGCCGGCGAAATTTTCGGCAAAGTCTGTTATCTGCACATTTCTTCTGATACAACCGAGTTCTGAGCATGCACTCAGCGCGTTGACAAATAAACGTGATAACATTTTAGTTGATATTTATATTTCACGCAAGTTTCGAATAGTATCGATCGATTTGCGAGTGTATACATTTATTTAACCGTAAGCAACCGACTGAAAAGAATTATCGTCAAAACAAAATTCACCGCCGAAGAAGAACATCATTGCACGCGACGCCACGGATATCGCAAACAGCTGATATTAAGCCTGTTCTACATTAAGCGCAAGACGCAAACGCAAGTCGCAGATCTCGTGGAATTGACTAATCGCACTGATAAAATTGACAGCCAATTGACAATGACGTGATTGGTCAATTCTACGAGATCTGCTACTTGCGTTTGCACTTAATGTAGAACGGATTTTACACGCACAACTGAGCTCGTAAATTTATCGTACACTAACACCCTCTTTGCGACGAAAATAAGAAGCAGCTAACCAGCAAGCTCAAATGATAATAAGAGAAGGCTGCGTTCCGATATTCATTGCCAGTACTAAAAATCTATACTTCACGTTACATGTGCTATAGATTTTCGGTAGTGGCAGTAAATATCGGAACGCAGCCGAAAATTATTATCGCAGTAATGCATCCGTATATTATATATGCATTTGTAGAGGCAATGTTATGTTTCTTAAATTTTTAAAATTATAAAATAAATAACACAAGGAATTAAAATTTATTTTTTCTTTTGACGACACATATTACATTACGTACTAATAAATTTAAAGAAACTAAATTCTAATATGCGTAATACGAGTTATTTTTGTGAGAAAATAAATTTTTCATATAAAAAAATTAAGTCTACATAACGTCGTTAAAAATATTTTGAAATTATAAATATCTGTAGTTATAATATTGTCATTAGTTTCTCTTGACGATTTTAACAAGACCGTCCTTTGTTCGCGCATTTCGATGATCTCACACGCGCCTTCACATATGTCGACTATAATTTCCGTCAAAGTTGTCACATAGATGAAAAGTAGTACAAACGCGGCTCATTTTTTTAGATTTTTTATTTATAATACAGTGCGAAGCAGTCGTAGTTACAATTGGAAACGTACATCCGGGATCGGGAAGAGATATTTGAGATGGGATACGCACGACTCTCTTTAGCCGCTAGATAAAGAGCTTCTTGGCTTTAAAAATGGCCGACACGTGAAATATAAATATCAACTAGAATGACGTTTATTAGCGTCTTCTGCTTTATCAATGAATAAAGTCTATCAATATGCTTGTGATATTAGAATCAATTATAATAATAGATTAGATCATTTGTCAAAAACAAATGAAAAGTTACAATAACGATACAAAAAGCTAGTAAAACAAAAAAAAGTTTAAAATGTTTCAGTAAACAAAGAGGATAATGATCTTTTAATACAGGACGTATCACGGACGCACTCTATTGCGTAACGAATATAAATAATTTCGATTGGAAATAAATACGATGAGAAATTAGTCCAAATGCAAAGCTCGTCTCAAGTCGCCAAAGATGCGTGCCTGGAGATATTTGAATTTTCGTCGAGTTCTGAACGATTCTGTACGGTCTGCGACGTGTACTGCGTAAACTGTCGGATGTCTATTTTGAAACTCGGAGAGTATATATATAAGCTTACCTTTACTGGCGCGCGAAGTGCAGCCTTTGCGTAAATGGAATTGCTGCGATCTCAACGTCGCATAACGTAGTATATTATTTGTTCATAAAAATTTTGTAAAAACGTTCCAATAAATTACATATTTACGTGCATTGATTTACGTGCAATCACACAGGAATAAAGCCAAGGTAATTTTGTTAAGAATATTTTTAGGTTTTCAAGTTTTTAACATTTTTAACAGTTCTTCTTTTCTTTTTAATGTTTAATTTATTTATTTCCATCAGTTTTATAAACTTCATTACATTGTATTATTATTATTATTTTTTTTAAATTACACAAATGTCTCATTTTCTGCGGATGTAAAACATCAGGACGACATATCGACAGTATCGACACTAGTTGTTAATTGACATATTGTCAAAGACGCGTTAGATACATAGCTGCCGCAGAATTTTCTGCGCGCTACAAATTGCGACTTGTGCATCTTCTCTCCTTGAAGCTGACGCGGGATTATTCATCGCGTGCAACGGCCTTTACATTCATACGAAAACGTGCCGAACGGTCAGCTAAAGAAGGGTTCTTGGGATAATCTCGGAAAAGCGGGATAAATAACCAGACGGCCGGCAGACTGATCCGTTTACTCGTTTATATTTGGATGACGATGTCCTCGCGCAAATTGTATCAGTATGTCATTCCGCGTCGCAATTTTATGCAATTTCACTGACGTTGTGCTGGTTGTTAGTCGCGGTCCAAGTCGAACTTGGAAAATAAAAATCCGAGTGACGCGAATATATCCGACGACTTGGTTTCTTTGTTGCATCGATAAAAAAAAAAAAAACAATTTCTCCCGATATATCACATTCCATATATCTTATATATTTTTTCTTCTCATCGAGAAAATTAGCAGAAAAAAATGTTTTTTAAAGAAATGATGAAATATTAAAACAGACATAGAAATAAATGAAAAATGTCATTTCCAATAAATTCTCTTTAAATTTATTTTGAATATTCAATATGCGAGCAATTTTGAAACAATTTATTGTCCTATAGTGCTCGTGATTTATTGTCAATAAGTTGAGCGGCACGTCTGGGAATCGCGTGGACATATACCCGCGTTAAAATGTTTTTTACTTCCTTTTTCTAACGCGCGAGAAATTCAGCGCCGGTCATGGCGAGAACTCCCGCGCGAGTTCTCCATGACAGTAGAACGGACAATGATCTGCGCCATGTGATACTATTTCGACTGATACTCACACCAGAATCTCATCGCGAAGAAAAACAAAACCACAAAGTCACAAGAAGGCAGAACGTAAAGTCGAGGAGGGACAACATCTCGCGAGTTGTTCCCGTGGGACGCACAAAAATGTTTTCCGTCTATCATGCGACACGTTATGGTGAAAAAGAACGTTTTCGGAAAACACTCTTTGGCGTGTGTAAAGTTAGCACCTCGATATAAAAATTTCTGTGTTAGATTTTAAAAAATACTTCAAAGAGAGTTTCTTATAGGTTTTTATGAAGCGAGAACATTTGAATTTGGTTGCAAATAATTTTCTAAGATTTAGAGATCGTTCGTCATTTGACTTTCTTCGCTTATTCGCGCGAGTGACCTTCAATTACGTGCGCGACGGTTACGAATTAAAAAATGCTCTCATTTGGCGGGTGAGAGAACAAACAATTCGGATCGGCCGCTTTTAATTCTCGGGAATCCACTTAAACTCGGCTGATTTTTCAACGCCGTCTAACGAAACTGCAGACTAATTGCCGAGCAAGCGCCGGCACCGGACACGCTCCTCGTTGCCGGCATCTCGGATTTCAAAAGAAAAAATTCTCCCCGCATTATCGGGAGACTCTTGTGCAGGTTTGCTCTAAAACACATGTCGATCTATGTATAGCCTTGCTACAACACGCACATTCTTAAATTCTCTTAACTTTGCAAGCGCGTGACAATGGCCGCAGTACAGAAATATTTCCGTAAGATTTCTAATATTAGAAAAAAATCAACCGAGTTGCAAAGAAATAGTTCATGCAAGATAGTGATAATCGGGATTTTTTACGATTTAGATCTAAAGATTTGAAAAAAAGATATCAAAATTAAACAAAAATAGTGAAAAAATATTTTAAATATAAATTCACGATAAAATCTTGTTTTGGTTGAATTTTTCTAATTATATAAAAGACACTGTCAAATATTATGAAATGTTAAAATAAATTGGTGCAAATCCAGGTGTCTTTTGGTGTGCTTTGATCCCTATTTTAAAATGGAAGCTTGACTTCAGATGCTTCATACTCGCTATCCGGTTCATGTTAAGCGACTTACGGGCGTTTGTCGTGTGTGCGTCGACGGAAATAACGTTACGGCTAAGCAAAACGCGGAAAGAAGAAGACGACGAACGCGAAGAGAGAAGCCGCTCATTTCATATGGAGAACTACGAAAATCTTCGTAGTTCAGAAGCGGACGAAGGAAAAGCGTGACGAAAGTGGGCTCTCTGGAGAACAAACGTGGAAACACGAAATTCCGAAACGGAACGAAGAGGAAAGAATGCGCTAAGAGTAAATTCAAAGGGCAGAACGGAGAGGCAGATGGACAAAATAGCGAGAACGAAAAGAAAAAAAGACCGGAGATGAAATAGAAGCTTTATATATATATACATAAAACACGAAGAACGCGAGAAACGGAGAAGACAAGAAACTCCTCTCGTTTTCTAACGGAACAGGTGCATGCCTCTATTTTGGCGATGCCGAGCGGCGAATATTTCGTCTAATCTTGTCCGAGAAATCGCGACATTTCACTGTAAGATTTTTTTTCTTTTCTCTAAAAAGGGAGATTGATGCAATTATTTTACTTAAATAGATTTGTTTAATTGTAAAAATGTTAAAAATGAGATAAGCAACAGATGATACAAACAAAAAAGGATAATCAAAATAATATATAAAACGCGAATGGTGCACGAATACATGCGGAATGTTTAACAAATCACTCAGATAAGAGGGATGTTTTACAGTTTGAATGTTTGGTGGGGAAGGGTAGTAGAAAAAGAGCCTGTAAAGTCGTGAATCATAGTACTCACGCGAAAATACCATAAAAATAATGTAGTATGCGTCACGATATGGCAGAAGTGACTCATCGCTCTTGCGAGGAGTATCCTCGTGTGTCGCTACTTGCATCGCGAAGAAGATTGCATCGATAAGTTGCTTGACGCGAGATTTCCATCTCCGGCGATGCTAGAAAGTGTCGTGAAAATAAAACGTACATGTTGCGCATGTACGAATAAAGAACGAGCGATGATATATGCGTCTTATTTCGCGTCAGAAAACACATCAGATAACATTCGGTAAACATCGTGACTGAAAAATTTCGCATGTTGCTCGTAAAACGAACTATATAAGAAGAATTTAGAATTACTAGTATCGCGAAAAGAGAGGAATCTCCAAACAAACAGGATCAACAAGTTGCGACGTAGCGCAAGGAATGATTGACTAATTAAAAGTAGTGTAAAAAAGTACAACAAAAAAACAAAAACAAATCAAGTGAGACTTCTACGAAGAAATTAAGGAAGATCGCTCAAACTTTACTGATAACAGTGTGTATGTCTTAGTAAACAAGATTCGCAGCAGAGTAAATAATTTAAACAAGAGTAATTAAAATTTAACGTCATCGTCAACGAGTCCGGGGATACCGATCTCGTTCTCTTCAGATTCGACATAAGTTAGGGGAGAAAAAAATAACGCGTCACACGTGATTAATTGATCATTCGTGATGTAGAGGAAACAGCACAAAGCGTGCCATGATAGCGCTATTAACGATAACGCGTTCGTCGCTCTCGAATCGCTTCGCACCGCTGCATTTGCAGAGGGCAGTGATATCGACCAGTCCCGATTTACCTTAGTCATCGTTAAACATTTCGTGCTAGGCGGTCCCGCGCAGTTAAAAGACCATGGATATTCTTATGAGTCACTAATAAGAGAGTGCATTTCCAGTGTAGGTGCGCAACGCGTCAAGCGAGCGCTATGTGTAATCAACGTTCAGCCGCGTTTTGTCGACACTCACAACACGAACGTCAATTATTTCTAGGAAATTACAGATGACGTGCCGATTTTCTATATAACTGGGTAATTGCTTCTGCAAAGGATCTATTACTGTATGATTCGGTAAAGTAAAATTGTCCAAAACAAATAGAATAAATAAATAAAAAATAAATTGTGAGATTATATCGGATAAAAAATGACATCAGCCCGAGGCGCACGTGTGTCCGAGATACAATTTCCTTTTGTAATTTGTTACGGTATCTTATGCGCGACGCGATCTTTGAACCGGAAGAATCATTTTCATGACCCGCATAAGAACGATTAATCTTCTAAGAAATTGAGAAGAGACACGTGCATGACTTTACATAAAGAGTTACAGACAGTATACTAGTAGATTGTTTGTAATCGCTGTAATTTGCTGATTTCGTTATTATTAACTGTTTGTTAAATGTTTCTCACGCGAACGAGCGAGAAAAAGAGAAGAGAGAGAGAGAGAGAGAGAGAGAAAAAAAAAAAGAAAGAAAGAAAGAAAGAGAGTTGATCGCATAAGAGAGATACGTTTCTGAATATCATCAAAAATCCATTTCTGTATCTCTTTTACGTTCGAAAACGTCGGGAAGAAAAGGCATTAGCGTTTTTGTACACGCGTAGTACTGCTCTTTGATATTGTATGCTTTTCCACATCAAGCAAAAAAACTAAAAGCAAAAAATTCTCTCTTTAGATCCTTCTCGGATTTCGTTTCTTCTTACGAAGCGTGAGAAAATGTATCGAATTTAATAAATGATTACAAAGTTTTCTTCTACAAGTCAAAAATAAAATGTTTACATAGTGATGAACATTGTTTGCCGATTGTTTCGAAAAAGTATAATTCGAAATATATCCGATATATAAAAATACAGATGTGCTTAACTTTCTCTCACTCAAAATTATCTGATAGTCGCTGATTGTAACTTTTCACCTAGGTTCTTCCAATAATGGCTTAATTTCATTCGACAAACGCAAAGCGCGCGCGATAAAACGCGCGTCGCCCCAGGCCCACCCACGAGCATCCATAAATTACAGCGGCAATTCGTAACAATTACGTCGCTCCTGTAATTCTATTATTTATGCCCAGGAAGAGCTATATCGCGCGTGAGCCTCATCCCGCGTCGAATGGAAGGGACGCGAGATATCGATCTGTATTTTCTCGGCCGTCGTTTATCGCTAGCACTGTCATGGTGCACAAAACGCACAACGCACGTACATGTATCGATGTTCTCTCAGTGTATCGCGCGCGAGACAGAGAAAAGGATCAGACTCACATTGTGGACAGCTGAACCGAATCGAAATGGAAGATGTAATATCGTCTCTAATACAGTCGGCAAATATAGACATATCGCGATATATGCTACGATAGAGAGACGAAACAAATCCCATCAATGAATCGCGAGATAAGCGCCACACACGCAGCATCGGATATTTGAGATAACGCGAATCGGTGTGAATTACTAATTGAAATCACTGAACTATCGCGAGAGAACGCATCTGTGTATGCATTGATTACACATGCCTGAATCACAATATACGCTAACTATAAGAGATATTTTAAGTGACGTAATATCACTTGAGAAATATTAAGAGGATTGATAAAAAAAAAGAATTCAAAGTTTCACTTTATCCGCGTATGATATATTGGAGTGAAGAGATTCGTTCGACTAAAAAAACTGCGGCTTAATGAAAAAAATGTATTAAAACGATCGCACGACGACACCAGTCTAAAAATTCTGGCATTTTCGTTATCTGGCAGTGCAAAACAACCGTTTTATTCATCAGGACGTACTATCACACACACACACACACACATACAAATATTTCTTTCTGTAACATTTATTTTTGTTATTTTAAACACGTAGTTTAATCTAATTTCACGGGAATCGCGTCGAACAGCAGTTTAAAATACATATATATATATGTATATATGTACACACGTGTTTTCATTAAAAATTCATCTTAAAATTCACGCATAAATATGTGATTATAATTTCGAACAATTAAAAAACTTTCAATGTTTTTCTCAAAATGGAATGTAAAATGTTTTATCACTGATATATATGAAATAACTATTAACATTCTATTTTTCGTAATAATCATTACGCATCAGCGAATGCGCGATTTGCAAACACTTGGCAATTAATTACAGGACGCTGAGTTCTGTACAACATGGTCAGCGAAAAGTGTTCCAGTACGTATTTACGCAGATGCGTTTGTCGGACGAAAAAGGGAAAGGAGGATTACCGGTGTGTGTTGCGGTATCCAGCGAGGGAGAGCAAACGGCGACGAGAGAGTCCTGAAATAGAAAGGCTACACACCGAAGCGTCAAGACTACAAAATTACGCTTCGCGCGCCGTAAAATTGAAGCGCGCGCGGCTACTTTTGTTTTGTATATATGTAAGGTAAGCGACGAAATTTCGAACGAAAGCGATGGAACGCGAGCGCATTTTATTTATAGGAAGTTTAGATTAGAAACAAGCAGGAAAATAACGCGAAAATTCGCGTTTCTTAGTGCTCTCCTCTCTCTCTCTCTCTTTCTCTCTCATGTTTGCTTCGCAAATTCGTTTAATAAGTCTAAGCTCTGGTGACTAATAGTGCCAACGGTAATAGCGACGGAAAATAATAGCGGCGATAATATAACACGTTGTGCAAGGTGCGTTTACTAAGTTTAGGCACTTATGAAATGTATACATGAAAAATAAAACGAAACATTATTATTATACGAAAACTAAGTGTTCGCTTCTTGTTGAAAAACAAAGTGGATATCAGATGAATATGAAAGATACAGAATATCCTCGAGAGATGCAGAATCACATTGATGACGTGTCGTCAGGAGATTTTGCGTTGTCCATCATAATTAATGCTTTGATTAATAACATCACGCGACGACACATCGATATCCGAAACCAACGCCTTTATGTTGATATTAATATTTAAAAAAATCAAGACATTTTTGCATCTAATTCGATTTGCTGCAAGATCATGAGTCAAGAATCCAGAGTTATTTCGTTGTGCTACTTACAGTGCTATCGAACGAGATGTAAAAATTTGAGTGTGCTACGCCTCGTTTTTGGTTGACACCCTTAGAAAACGTCTTTACGCTGCTATTACGTCGTGATAAAAAAAAAAAGGAAACAATGAATTCCGCAGGGTGTAACATCATAACTAAAAACATCCGGAAAAAGAAAATCACAAAAAAACTATCACTGTCTCTAACAAGCCCTAATCTTGAACAAATAAATATAAAATAATTTGTCCTGAAAGACAATGTGAGATAACTTTGTGATATGTACAAAAAAGAATAAAATAGAAAAAGTAGATACGTAAAATACAGTAAAAAAATCAAAGAATAAATATTTATGGAGAAATGCGCAGTGTAACAATTCGCTTCCTATTCGGGAATTTTGTTTACACGAGCTGCTTTCGCGGTGAACGAAATCAAAACTTTGATCGCGAGAATGTGAAAACACAAACTACGGTATTTTCAACAGAGATAGAAAATATATTTATAAAGATCCTGCGCGACCCTGGAATGCACCGTCGATCAGAAGTCAACATTTCTCTTTGTTTGTTCGAGAATTTTGTTTTTGAGAATCATCGCTCAATCAGGTAAACATCCCGTTCGCAAAATCTGCCAAAAAATCTAGAAATATCTTTACAGGGCTTTTGCGAGCGCAAAATACATATATTTAGAATACGAGCGAATATGATAGGACGCGTGACATATAAAGAAAACTGCTGCACGCGTGGAAACTGTTCGGGAAAACACAATAGCACTGGACAAGCAAATAGAATTCGACGCATTCGTCGCACGTCGTCCTTTCTCTTTCACGCACACATTCCCTGACCCTCTAACTCATGCGGAGGGGACGCTCCACCCTCGGCCGGCGCGAGATCGTTGTTGAGCCCTCTCTGGCCGGCATCGCGTAATCGTCTGTACGATGATATGCTAGAAACGCAACCCCTGAGCGCTTATTCCAGGACGGCAAACCGATCTGTGTTTTTCCAAAGCGAAAAGATCGTACACAGAGAATTAGGCGCGCACGCAGCGATGCAGTCGTGCGCTACGTGCACTCGACGCACGAACGTATACGTAGTGGATATAAGCATGTTATGTGTGTATTTTGTGTATAAGGATTGAATATAAGCGTGTTATGTATATTTTCAGTATGTACAAAGAACTGAGACCTGGCATACAATTTCGGAGATTCAATTTACGATGCTGCATAGATTATATATACGAAGTCTCTCTCTCTCTCTCTCTCTCTCTCTCTCTCTCTCTCTCTCTCTCTCTCTCTCTCTCTGTAAACGCATTTTGCGCCGCGCTAGCTGTCTAGTATCGCTATCATTCTGATAAACATGGACATTAGTTTTCGGCAATTTGAAGCACAGAAACTTAGAAAACTGCATGAGATTCAACAATTGATTCAGAACAAAAAAATTCTATATATACATATTTAGCTAGAGAAGAATTGTTTGATATATGTAAATACTTCTTATTGTTAGTTGAGGAATATTTTAAAATATTGCGCGGAATGTGACTCGATACTTCATCGTAATTAATTTTTTGAAAAAACAATTTTCCGATAAGAGAATTATTTGCGTCTATCCTGTAAAAATATATGCAAATTATATCTATGACAATATTGTATTACTCTATAATGCCAAATATAAATCCGTACAAATTCTTATTATGTTGCGTAAACGAAAAAGTTATATAAAGATACATTATAAATTCTCTGTAAACACTTTATTAAAACTCTATTCCAGCAAAAAATTCTTTATAATCTTCATACAGTAGGTCTCTTGTACAGTAAGTACTTTACGTTCTTGTCGTACAAAAGATATTACTCATTGCAATATTTGCATGCATAACTTAGACTCTCATTTAATAGTATCTCCGCATCCACACAAACACGCCCGCATATGAGTGATATAAAAGGGAGAGGGAGAGCGTATGTAGATGTACATCCGCTCATGTGTATATACACAACCGCATGCTCGCATCCAAAAGTGCGCGTGTGCGGCTCGCTGTCTATACGCGTAGAGAAGATGCGTGCGTGCGTGCGTGCGTGCGTGCGTGCGTGCGTGCGTGCGTGTGCATGTATATGTGCGTGTGTGCGCGCCGAGCAAGAAGGATGAAAAAGGTAGGGGGAGAAACTAAACGCGTGTCTTTCGGTTTTGGTTTTAGTTTCGTGGCAGAGTCGCTGCCGACGACGACCGGGCACGAGAGTCACAACGACGACAACGACGACGACGACGACAACGACGACGACGACGACGACAACGACAACAACGACCGCGCACGGGAACCACGACAACGACGACAACGGCGACGCCGATCTCGCAGCGCGATAATACGACGCCGTCTTGTCTCTCATCATTTCCGCGTTCGAATCGCGAGCGCTCACGTGAAATCCGCGCGCTCTCGCATGTGCGGATGCGGCCGAAAGTCGATAACTAAATCCGAAAGTAACATCAGTGTGTCGCCGATTGAATCGCAGTGAGTGTATGTGTGTGTGGATATCCTGGAGGAGAGATTTATTTGTGCTCCCCGAAAACTGCGTTTCTTCCGTTTAAAACAATTGAATAAAATTTGCACGAATTGGGTGAATTCGTTTCATGTAAAATTGGGATTTTCATCTACAAATACTTTGTTCTGAAAACATTACTTCACGATTGTTACCACAAGAATTGTTACACAAAGAATTTTGCAAGTGTTTTTTTGATTGAATAATAAAACAATTCTTATTTACGTTGCGCATAGCGAAAAAAATTGAAATAAAAATTACTATCATATTGTCTAATAAAGAGACGCGAGAAATTCACGTGCACGATCATTATTATAGTATCATCTGATCGCGGGTGAAATTAAAACGCGCGGCATGCAAAAGAAGGACCACCTACTAAGAATAACATTAAAAGGCGCGAGAGAACTAAAAAAGCGGCGCGTAACAGGCATTTAAAAGGCAACGCGCGCGGATGCAGGATCAAAGTTGAAATTCGTTGAGAGAGTGGCGAAGGAGGCGGTGGAGGAGAAAGAAATGAGCGGTGTCGAAGAAAATCAAAGCAGAGAACGCGTCGAAAGTCAAGACAAAACTATCTCGACCGTAAGAAATAAGCGTGTGGAAAGAAGAGAAAGGGCACAAAGGGAGGCGGGAAAAACGCCGGTTGGTTTGTCAATCAAAAGATTTCGAGACGACGTGTCTGGCCTAACTATAAGCAAGAAGTAAGCGTGAAAGGACGTAGGATCTCGTGAATTGTGTTGTTGACGTCTGTTTGTAGCAAGCACCGGCTAAATAAGAAGAATAAGGATTTATTTTTACATACAAGAATAATAAATAATTAATCTCTAGTTGAACGCAAATAAACTTCTAAGAAGATAGTAAATTTTAAAAATATCGAAAGAGAAACACGTATTTCAAATTATATAAAAATTATGAGAATCTTGCGTGATTCTAATAAATAAAATGAATTTTTTCATTAATTAACATATGAAAATATTAATTATACTACTAAAATAATAAATGTAAAAACCAGAGATAAAAGTAAGTGTTATATAGACACAATTGTATTAAGATCAATGGTGAAAACATTAAGAATGATTCGATCTTCGGAGTTATTCGAATGGTCGCGATCGATCAAAGAAGTGACGCGGCTGTCTGTGGATCTACCGCCACGTGAGAACTATCGTTGAAGTGGTCGCAAAATCTTTTTCGCCTTTGTTCAGAAAACGTGCTCGATTTGATCGAGCACGATCGAATGCTGTTCTCGGTGGAAAGAAAATCGGGCCCTTAAACTTTGATCCTCGATTCAAGACGACATCGAGATGCGCTGCGTATTGAAACACGTATATCTGACGGGTCTATTAATGGTGCTGAGGACTCGTTTGATGGGCGCAGCTGCAGAGGAGCAGTCGTCGGAATTACCGAACAAAGGTGCGAATCCATATTCCTAGCAATTTCGTAGTAAACAATCATGCAAAAGTATAGCTTAACGAAGTTTATTAAGATTTGTTTCTTGAGTCTTATATTTCCAACATTATTGATATTAAACTTATTTAGGCTGGGTTTGTTTTTTAGTGACGTATTATCTGTCACTAATATTTTAGTACCAAAAGATGCAGAACACGCGCATCATGTGAGTTTCATAAATAATTTAGATGACAGAAAATTAGCATGCGTAATGTTTCTATTCTCAATGTTCAACTTTATTGCCTTCCTTCCCTCCCAAAACAAAATAAAGACATATTCAGCCACCTGTGTCCCCATTTTACGAAACTGTCAGGAGATTGACGTCTAATTAGCGAGTCGAATCCGTCAACGGAGCTATTAACGCGTGTACTCGCCGCCTAAGTTCATCGTGCTCTCCGCGCTTAAACATGGATGTGTTTACGTGCTGATCCATTAACTTTGTGCCGACATTATGCGTGAGCAAACAATTTTCTGTAACGGTTTTGATATTAAAAACGCTTTTAAAACAGAATTTTCATAAAATATTTTAAAACATCTCAACAAGATATATAAGTAATAATTGTGTAATGTAATTAAGAAAACTCGAATTATATAATATTAAATTCAACAAATCATACATTTATAATTTGTAAAATGATTTGACAATTGTTTTTAATTTAGTTTTTTAGTCAATTTTTATCAACACTCCAATAGAAAGCATTTAAAATAAACTCGCATGCGGTTTACATATCTTCTGACGTTTCAGCATTCAATCAAGTTGCTGTGTGTTTGTGAGATCAATTCCTAGCGCATCTCTAGCAAGCGTTGTGTGTATGATACATCGATTCCTGCTTATATATGTTTTCTGTTTACAATTGCATCACACTACAACGATTTGTATGATGAGAAAGAGTGTTCAAAAGAGTTTATCACGAGAAAGATATGTACGCGAGAAAATTTAATTAATAGCATTGTGAGAAGAAAATCTCTGGCAAGAGATGTGACACCGGCTATGCCGCGACGATGGACGGCGCAAAAATTGAAACAGCTACTAAAATAAACGTCGCCAGTTTAATGTGCTGAGATCTGCCGGCGTTTTCTGCCGACACGTCAGAATAATTACATAATTAATTTCGGAGTTGGAGAAATTGCCGAGTTTTGGAAAAATCGCGACAACCGTAAAACATAATTTTATGCGCAATCAGGAACATGTCACTTATAAAATATAACAAGCGAAAGTACATTCGCTCAAACTTTTTGCTTGCAAACAGTCAATAACATTCTTGATTGGTGCAACTTTTTGCTAATAATTAATAACTATATACTCATCTAATGCGGCACAAATTTGTGCCGCATTATATGTATTATATTTGTTTATTTATATATATATATATAAATAGAAAAATATAATGATATTAAATTATACTTTATTATTTTTAAATATAATTAACTTTCAAAGAATTTCTTAAAAATGTGTGTGAGCGCAAAATTTAATTAAATTAAAATAATGAGCGTAAACCAAACAATGGAAATATCCTTGTAAAATAAATGAATATATCCTTAATAAATGAAAAGAAAGGCAAACCACATTGCGGAGATAATGAATAATTACATAATGCAAGGACCTAATCGCGATTGCATTTCTCAAAGAAAAAGCAGCGATATTAACGCGTGCGATATATTCACAATAAAGTAACGATTACGCGGCAATTTTATTGTACGTGAAAAAAGGCGATCGAAAATAGAAAGCTCTATTGATGGGTGAGTATTTTTGTCGGCAATTTCTCACAGACGCAATGTGCGCGAGATGATTCGCAACGAAAGAATTTAACACTCGACTTCATTTTCAGCAGGACATAGAAATGATCTCTTTGGACTGTACGACGCGTTATGTTACGCGCCGGATAGCCACGTAATGAATAAATAAATGTGAGATATTTTCTGTGATGTGCTTTATTATAAGTTGAGAGGTGGTGTTGCTCGTCTGAGTTGCGAATGAGAACTGACTCGTCTTAAAATTAAAAACGTATGAGCTAGACTTTAGTTCCTAGGGCGTAATATTTGTCTTTCGGCGACTCGAAAGTTTATGCGGATGAATAACGAAGGAATTTAGGGAAATTGTTTGTTGGGAGAGGAAGTTTATCGGCCTGTATTTATTAGTTTATTATTTCGACCGATAGTATGTGCCAACGAAGGAAGTAGATAAGGTCGTAGAAATAGGACTTGAGCGACGATCGCGGCACGTAACAGTTACAGACTTCACATGGCATACAACTCTAGAATAATCTTGCCAACAAACTCGATGTTCTCAGAAGGAACAAATATATATTTACCGGGAGAACTTCTAGATAAATATATACAGATACGCAACATGAATATTTCGTATTCCCAAAGTCTCTTGAGCTCTTGTAGAGCTCCGATAGCTTTGTAATACCGACTGATTCTCGCGCGCTACATGAGAAGAACATACAACAATAACAACTTATAATTTATCATCTTACGTTCACGTGTGAGATATCGTGAGAGTCTTTACATGTTTGTCCAACAGTAAAAGTCATACGAAACGACCCGTTGCGCAACACTTCCTGCGAAATGAAAACACATAAACCACCGCGATACGCTTTTCGCGTTTGGAAGATCACCCTAGCGTCGTTGTTACATCGCACATTTCGATGATCCTTTTTCTCCTTGATGTATCCCGCGCTAATTTTCTGATGTACGGTTCAATTTGTATTTTATTCGCAGAAAAATATCGTTATACATATATATATATATATATATATATATATATATAAACACATCGATATCTCTAACAAACATTTTAATGTTCTTCATGTTGTATTTCAATATAAAAATTAGGTTTCCAATCTATATTCTTTTAATTAGTTCATGTACATTTTGTAACACACACAAACATCAAGCATGACAAAACAAAATAAGATAATAGAAATCCTCATTAAATGGAAACAAGACTCCATTTCCATTTATCCTGGAGAACGTTGTTTTGCGATAATCACGCATTATTGTCAAATATGTCTAATTGAAAGCGGAATTTTAGCATAATCAACACAGATCGAGTATCGCAAATATTTTACGTGTGATATATAAGTTATTATTATTGAATATTTATAGTCTCTGCGGCTCAAGCAATCGTTGTTTCATCAAACAAAGTCCGCGCTGTAATTAATTGCAGCGCGTTTTGACTTGATTTGTTCAACCGCTTACTGATCGTGCGTATGCATACACAGACGTTGTTGCGCGTGACATATGTTTTGTCCGATACATCACGCACAAATATTCTGCATTTAACTACATGAAAATTATATAGAAGGAAGAGACATACGGCTAATACACATAGATGCATCAATTATATATCGCATCATATTAATGGTCGATAGTTCGAATCTGTTATTCATTAGTATGCAATTATCGAAATAATTAATTACTTGTAAATTTCGGTACAGAAACTGAGACAGATTATTTGTAACTGTATAAACAAAAGAGAATAGAGGTTTGTCGTCAATATTTAAATCCTGAGATGGTCAAGGGTTGAACATTGACAAATCAACGAGGCGGAAATTCGAGAGAAAGGGTTGCCCTTGTAAAACGAAGGAAGTTTAACTGACGAGGAAACCATGGTGGTGTATGGGTCGGAGCACTGGTGAAATTACCATACAAAGTGGTCAAAGCTGTCTCCCGCGTACCCTTCCTTTCCATACCGCGGACGACCCTTGGGAAGGACAGCTCGCGCGGAGGTCGGCAGGAACAGAAGGTGGTCGACCGAGAATCGACGTAATCGTCAGCTTGCGTGTGTGCTACGCCGTTATTTCGAAATAGATCTGAATAATTTAGGTAGAAAGAGAAAGAGAGAGAGAGAGAGAGAGAGAGGGGGGGCGGCCGTCTAAAATAATTACTAGATATCAAAATAAAATATATTATCTATCATATATCTAGTTTTCAAACAGGGATTTTTTTGATTGGTTTCTCCGGTTTGTACCATTTTTTATATCCCGACAATCGATAAATCAAACTTTCAAGTTGGTCTATAATTACTACTCTTATTATTATCAATCATATTCTATGTATTTTTTTTTAAATTTAAAAATAAAAGTTTCTTTGTAGGATAATATTTAATTTATAGAATTTTTCTGAGGCCTATATAATCTTCATGTATTTATTTCGTGTAAATTTAATGCGCGCGCGATCAATATGACCGCAAATTCGATTCACGAGCAACGTAAATCAGATAAAAGAAAGGGCAACGCGAAAAAAGACGAGACAGTGATCTCGTACGTACGGAAATAGACGTGAATCGCCGGAAACACGATTTCCTAACGAAAGCGATACAAAAATAGCGGAGAGTTGTCCTTTTCGGTCGACCATTATATTTACATAACCGCGCGCGAGGGACGCGGTTATTTTTCTTACCCTATTTTTCTATCTCGTTTAAATTTGTGTACATTATACTCTTTTATTACTTCACATTGACTTCTGCACTTGCATCTTGGAAGACTCGTTGAAAATTCTCTAAAACACCACGACGACGCATTCGCAACGAACAAGTTATCAATGGCATACCACGATGTGAATTAACAGCAACACATCTCGCGCACGTGCGCGACGACACATGCACGTCGGCCGCGTTCAACCGACTTGCGTTATATCGTTTCTATTTTCTCCGCTAGTACTTCATAAGCGATGCGGGAAAGCTAAGTTTAAATTGCACGTGTTGAGGAGCACGTATAAAATCATGGACAATGGTGCATCGAACCGATACTTGTCACGGTTTGCGATCCCGCAACAAGCTGGCAGTCTTGCGCGCGCGAGAAATAGACAAACAAATTTATTATAATTTCGTCAAGTTGTGAGACAGGTCCGAAAACGACAAGTAGGAATCACGTTTAATATGTCGTCCGGGCTGATTTGAAATTTCGGGATTTGAAATTCAAACACAAAAAGAAGAGAAAGGGATTTAAAAATTACGTACAAAATTGTTCCCGAAAATGTCGATTATAAACTGCGCATTATAAAATTATAAATATCGTATAAGATTTCCGGAATATAGTTATAAAATGCAGATTTTTTTAAGGATGTGCAACTGTTTATGTTTCAGCACCAGTAAAATTGATCTGGGCGTCCGAAGGAGATGACGTGAATCTGCCATGCGATATCACGCCACCGACGCCTCAAGATATGGTGAGCATGGTGCTCTGGTTCAAAGACAATGCCGAAATACCGCTATACAGGCAAGTTTAAAAAAAAATATATAAACTATTTTTTACGAAGCGCCGGCGCCGCACAAAGACAGATTGTTTCTCAATATTCGCTCTTTCATTCCTCACTACATATTAAATATCACAAGAGAGAAACTACTAAACACTTTGAGTTTATTGTTAGAATCTCTCCACGCCTTCTCGGCGAATTCATATATATGCGTATCAGGATGCAGTCGTTTTACGAACGCAGCTGAAGCAAATTCTTTTCTCTCAACTAAGCGCGAGCTTAAAAAAAGTTATTTCCTCTTCCTGTTTTCCGAGAATCTAACGATTCATAGCACAGTGACTTCTCGTCAAAAAGTCGGCCTGCCGGATGTTGGTTAGGTCCCGCTTTATTGGGAAGATGAGATGCCATTGTTCTGAAGTCGCATCTCGAAATATCCGACCGACCTAAGAGGCCGATCTTGGCATGAACTCTCTCGCTTCTGAACACCTCCGCTCGTGCAACGTACAATCACAAGCTCATTAACGATGATCGATGTAATTTACCGCGATAATATACACATTCGAGCACTATTCGATACATAATATTATTTTAATAATTATTTTGCAATAAAGAGTGAGTCCTTGTGTATATTTTCTATAAATAATATATATACATGTATAATATACATGAAATGACAGAATTATTACTTATTTATATTATATTATATTATACATGTATAATATAAATAAATAATAATTCTTGGAATACGTGGTTTTAGTGACTATTAATTTATTCTGTCGCGTGTTATTCGTTAGACAATTATAGAAACAGATGCATCACGACGCGATCACGCGAAGAAATTCAAGTTAGATCGGGATTGTATAAATAATTTGAATATCCACGATTGGAAGCGTGGGATGATAGAATTTCATAACATCGTGACCGAGTATCAGGAATAGCACAACCGATTCGAAGATCCTTTTTGGCTGATACACGGGCAGTGCAAACGAATGCTCGGAATTGCTTATTTATAAGAATAATCCACCGCGATCGTAAAACCCGATATTTCTTCAACATTATCGTCGACAAAAAAAAAAACAAATAAATAACTTGCATGAATGTGTTTGAGAGAATTTTTATTACGACGATTTGATATGTGAATAAATAAACTCCATATTATCAGCATCTTTTTGTTTTTTGTTAAAATGTTTTCATGTGTTCGTAAAAAAAGCTGTGTGATGCTAGTAAAAATTCAGGAGATGACAAAATGACAATAAAAGCGCGAAGCAAATAAAACACAAGTCGTAGTGGTTGTATCAAAAACCTGATAATTATGAGACTCACACAACGCGGCGTGCAGTTCCGCATAATGTCAAAAAATCTTTATGCTAAGAATGCAGCGAACGAAGAGGATTGGCGAAGAGTCAAAGAGGAGCGCGGACGAGTCTCGAAGATGGAAAAACCAGAGATTATTCGCTTCTTTTGCTTTGGTGAAGCATTCCTCACGTACTACCTATGTACTTCCCATGAGTTCGCGATGTACATATTTAGGGGTTTTCGACAGTCACTGAAATATTTTGCGGAATGAAAAACAAAAAATGAAAAACAAAAACACCGAGCCAGGAGAAATTCCGTGCTGCCTTCGAATTTGCTCCGGCAAAATGTTTGCGTATCGAACGGGGGAAAACTTTTATTTTGCAATTTAAATCAATTGTATGATAAACGACGACGGAACGTGTTTTAAATCAGTTTTTGACGACTTTACAGTCAGTACGCGCCCGCCCGATCAATCCATCGAACGCATCAAAAGTTTTTGGTAAACGTTCATTTTCCGGTTATATTTTTTCCGCTATGCGCCCACGAATTGCTCGTAGCGGGTGACATTTCGCGCGCGTTTGAAGAAACATCTCTATTATATATTTTTAACAAATATAAAAAAAGAAACATCTCTGTTCAACTTCACAACATGTATAACCCAAATCACGCGGGACGGAATTTTTCATTTCTTGTGAAGTCGACTTTGACAACCTAGTTGGCAACAGTCTGTCGTCCTCGTCTAGTGGCGAATGCGCATAAACACAGTTTTGACACGATCCCGTTTTTTCCGCCGCGTCCCGGACCGCGATTTCCTGTTTCTCTCCAAGTTGCGTAACGCGGTCAGCACTCCGAAAGCTTAAGAGAGTCTAAATTCGCGACCGGCGACTCTGCCAGTGATCCTTTTTTTTCGGCTGCGAATAGACGCGAGTGTACGCGGGTTTAGTCACCGTATGCCGCCAATTGGCGGTGTTTACCGACTTTCGCCACCGGAAATGGTGAAATATTGCGATGGAATTTTCTCGGCTGAACTGATGGCGCCTGGGGCTTTAAAATCAACAGTGTGTGTCAACGTAAAACATGTCTTTTTTGAAAAATATGAAGTTTAAAGTCATCAAAACAATAAGAGTTTTTTGTCTTATTAATTATATTATTAAAAAATATTAGTGCAATTGAAATCGACGTAACTTCCTTTGTAGCCTAGATGCGAGAAACGGTAGCATTGCCGGCGCCATTCACTGGGCCGTCAGCGACGACCTCGGAAGACGAACATACTTTCAGGTCGGCGACGGTCATCGGGCGAAGCTGAAAGTCACAAAAGTAACGCTGAACGATCAAGGGATCTTTAGATGTAGGGTGGACTTTGTAAACTCGCCAACGCGAAACTTTCGCGTGAACTTGACTCTAGTTGGTAACTATTGCGTGTCAAAGTGTATAAGAGAGCGACGCGAAACATCGTTACATAGTTCGATTCTTTTCAGAGCAACCAAGCAAACCTGTGATATACGATGCGCAAGGGCGGGAAGTGACAGGAGTGGGCGGTCCCTTTTTAGAGGGTTACGAGGTCGCTCTAACTTGCCAGGTGGCTGGAGGTAATAACTTTGCATTTTATTGCACTTTCAACAATTTTTTGTCCCTCAGTTTGTCAATATTCTATTTTATTGTTTACATGTGCAATTGAAAAAAATGCTGAAGGATGATCTAAGACAAAAAAATTGCGTTCAAAACTAATTCTCACAGGTAGACCGAGACCTTCGGTGACGTGGTGGAAAGATGGAGACTTACTCGATGGCGTGGTTGATACTTCGCCTACGGTTTCCAATAGATTCACCCTGAACTACTTGTACATCCATCAGGTCACCAAAGCGTTGTGGGGAGCGAAGCTCGAATGCCGAGCTCAGTCTGGACCTATGGGAAAACCTATTGTTCGTGAAGTGCCTCTCGATATATATCGTGAGTGTTGCAACCACATTTGAATTTAAGTAATTAGAAACGTAGCTCTTTTAAAGTTTTCAAAAACCTAAACAGCAAATATAACGATTTATTTTATCTACTTCGAGTCTCAAAATAGATTCAAATTGCAAGTACGATTAGAGAACTTTAGTCGTATGAAACGCTTTTTCCGACGCTTTCTTGGATCTTTCAACTATCAAGCGACGAATATAAAAGAGCGGAATTTCGAGAAAATAAATTATAAATGCCGCGTTAATAACGTGGCATCTGTTTAAAATAAAATCGAAGAAAACAGAGTCGCTATCTTCGAGGTCGTTTTCGCGATTCTAAGCACGTGCTAAAAAATGCAAGCGTGTTAAAGGGCATTGTTGGCACGTCTTATTCGACACGTCGCGTTTCCGTTCTCTCTCTCTCTCTCTTTCTGCATTTATTTTTGGGTTGAACTAAACAAGAAAACTGCCACACTCTGCATCTATGTATGTACGAGAAACATAAAGGAAACACTTGTTGCAATTAAATCTGAACAACAACAGGTTTTATTTCGAATTCCGAAAAAAATAAAGTAAGTTTTTACTATCTTTTAGTGCTTTTTTTTAAATAAACAACAGGTCACACATCGGTGATCTCGATAATTGTGAAATTAAAAAATGGAAATTAATGAAAAATCTAAAATAAATATAAAATTTTGATTTGTCTTTTATCGTATCAATCCCGGTTCTCTCTCTGTCATTTAAGACGGTGTTGCATGGCGAAGAAAGAAATTTAAATATAGTTGCGAGCAACACTGACCCGCGGCGGAAATAAGATGAATGCCAACATTTTCGCGCGGATCTCCTCAACTCTTTTGACGGTCGCATTTCGCGGAATTGTCGTTCAAAAGTAAAAATACGCAGTTTGGGGCGGCGTAGCCATCTGGTTCTTTCTTGTACCGCTAGTTTTGTGGCACAGCGTCACCAAATAGTTTTTTTTACATGCAGCGAGAAGATCATCGTTCCACATCCGCAATAAATTTTTAACAGTGGAGCATCTATCCTCGTTAGCCTTTCACGCTTCTTGCCTTCGTACACTTTTTTATATTAGAAATGTAAAGCGGTATCTCTTGAAATAGAGTCGCATAATCAGAAATATACCGCCAAGTACAAAAGAAAAGATATTTTTTAATTACCGTCAATGTCATTAAGTTGATTTTAATATTCTTCAAATTGATCTCTAGTTAAACCGGCCATTGTGAAGATTACTCTCAGCAAGGATCAGATTTTCGCCGGTCGTCCGATCGCCGCTAAATGCGAAACTTGGGGTAGTTCTCCAGCGGCAAAAATTGTCTGGAAGTTGGGCGAGCACAAGATAGAAGATCCTAATGTCGTGTCTACCACGCAAAGGGCCAATTCGACAGTAAGCAACTTGGCTCTTGCCTTCAACAAGGACGACGACGGCAAAGAATTGATCTGTCGAGCGGAAAATCCGAGATTTCCCGGAGGGGTGCTCGAGGAGATCAAAGTACTTAGCGTCTCTTGTGAGTTCGCGCTTTAACCAAGTTTGTAAAATTAATATGCAAATAATTGTTTTTTGAAAAAAATTTTCATATTTATGATTTTGTTTCTAAAAATTTCCAGATTTAATTGAAAAACAAATTCCAAATTAGTTGAAAAACATTCAATATATCTCTGCGAATAAAATTAATTGGCGACAGACTTGACAAAATAAAATATTATAATTGATGACATGATCCTTTCCAAATTATAAACAGATGCTCCGGTGGTTGTCGCTCGTTTGGCTACTGGCTACGTCTTGGACACTTTGAGAGAAGGCGACGATCTCAAGTTAATCTGCGACGTTCAGAGCCATCCACCGTCGTCGCGAGTGATTTGGTATCATAATGTAAGTGGAAAAGAAACGAAAAAGTGTCTCGTTATCTTCCAGCTCGTAAAAATGATATATCGCTAGTCAAATCTCCTCGTCTCGGTTTTCTCGTCCGCAGAACCAACGATTGGAACACAATGTGAGCGCCGGAATTCTGTTGGCTTCTAATTCGTTGACGTTTCGAATGCTCACGCTAAAACATACCGGCGAGTACTCCTGCATGGCCACGAACGCCGTGGGAGAAACTCACAGTGCTCCGCTTTTTATTCACATGAAATGTGAGTAGTTGTTTTTGTTTTGATTAAGCGCGCCGTCTAAGATTCATTTTCGTCGTTACGCGTTGTTCCAAAATAAGAATATATATTGAAATATTATATAATCTACATCAGCTTTTTTAAATTTAATCACATTTATGTAAAGTTTTATTTATATAAAACCAGATTATTGATAAAAATATTAAAATAATCTATATATAATTAACTAATATTTTTAGTTAAAAGAGATAATCGCAGATCTTTCTTTTCTATTACAGATGCACCGAGATGTAAAGAAGGGAAAGATAAACGAGAGATCACTGTCGCTCGACACGAGAAGTTATTGCTCGAGTGCGAGGTGGAAGCGCTGCCCGACGACTATGTGCGATTCTCATGGACTTACAACGGAAGCATCGGCGACGTTCTGCCGATACCGAACTCGAGGATCGAGAGTAAGGGACTCGTGAGCGTGCTGGAGTATTCACCTAGCGCCGATTTCGATTACGGCACGCTGGCTTGCTGGGCGAGCAACAGCATCGGACGACAAAGATCGCCTTGTATATTCAACATCATACCTGCCAGTAAGTTGATTATCGCGCTGTCACTCCTAAAAATTAGTTTTATAATAAAAAGCAAAGTGTGTATTATCAAAGAAAACATTTTTAAAATAAAAAATCTGGTCGGTTGTTTCAATGTCTAGAACCACCCCAATCGCCTTTGGACTGCTCGTTGTACAACGAGAGCAGCTCGCTGGAAGTTAATTGCATCCCCGGATCAGACGGCGGATCGCCGCAGCACTTCGTGCTGGAGGTTCGAGGATTCCTCAGAAATTCCGGGATTGACACCCTTCAGACGCCTCAGAACGATCAGGGACTGGTCGGAGAATCGTCACCCATATATCAGGACATGAGCCCGACTCCAAATTTCCAACTTCACGATCTCGAGCCGGGATACGACTACACGGTGTATGTTTACGCAGTCAACGGACGTGGCTGGAGCGAACCCGCCCTTTTAGAACACGTCAGAATTGCGAATTCTGTAGGCTTCCGTAAGAAACTTGAAAAAAATGGGATCTTCTTAGAAGACTTGAAGAAAGCGTTGCCTCAAGCCAGCTCGGAGAACATGATTATTGCCATCGCACTGACAGGTATAGGTAAAATCGACACTGTCAGTTTACTTTCTTCTTTAGGCTTTAATTAATTATTATTTTTATTTTCCGCTCAAATACAAGTTTTAATTTTGAAGGCGCGGTAGCGTTGGTGCTCGTCGGCATCGGAGTGATTATCGGTGTGGCAGCCTGCCGGAAAAGATCGAACACCCCCATCTTGGACGGCCCAGACGATTTCACCACACCCACCTATATCCCGGCTCAGAGAGTCGAGCCGAGAGTGAGATATTCTAACGAGAACAGACGCTCTCAAAGAGCGAGCCTTTACGTCGAGGAAAATCGCAATGGTAACAAGTCATCGATCGATAAAGTTATAATTGTTCGTAAATTGCACTCTTGATAAATTGTTTGATTATCTGTTTTGTTTTTTCAGAACCGGATTTATTGCATCAAGTCGAGCTTGACATGCGCGACTAATTCGTCTGACTTCTGTACAGCTAAAAATAATAATTACAGTACGTGAAATGCAATGTATAAAGTAGAGGATTCCAAGTGTAAAGTTAGTTATTTGTTCCGACATTCGCATTAATCGGTATTTCGTCTAATTCATATCGATTAAAAGAGTTTATATTGAGAGGCATCTGCCGATGTTTATACGAATCGAAGAGAAATCTCCAAACATTCTATTAAGCTACTTATGTTTGTTTTATGTGATACATTTCGCCGCGCGAAAGAAAACTCTGTAATTTAGATTGTATAGAACTTATAAAGATAAAACAACACAGCTTTACAAGATGTATACCTATTTTTACAACGTGAAAGGCATTCTAGCCTCTATGTATATATTTGTGTAAGTATTAGCAATATTACACGTAAGTATAAACGATGTAACACGTCGAGATAAACGTGATCTTTTTGTGTATTTTATCATGTAACAAAGACTGCTACAAAAAAATTGAGGCAAATTTTAATCGTAGATGCTTCCACCTACAGGTAACAAACGCAAATATTTTTTTTTATGCCCACATCAGTCTTATGTAATATTACATTTCATATATACTATATCCCGTTACAATTGATATTCCAGATTCTCTTTTGAAGCAGTCTGTAAGTGAATTTATCATTGTACAATACCTGATCAGCGTAAATTACGCTATTCCGCATACGATATAACAATGTAAATAATTATGTATCGAACGATATATAAAAAAAAGATGTTAAGAAAAATAAACTATATTATAAGTATGTTAAAAATTAAGGAAAGCAATAAAACTTATCATAAAAGATTGATTAGTTGTTTTCTTCATCAATTCCTTTCCTGTTTTTTCTTTTTTTTACGTAGACGTTGCATTTATTAAACAATTTTACAGAACTAGTTTTTAGCGTAAAATTTTGAATTCTCACGTAAGTTTGATACTTTCAAGGGTCGGTAAGGAAGCATTGCGTTCAATTTATCTTTCAGTAAGTTAATGGTAAGTAAAACAAAACTTTTAATTATAAATTATAACATTAAACGATAAGGCAGTAGAGATAACTAATACGTGATAAACACTATATACTAAATATTTAAAAAGCTAGATTTGATTTTATAGTTTTTGAAAACTAAATTGTGATCTATATTATCGGCTACAAGAAGCAATACATTTTGTGTAGTCAAACATTCGATAGCGCGCGCCACATGTACGTGAAAAGAAGCCAAAAAGAATCGAGTGTTATAATTTAGGGCACAATTTTGTTATTCTAAATTTAAATATCTTATCGATTTTTTTTCTTGTAACATAGTGTTTGTAAAGTTTAAAAATATTTTTTTCCGGTTTAAATTGCATAATTCGGCATAATTCCGGATGTACCAATGCAATATATTAATTCTGGATGATTTTATGCATTAAAATCACAAACATAACAGTCGATATTGAAACATTATCAACTATATACATGCGCGTTTTTTATATCGGCAAGACTGATCATATTTTTCCGTGAATACCAACAATCTATTAATGAAAACTTTATCAACGCCGAAATAATTATGTTGCTGCACACGACAGCTGTCCCATTTCCGCAAATTGCCCAGCAGCGTTTATGATTTAGAGGCATGAATTAAATATGACGTGACATATAGACAGAGTCACGTTATAATCCGAATCCGGGACTCTATAATCTTTCGTGAAACACATCATTACAAAAACACCTTTGCGCTCGCGTGTCAATCGCATAAGATAATCAACGAGATGAATTGTGATTCGCAAATATGACATGTAACGAGAGATGTTAATCACAAAGGAAAGGAAAAACAAAAAAGCGTGTAATATGCATTCTATTTCATATTAAAGACAATTTGTTGTTTTTACTCAAAAACGACGAGACATTAGTAAAAGTAAACGTGATAAACTTATCGAGATTGAATGTAAAAATATACATATAATTGCTACACTATATATCGCAATTAAAGCTGATTAAATGTAAAAAAAACATATTGTTCGTAATTTTGATTAAAACATCTTTGAAGCAATAAATACGAACGCGTATTCGTTGTTATTTCGTAATTGCCATGGTTATATATAGTCGCATTTAAAATGACACACTTAGCGCAATCGACGATACGCGGAAAACGAGTCGCGCTCTCGCTATAAATGCGTACGCGCGGCCGTAATGAAGATGCAGCCGACGTGCACCATATGCTGGATGCAATTGCGCATTACGCGACGCAGCGCAAAGCGTTGGCACCGGGCAGATAATTAGGTTATACTTTGTAGTGTAGATATACGTGTGTGCTCGCATGTATATGTATATATGTATGTGCGCGCCGGAACCGGCATTATCATTATCATCATAGGGGATGGCAGCTTGTGTACGTCGCGGATAATTCCTGTTATTTTCAGCAACGCCGGCAATTCGTCCGACATTATACTGAGTGCTTGCAAAATTGAAATCCCTGCGAGCTGTCGTCGTTATCGTTGGAGGCATTTGGTGTTGCTCGTATTACACGCGCGAGATGTGCGTGCGTAAAAAAACCTCTGCGTATTAAACAGACGCGGGAAATAAAAGCGGAGATTATATTCTCTTCTAAGTGATTTAACGCACAAATGTTTGCGGAGAGCGAAACAAATTAACATAAAAGATATATATTACGAGCAAGTCGTTGTAACTTGGAACGTACAAGCAGATTATTTTATGTTGATTGTTTATGAACGAAAAGGTAGTTTACTGACGAAACATCGGAGTCGACAGATTTTGAAGTTTTGCTTAAAGAACGAATTTGTTCTCACGACGACGCCTACCGTGAGAAGGAAAAAAAGGAGGAAGTAGGAAAGAGAAGAGAGAGACGCTTGAATGAAGTAAACGTTTGCTTTGCAATTTTATTGGGATAACTCGACGAATACAGAGAGAGAAAGAGAGAGAGAGAGAGAGAGACCGTGTCGGATAAGCTCGACTTTGCGCGTCGACGGGTGGAATCGGGCGCAAGTAACACGAATCGTCGAAAGATTCGACGATAGGGAAAATAGTGGATTCTTCTCAGCGTCGCCATCTTCTTCTTTCTCACAATTTCTTGTCTCCCTCTCTCTCTTTCTGTACGCGGCGGAGGGAAGATTGAACAAGACTGCTGAATCGCGCCGAATGTCTGGACCGTTGTGGGGAAGCGAAACGCCGCGGGGATTCGCAAATTCACCGTGAAATCTTCCACAAACGGAAGTAAGGTAACTCATTTCCGTTTCATCGGGACTTTCCGCGGCATTAAAAGAGCTTGCTGGGCGAGGGAGAAGGAAAAGGAAGAACGCGCGAGAGTCGAGGCGCTGCAGAAGAAGAGTTGAGAGGGAGCAAAGAGAACGACGGATTAATTAACGTAACGTAATTACGGTGCACATTGTGCGCGCGTTGCGACGCTTCGAGGGTGCGAATAAAAGCTCAAATTTCAACCACTCTCTTCATAACTCTGAAAAATTTTAGTATTATAAGTAGTTTTATTCTTCATTCAAAAATGCAAACATACATATATTATTATTCTAAAGTTCTGTAATACTATCGATTGGATTTGTGCCCATTAATTAAAGAAAAAAATTTATTATCACAATTTGATTTCTTTCTTCTGAGTTATTTTTCCGACAACAAAACTCCCCGAGAGAATAAAAGAGTTGATTAATAAAAATATATATTGGATATATATATATTAGGCTCATCATAATCTTTTTCAAGGAACATGAAGCCATCGGTCAGTCAACTATGAAATTTTGAATTATTTTTTAGTGAATAATGTTTGTTTTGAATTATTTCTTATAGTAAGTAATGTTAGTGTTAATTGATAGATTAGGGCTGAAGTCTATGTTATATGACAGATACAACAAAAAGGATGTTTTAATAAAAGTGTAACAACGCTCGACATTGATTTCTTTATTATCACGTTGGAACGTTTGAATATTTTAAAAAGCACGAACTGAGAAAAAATTATTGTTCCCAAAAGAATGCAACTCGAAAGAACAACGTAACATTGTACTCCAGGAATAATATATAGCGACACGCGCAAAAGCTTATGCGCGTCAATAATATTAAAAACAGTCCAACTTGAAAACTGTGTTGTAAATAATTTATTTCATATTTAAAGTAGAACACTTTTATACTCAGCGCGTGTGAAATAATTTCTTATTGAAAAAAATTCCATTTAACATTATTTTTTTAATTACTGCATGTAAGACGTTATTTTGTACGCATTTTGGATTTATAAATTAAAACGTCCGTGGCCACCTTTCATTTATCAAAGTATATTCTTGGATGTAAATTTTAACTGCGCGCGACGGTGACGTCACAAAAGATGGATTGCGGAAAGTCAAAGCTATAACGAGACGGCATCGAGGAAAAGGTCGTTTACGAAAGAGTTGATAGTTGGTTTTCTACACAGAGTTTCTTGTATCTGGTAAACGAGTCGAGAGCGCGCGAATGCGAGGAAAAGTGTTCGAATTAAACCGCTCTCCCAGGTTGCCCAATCTGTCGACCGACACAGGCGGCGTGCGCGTGAGCTGTCTGCTCGCACCTCCTCTCTTCTTTCTGTGAGTTTGCGATGGTCCATGACGAGAAGCTTTATCGAGTGGACCTTTCTCACTTTTCGAGTTCGACCGGATTTCCGTTCGAATGCGCTAGAGCAAAGAAGATTTACCGAGGCGATCCGGAACCGGCTCGGCAGCTCTCTTCTTTCAGAGATTACAAAGTTGACTTTCGCCGCTCAACGACGGTTGTATAAAATCCCACTTCGTGTTGGTAGAGAAAAGGGATTATTGATTGAAATAGGTTGCCCCCTTCAACGCCCCTTCGATTCCGTTTTTCCATTTGTACCGCTACTTGCGGAAAGATCCCGGTCGTCGTCTCGTTGACCTGTTTTTCAAGAGTCCCGACAGCTTCCTTCTCGAGCGAGATTTATTCTGGATGTAAATACACGCAATGAATGGAATAGAAATCCACGCAGATCATGCTCTACTCTCTCTTTTTTTTATATATCCGTTGTTTATTTTTATGATAAATCCCTTTCCGGGTTTCCGCGCTTTTCTTCTTCGGAAACGGAAACAAGATCGATGAAGTGCACAACCTTATCTAGCCCGATAGATTTAACTCTCTCTCTCTCTCTCTTTCTCTTCTCGCAGACAGGTGGATTAAACCACAATAAATCTCGACTGTCTGAAGGTCGAAATCAGGCCACTAAATGAATGAGCACTTAAGAGTATCGCTTGCAACTGATACTATCTTTTTCGTTAGTAGCTTATTTCGGGCTCTTCTACATCGTTTGTTCAAAATTTCAATGTAAACGCCTTTTGAGATATCAACGATTCTAATATAAAATTCTAAATCACGATGACAATTAACTTCGGTTAATAAAAAGTAAATAGAAAATGGCATAGCTGCGTATGCATAGCATAAGACCATCTCAATCGATGAGTATAGCATTAAAAGATAGAAAAGTGTGTCGTGGAAAAACCGTAAAACCAACTGAAACTGCCATTAATAACTCCGAATGAGAGTGCCGAAGTTTTAATAGAATTAATGCTGTTCCGACGGCTATGTGATGGCCGCCACTGCGCAACACGCCGACATTGGCCATGTGTGCGGCACACGGCCAGTGCAAAGTTGACACTGCAATTTTTTGAAATTGCAAGTTTCATTATAATTCTATTTGCGACCACTCTACCAGTGTCTATCAGAAAACTGACTGACAGTACCGAGACAATTTTCTCTTTTTTGCGCGCGTAAAAGTTTGTAAAAACTATGTAAATAAACTGACTTTTAAAAAACGATTTTTCCCTGTAATTTCATTATAACAATATACGTATTATAAACTTAATTAAAACGCGAGTTTTAATTAGAGCTATATCATAAAATAGTCATACAATTTTCTTCAAAATACGTAAAATACTCGCGGCAGTGAATACACGCGTATAGCGTTCCGCGTGGCTTTTCGCTCGTGATTACTACGAACAGAATTAAACAGACAAAATCCTGATGGAAGTACTAAATGCGCCATTGTCGAGTGTATAACACAGAGCTCTCTGCATATCAAAACGTAGTTTCAGATCAAATTTGTCCGCGCTCGTTATCCCGACGGAGTATATATCCGAGCGCGTCGAGAGTACTTTTGGATTCACAGCTGGAAAGTAGCTGAAACAAAAGTCCGAATAGTTGATCGAGGGACAGCTGGTGCGTGTAGAGCGCGCGGGCAGAAAATAATCCTGGATCAAATTTGCTGCGCACTCCCTCGAGGAAAAGACGAAATCGTATGGCAGCCGCGCCGCATCGGAAATAAGTCGGTAATGATTTTCACGGAAGCCACTTTGTTATTCTCTCGGTGACGTACGCGAGGGTGAAACGAACGGCTTTCAACCGTAGTTTTTTAAAGCGCTTCGCTATATTCGTATATCTTCGGTTAGTTAATTAATATAATACATAAATTTATTGTAAAGAACTACAAATATATGTACATATATATATATATATATATATATACACATATATTCACGAGAAATGCAAATATAAAAAAATATATACCAGCTACAATTTTTAAAAGCAAATCAAGGCTTACTTGTTAAAACCTTTCCATGTGCCACAATTTTAAATAAAATTTTTGCCTAAAAGTGTGAATAAAAAGTGGGTCGATGTTTATTTGTCTTTTTACGTGATAGCTAGTGTATGCGCAAAAGAAAAAATGACCGAAATGTTTTTGAACAAATCATTTTTCCATAAAGATTTTGTTCGTGAGAAACAATGATAAATTTTTTGCTCGATTTTCAAACCTCAGAAGAAATGTTTTTCCTATCTCTATATTCAGGCACTAAAAATTATCTTATGAAAAAGTAGATTATGTACATATATATATATATATACACACATTTACAATATCAATAGTATTCCGCAAAGATATGACGTTTACAGATTGCGATTCGCTGTCGTTAGGGACAAGAAAAAAAATAACGCAAAACAGTTTTGACTTTTTTTGCGTTCATTGACGTGCGATTGTTCATGCCCATTGCGTGCGTAGAATTGCTTTACCGCGAATACATCGGGGACACGCTGCCATCATAATAACTCGAAATGGACGGTTCGGATCGAAATGGCACACGACCGACGGAAGTTTTCCCAACGCCACAACCGCCGTTAGCAAATGGAATTTGTTTCTGCGTCGCCACGCTTGCCATTAAAATTATTGCGCACGTCGCTTCACTGCCGCCCGACAGCGATTGGCGAGCGATCGATCATAATCTCTTCGGAGGGCGTAGCCCGCAAAAAGATTGCAAAGTTTCCATCACTTCACTTATCTTTTTTTTCGGCAATTGAAAATCCATTTTATATTTAAGAACTGTTTTAGAACAAAAGTTCAATATCTAAATTTGTTATACGCATACTTAAAGTTTACACTTGGAAATGTTATTGCACACACACGTTGTATATATGGCATGTTATTATTATAATTTTCTTTATCGAATAACTCAACTACGACTCAAAAACGACTAGACAAAGTACTTTTTCGTCACTTTCGCATTTCTAAATATAATGAGAATGCTATTTGTGCGGAGAAATTTGATACAAATATCGCGCACCGAATAGAGAGATATCGCGAATTAATCGCACATTGTCTTTAAATTCACCACGAAAAGGACTCGACAATGAATTTTCGATTGAACGTACATAACGGGAACTCTTTGCGCGATTGTTATTGTCGGCGTGACGCCCGCATTGCGCCCGCTGCTCACGCCGCGGTTGCGAAAGGGGAGAGAACAATTTCAGATAAGGGCTGCCATTTTATGGCGCATTAAAAATTGGAAATAGGTCGTGCGGGGTTGTTTCGTCTTGAAATACGAGAGCGAACCATTGCGCCGCCGCGGCTACGGGACGACGGGGCGCGTGCGGCCATAAAACTGCCAGCGGCAAACTCTACGTACCGTATATTCGATATCGAGACAGTCGATACGTCTGAAACAATTTGGATATAAGAGGCGAGTCGTATACCGTACTCGCACGCCACAGCGGAAGACGTCTTTGCGAAAGAGCGATCTTACTCATTCGGCGAATAAAAGTTAATAAGTATATAAAAGTATATAAAATCGATATAATATTATGTGAAAAGAGTTGGATTTTTATTACTATAAATTTGAAAGAATATATTTTGCTTTAATCGCCACATTTTCAAGTTGTCACAAAGATGCATGAAAATTTATTCCCACGCGCGTGTATTGTACATACAATGTCACAATCTCATCGGCTTTCGTTAATGTGTCAAGTCACGCGTCCATTTTCAGTATTGTTACGGGATGCAAAGTCGTCGCCGTCGTTGTCGGCGGAACGCAGATTATTGGCACGGCCTCGCTAAGAGGGCAGAAGTCATCCAATCTCCGAAAGGGAAACTAGTTATACCGTCGGACACGAGTTTGAACTTTGCCACTTCCTGCGAGATACTCCGGGGACGTCGTGAGGTCTCCAAATGGACTGATTTGAAATTCCGTCGTGCTGTGCGAGACGCGCGCGCGACGGGGAAACGAGAATAGATGTCTCGTACGGGAATAAACAAATGTCTCGGCGTCGCGCCTCCAATTCGTCTTGTCCCGTAATCGACGCGGAAACTGCTCCGGAAAACTAAACACAGATGCCCCTGCCACTGTATATTATGGTTCTATCTGGCGTGTGACGGAAGAGAAAACACGAAGCTTCCGATCGATCTTTTTGTGACGAAGATTTCTGTGCAAGGCGACCAGATACGCTCAATATAACTTATATCTCTCGCACGATACATGCATTCGCCGCGAGATTAAATGTCATGCAAATTTTTATTTTAAATACACAACGCGACGTTTCCAAGCGAGATGATGAAATGGCATGTTAATTATAAAATTTACGGCAAATCCAAAACGGATCAAAAGCTAATTACGCCCGCGTCACTGAATACTAATTAGCACACGCTGTGATATGAAAGTGATAAGAGCTTGTTTGCGATGTGTCGCGGCCGGATGATGGTATTTGTCACGAGCAGATCGTGTGTATGTGTGTGTGTGTCCCCGTGCATTTATTCCATAAAACATTATGCAGAAATAAACGCACGAAAACTTATAATCGAATAAAATTTGCTCAATTTGCACTTTACGTCTCTTCTCATCAATATTTCTCTCTTTCTCTCTCTCTCTCTCTCTCTCACTTCAACGAATTGTTGAAAACCTCCAGATCCTCAGAACGACTTTCTCGAGTCAAAAAAATAAAAATATCTATATATATATATACATACAATATATGTATACATACAAACATACATACATACATATATATAGATCGCGGTTTTAAATTCCACTTTTGTCAGTCGCGAAACAACAGGCACGTCACGGGAAATTCAATCCCGGCTCTTTACGCCGCATTGCATCGCGTCGGCTAAAAACATCCACTGCTTCGCGCGCGCTCGACGACAACGATGACGGTTTGTTTTACAAACGGTCATCTCGCTCGTCGCGACATCCTTTGTTTTTCTACTGCTCATTAACCATCCTTCCTTTCCTATTCCGCAATGCCCATCCGCTTAGTCACATCAAGCTCGTTCATTGGCGCGAGTTCTTCTCGCGATTTCAAACCGACGGCAACGACCAGAAAAAAAAATAAAATAAAATAAAATAAGCGAACTATTGTGACGTATCTTTTGCCGCGGAAACGCGATAAAAAGGATTTTGAACATTTGTATCAAGTTGAGATGGGAACTGACGAAGAAATGGATTTTACGAACGGCTTAAGATGTGCGCGCGTCAATAATTAGTCTTTAATTAATTTTTTCTGACCGTTCGAAAAAATTACGACTTTTATTGTCGATACACGCAAAGTTTTCATGATTCCGCTGTCAACTCGTGAATGACGCAATGCGTCCCACGCTGCATTCAAATCTAAATATTATTCACAAAGAAATGTCATTAGCATCGATTTAAATTTATTATAACACACTCTCCGTCCACGCGACATTATTTTGAAATAATTAATCTACCCGATATTGCCGGAAAATGCGCCAAGAGCTAGTTACGTGATAATAAGCGGCATGCTTCCATTGCTCTCAACAAAATTATTTTGATTTGAATATAAATACACTTGAAAACATGAAGTTTTCATCAATATACACAATTATAATATTATAAATATTTAATATAAAAATATATCATATCGTTTGTTTACAATAATTATAGCTTTGCTAATTGCAAGTTATTTACTAGATAATAAATGCTTATTTTTTTATTTCGAAAACGAAAACGCGCGGAATGTACTTCTCGATTTGTTCGTGCTTTCGGAAAGGCGCTTTTGCACGATCATGCTTTCCCGAGACTGCCCGGAAGAGAAGACAGCCCGCTGATATATCACGTCTATTTTAAATCGGACGAGAGTAACTTGAGCGCGTATCGTCATGCGTGAAAAAGGATGTGACGGGGAGAGGGATCATATCTATGCTCTACATGTACAGTGTATACACGCGCTCGTTCGATAAAGACACCGCTCGAGAGGTGGGGAAGAGCATTATGATGAATCGCTCTCAACATAAAGTGGTCTCGCGAAGTGCAGCTGGCAACGTATATCCGGAACCAAAAGGGTACTCCGAAACGTGACTTCGCGCCGGGCAACATTTCACATCGGACAGAAGATGTTCTCCCGACTATAAAGCCTTTACTAGCGTATTTACTACACGGACGTTCTCTTCTCGTGTTTCTCTTTCTCTGTGTTTGGTATGTAAAATCGGCTGTAACGTCAAAGAATAACTAAAACAACATGTTCCTGTTTTCCTTTTTGTTTCTCTTTTTTTTTTTTTTTTTAATTTCAATCGTTTGTACTGCTCGATCCTCGCGATCAAGAGAATCGTATTCTCGCGCATCGTTTCAACGCTTCCATTTTGATGCCGTCGTTTAAGATTGCAGCAGTACCGAGATTCTCATTTCTCTCTAGTTATTATAATTGTCTCTGTGGAATATATAATATATTTGCAAGAATCGAAGTGCCATACATTAAAAATATATATCTTTATTATAAGCGGCGACGCCAGGCAAACCAACTTGTTCTTTGTCTGAAATAAAAACTTTTCCTTTTAATGTTGTCTTTGGAAACTCTGCTAATTTACTGATCTTTCCGGCGGAAGGCATAACGTTCTCGAACTAACGGCCGGTATGTGTATCTTTTCGCGAGTTCCAGACAAACTTTGTAAAACGCCGGTGTTAGGTTAGTTAGGCATTACTCTCAATGTTGTCGTGTGATCTCTCTTTTCCGCAATTTCAACCGCGAACGCGCACGCGCTGCCAAGGTGTATTCCGAGCTCATAAATTAATCGACGATTTTATCGCGGCCCAATTAAATCGATATCGCAAATAATTAATTTGCCGCGGAGTAGTGGGAGATAATGAAATTGGTGTAAATTGATTACATCCCGCGCGCTCGCATGCGCTTGATTCTGTAAACAACCGATGCGTTTCGCGTCGACATACGTTTCAGAATAATGCGTTGCGACACATTTCCAAAGGATTAACTTGCACTAAACGCAATTTGAACTATTAGTCTTGGTCGCGATGCGTGATGCATGCGTGCATAAGCTATTAAATATGCTAAACAATTACAACACCGTGCGGTTATTTAATTACGGGTTACAACGGATAATTAATGTAGACATATTATGTGTGTGTGTGTGTGTGCGCGCGCGCGCGTTATTTATAGACTTCCATGTAGAACGTTACACAAAGGCATCTAGGTGCAAATTAAATCGAGCAACCTTTCGTGTCTTTAGAAAATTGTAAACATCTGTTAATTGAGAAAATTAATTTTTCTTTCTCGAAAGACACATCCAAACATTACTTACTTTATTTTATTTCAAGTTAATGGCGTTTGCGCATACATGCACATGAAATCTTATCTCGCGTACTTTGCGTATAGTGATGGATTTTCTTCGCGCGTGGATCGACTAATTGTTTGCCATCGGGAACTTTGCCGGAACGCGACATTCCGCACTCGGGTCACGCGCCAGCAACGCGAAATCCGTGGGCAAAATGCAATTTAATTAATCGTACATTCGCGTTCAGGCGGCATGAGCGAGCGTATAGCTAGCGCACACGTGTAAGCCGCGCAAAACGCTTACGCGCCGCCTCGTAATAAAGTTTTTATCTCGTATCCTGTTCTTATTCACGTCGTTCGATATCGCGGCGTTACGTGTGCGCGGGCGTGCAAAAAACACGTTTGTTCTGTCCGAAAACGCATGTACGATGATTGTGAAAAATACCATACGATCGCGTATTTACATATAATAAAATAAATGCAACACAAAAAAAAAAACAAAAAAATTAAAATTAATTGAAAATTAAAGTTTTCTCTCGAAGATGTGATAAAAAATTGCGGTGTGCAATATAGCGAGCACGAATAATTATTATATACCGGAGAAGTTGAAATCGGATTCGCCGCAATCCCGTATTCGAGTTGTAAGACTCACTTTTCGCGTGACACGTACATATACGACTTTGATCGGATCATTAATCGCGGGGAGATAGAGAAGAGAGGGGGAAGTAAGCCTATTCGGATTGAACCGCCGCATGTCGATACGAGGATAAGTTACCGAGAGACGTCATGTTACTCGTGTCGAGATTGTCTAACATGCGCTTCCCGCTCTGTGATCCGGGATACCTATCGATACCGTCGATTACTCACCGGAGCTATCCAATTGAACTTTGCTTGCCAAGGGCGTACCGTACTTCGTATCCCTCGAAACTTGCCTCACGAAGCGAAGGAGAAAGGTAGTTTTACCCCAAGGCTGTCCGAAGACGCAATGTATGGTAACTAGGGAACGTGGTAGTAACTAGTCTTTCTTTGGCGGGAACATCCTCTCTCGAGATCTTGAGAACTCGTTGTTCTTCCGGCAAGACGTTTCATAGTCACTCCGGAATAGATATGGACGTATAATAACAAAGATCGGAGATTATGAGATCACAAGTGCCAAAAAATAAAAAAACTCAAAAATTAATGTAAAAAACACAAGCATCTAAGGAATTATGATGTAGAGTTTTGAAAATAGCATAAACAATTTGTGCAAGAAGCATCTATTTTCAGTTAGCATATGAGAATCATGAAAGTTGAAAAGAGTTTCAGCAAGTTTCCGAAAAAGAACATCAGCAGCAAAAACGCAAAATGCCTCGCACCGGAAAAGTTTCTTTTCCGCGAAGAGTTTAACGAGATCACCCGCCCTTTGTTCCTGTCGCTGTCCTCAGAGCCGCGGTGTTCGGGAGATTTCCATTTGTAACTTTAAATTCACGACCGACAGCATATTTCAGACACGGAGCAGAGAATGAATGTAATACGATTACATCGTACGTAAGGCGAACGGAAGAGCAAAACTCGAGACGGCGCGGCACGGCGGCGGCGCGGGAACTTCTTCATAACTATCCCCAGAGCTGCCTTAACCATTGGACTGAATGGGTTATAGCCTCCGGGATTTCAACCTTTTAAAGTGCCAGGCCGCCACTCTCGCGATTCTTTTTCATCCTCCAATTTTCTCAAATATTTATTCTGATAAAATCCCGCTGTTATCTACTTTGTATTATACAAAAGTGCGTAGCTCTCTTTCTTCAACACTGATTAGCGAAATAAAATTGGCTTATTATCAACTTTTTCGCCTTATTTTTCTTTTATTTACAAATACTATAACAAAAATAAAAGAAAAACCAAAACAAATATCAAATAAAATCTCGTAAAATATTTACTCTTTTCACGCACACACACACAATCATCATATAATTTCAGATATATTGCCCTTAAAAAAGATAATTTTTTTGCTGTTTATTATAAAATGCAAATTATACTGATAGATGTATCTTGATCCTGACGATTTTCTTTATTTAACCATTCGACCAAGAAAACATGTTTACCGAGAAATTTTCGGTTATAATGAATGCGCATTGCAGATGAGCATTAAATCCCGTGTACACATAACATTTTAACTCGATATCACTTCAGGTAAGGGATCACAAAGTTCTGACATAAAGTTGCTGGACATGCCGTATATTCAGAGGAAAATTTACGCGCTGCAACAGACCAACCAACCATGCGCGCGCGGATCAGCTCGTAAAGTACCTATGCTGTCAGATTTTTTCCCCTTTCGCTGACACGTAGACACGCTCGAGCAGCTTTTCGCATTGCCGCACCTCTCTCGCGCAGTTTTGTTTACGTATGCCGCGATTCGTCCCACTAAATCGCTAATCCCGATCTCCGTCTCGTATTTTGCCGTTGCGTAAACTTTTTACGTTTCGAACAAGCGTCTCGTTTTAATCCGCACCGTTAGATACTATTTCATCCATCGGATTTTGCTGATTTGTCGGAAGACTCTTTGTACACACTTCGCGTTTCCCACAGACTCGAGGAAATATAGACGAAGAGCAGTGTGGTTTACGTTGCGGTGAGACATTTTTCACACCTTGCCTCGTAACAAAATGAATAAATAAAAGTCTCGATATGCATACTTTTTTCAAACTGAAGATTTTATTTGATTGATTGACTTTGGTTTTTACTTATTCTCTTATTATTGACAATAATTTTATCAAAATCTCAGCAATTCTTTTTGGATATAGAAATATCAAAGGTTTTGTACATAACTAGACAATTTCTTAACAGATTTTATATTATTATGCGGCGTGTTAATATTCATGCAATAAATACTTGTTCACATCAAAATTAACGAGATATCGATTCGCGTCGTACGTGTAATTAAAGCCTCCGTTTCTTCCGTTTGTCATAATAAACGAGGGAAAAACGGGTGTCGTCATCATGTTCGCGCGCGTTGTAACTATAATAAACGGTTGTTACCACGAGCGTGTTGCAAAACGCACAAATAAACCTCGCGTGCATTTTATAGCGGTGGCGCGCGAGCGAATTCGTATATACTATATACACGCAAGCTCATTCGCGCATAAATCATCTCATACATCCGTCCGCGATCCGAGTACGTGCGACATACTGCAACACCGGAGAAAAGTCGTAAAACAATAGCGATAAAGCTCATCCGGCGGAATCTAATCTCGAAGCAACAATAAATCGGCCCGCGCATTTATGACCCTCGAAGCGTACTCGGCAAAATCCATTAAATCCTTTAAAGCCTGCAACCTTCTCTCACTCTCTCTCCCTCTTTCTCTCTGCTCGCAGGAAAGTAACGCAGCTCAAAATTCGTCATTTTTAAGTTTTCGTGGCAGTTCGGTGATGAAATACTCAGTCTGTGCAAAATCGTTTTGAATTATCTTCTACATCTCTAATATTTACAGTTACTTTGTATGTGTGCCGTTTGTGGCATTGCCATTGCATGTCTTCTATTTAGGTCTATACTTTACAATACCTAGGTTAATACACACACACACACACACACACACAGTGTACTTCTTTTTGAAAAAAAGTTATTGAGTAACACACAAAAAAGAAAGAACGCACATCAAGTTAAATAATTACACAGCCTACAAAAAAAATGTTCTGAACTCGAAATGAGAAACATGTTTTCTTACGTATTTATTTTGAGGTGCTGAATCCAAATCTGAAGTCAAAATAGAGGGTTTGCTAGATCGATCTTCTTTAAATTGCGTTTAATCATCAGAAAATCCTGGAAACCAGGGAAAAGCATTCAGATAATCTCGTTAGGATGATCCTTTCGTTGTCAAGTAAACCACATATCCAAGATCACTACACCGGAGACAGGCGAACAAGTAAGCCTTCTATTTTCAAGTAAACTAGGTATCCCAAGCCAGTTACAACCAAAACAGGCGATCGAGTGGGATTTTCGTTGTCAAGTAAATCAAGTTCCCCTTAGCCAGCTACACCAGAGGCAGACGATAAAGTGGGCCTTTTGTCGTCAAGTAAACCACTTAACTCGAACTTTATTTGTTACTTAAGTAGTTTATTTAATGTTTTGCTCGTTTACGTACTCTTTTATCTTCGAAAGATCTGCGTAAGGAATTTCTTTTACGTTTGTTTTTTTTTGGAGTTATATCTCTCCTTAACGTCCAGCAGAAAAGTCCGCCATCATATTTATGTCCCATCGTCCTTGATATCGTCTCTTCATCTCCTTAATAGGCTCAACATCCTAACGAGATTATCTGAATGCTTTTCCCTGGTTTCCAGGATTTTCTGATGATTAAACGCAATTTAAAGAAGATTGATCTGGGAAACCTCCCTATTTTGACTTCAGATTTGGATTCAGCACCTCAAAATACGTAAGAAAACATGTTTCTCATTTCGAGTTCAAAACATTTTTTTTTTTATAGGCTTGTATTATTGCAACTGTGAATTTTGTTAAGCGCTAAAATTATTTTGCTTACAGCAAAACTTAGGATAAAAAGTTTTTATTTTATTATTACACTTGTGTTCACACACACACTAAAGATTGATGACAAGATGGCACAAGAGAGAACTGTATTTTTGAAAAAACGCAAAATCGTCTTCCATCGACGATCAACGAGATAGTTGACCGTCTCGAAGATCTTTGTTGTAAAAGGCGTGTAAAGATAGACTAGAGGATGGTAAATGCGGAGAAATCGTTGTCGGTGGGAAATATTATGCAAAGTGGAAAACAGATGTACGACTCTCTCAGGCGCGATTTTCTTATTTTCCGTTGCCGTCGCGAGACCAAACGTCGTTTTGTATCCGTCCTTAGACATGACTGGCTAAGAAAGAGAGCACAAAAAAAGCCAAAAGGCTTCTGAAATGTGGCACATATTCAGCTGCTGAGATTTTTGCAATTTTCTCGCCAAGATTCTACCAAAAGAATTTGAGCGCTTTGAAAGACGAAGAATTTTCACGCTAACACGTAAACAGTGTAATTTCTTTTATGTAATTCGACGATTTAATATTTCAGAAGAAACTTTCTCTTACATCCCAGGTTTTTTTGAAGTTTTTTATTTAGTTAATATATAAAATTGACAAATCTATTTTTTTGTTAATTTTTTTTATATTGCACAAATAAATCTCCGGAAAAAATGGTTTTTCGTTTTACAGTCACGTGGCGATCGACAGGTCGTCGCACATGTCAAACGCGTCAATACGAACGCGGATGCAAATTGTTTGTCAGAAGAAAAGCGGGACACTGAATTTAGATGCGTGACAGCACGGTCTATTCCTGAATTTATACAAAGTATCCGCGAGATTTGCGTTAAAGAGACAACATCTTCCACGCGCACAAGAGAAGAGAAGAGAAGAGAGAGAGAGAGAGAGAGAGAGAGAGAGAGAGAGAGAGAGAGAGAGAGCCTCTGAAATATTCATAACTCAAGATCATCCTTAGCCCACTAATTGATATTCCGTGCATCTGGAACTCGCTGTGCCAACAGGTGTGCAAGTCTGTAACTCGCCTTTCACACCGCCACTGCCCGCGTCTAATATCGATTCCCCCTTTCCCACAAGCGCCTACATTTCCGACAATAATATGCGACGCTATCGATGATATTCCGCTCTAATCCGATGCACGTCTTGCATGCGGCTGCATACTAATCCGAGACAAATCCGGAAACAGACGCTTTAAATAAATAAATGTTTTATCCGTTAGCTTAAAAGCTCAGATATCGATATTTTATCGAAGCCGAGCAAGTAATAAAATGTTCAATGCGATGACTAATACTATTGTTTTTGTACTTGGAGCACTTTACTACTATTTTTGAATAAGTTCTTTAGTTTTTCAAAATTCAGACTTACTTACTCTATTCTTTTGATTTACATCTGACCTCCAAATCTTAACCATCATCCATACGAGTGGTAAATCCAAACACTTTTCTCCTTATCTTAAATGCATATTTGACATTTAATATTCGAGCGAAGATCCCGCGATTCGAGAGAACGTGAGCAAAATCCTTTTCGATGTTACTGGCGCATATGACAGCGCGATCGAGAGCGAGAGACGATGCAGATGAAAGAGGAAAAAAAGAAAGAAAAAAGGGAGAAGCTAAGAAAGAATGGAAGAATATATACATATACGAAGGAGGCACTCGAGTTAGATAACGAAAAATATTCCCGCCATCTGCTCGAGCAGACTTCTGCGAACGCGAGAAGGACTTCAAAATCACTTTCACGCTGACCCAGCGTGCGGGCGAGGCGGTCGTATTCAGCTTGGAAAATTTCATTTTCATAACTTACACGGCGGCAGTTTGTCTTTTGATGTGTCGCACATATTCTTTTCTCTTTTCTCGCACTCTAGGTAGAGAATGTTGGAATTTTCTCTGAATAGTGATGAAATTTTATCATGTTTTTCAGTATTACTTTATTCGAATTCGAGATTGCCCGAATTTAACATATAATTTTAATGGAACTTCTTTTTATGTCTAGAAATAGATGTTATACACGGTTACTTTATAGCCGATGATATCAATTTCATTTGCAATTATATCTTTGACACAACTATGTGCACGCGCGCGACTTGAAACGGAAACGAGAAGAGATCTATGAGGAGCATTTAATACTCGATTATAAATTCTGAATTGAATCGCGCTACAATTAGGTTCTCTTCCGCGTTACTAACAACAGCGAGCACTGACGTGGTTTATACATTCGAGGTTCATCGATTTTCGCGATCGTCATTACTATAAAATCTGTGAAGTTCCTTCTCGATAATGGTTCAACTTCTCTGCATAAATCGTAGGAGCAAAGATTCCATCTAGTATCGATCGGCGAAACTATTGTCCGGGAAGATCTGTTATCTGCGTATATTATTATTTCTCATTAAAAAAATCCAAATGTAAAATGAAAATCTCGATTGACGCAGAGAATGTGCTTAATTATTCTCGATTACTCTCGATTGATACAATAATATAGCTTTGGCGTGTGATAGTAGCCAACTAGGAAATCTCTAAGATCCTAATCTGTCCTTTATCCGCAATTGGTGTAAATGCGTAATTCGCCGTCAGATTTCGGTCAAACAGCATCGGTTAATGATTTTATCGAGCCGCTTATGGCGTGTAATACGGATTATGGTCTCAAAATTTGAACAATTCGACAAGCGACACACGTCATACTTCATTGTTGTATAAAAAATGTATACTATAAGGAAAAATGTCACTTCGGCGCCTCGAAACGCAACAGTAAAATCTCGCGAGTCTTCCACTTAGAGCTAAAATCTGGAACGCGCTAGACGAGAGTTGCTGAGAGGTCGGCGAGACAGATGCAGGCCGAGGAAGATAGCGCGAAGAGATTGGAAGAAAGAAAAGGACAGAGAAAGAGACAGGGAAAGGTTGCACGCTCGTGATACGAGAAGAAAAAGAAGGGTTACAAGAACAGAAAAACGGAAAAAAGACGCGCAAAAATCTTGAAAGATTTCACGTCGAGCTTCCTCTTTTCTTTCCCAGCAGTTTGCTTCCCTCTTTACTATCCCTCCCATTCTTCTCCATCTCTCTCTGTCTGCCTCTCTCTCTCTCTCTCCTATCGCTGTCGCTGGCGTGCCGGATTATTTTCCACCTTCGAGCATCGCGAGAAACCCTCGTGCTCACAGAAGATACCTCGGCGTTCTGTATCGTTTAAAGGAGAGAAAAGAAGTGGAGAACGCCGAGAGCGCGACGCGATTTCTTTCCTCGAGAAGACGTTAAATAGCGGGAATCGCTTTCGAGTCAAAATGTATTTATTAGAGAGAGCATGCTCTTATACCGAGATTTTCTTTCGCCAATAACTGTAAACGACAATAAATATTTATTACGAACGATATAAACAATTGTCCAAGTTCCAAAGGGGTAAAGTTTTTAATGCACATTTACAAGAAGTACGTATATAAATCATAAATAATTGTCTACTGTACGCCGAAAGACAACAAAGCTTGGGTTGTGCGTTTCGCCATTATAAAGTTTTAGCGTTTCCAGCGTTTCGGGCTCGACTCGAAATTGTAACGTCATTTTCGTGCACGCTTTGAAATGAGGAATCGCGTCTGCATAATGCATACTTGGCCAAAGCTAACCCTGCGAGAGGATCAAAGGCTCCTCAACTTGGTCTCTCACCTTTGTGCATCTCTCCATTCTGTTGCAATATGCCAAATAATACACCACGAAGAAAATCATTTGGCGCAAAATATTTCTAACAAACGAACTCGCCGCGTTCTCGCCGAAACAAAGCGAGTTTCTCTCTATCTCATAAATCTTTCGAATTTAACGAAATCGAACAAATATTCTATTATCTCGAAGATGTAAGAAAGATTTTCAGGAATAACAACATTTTTATATAGGCGTTTATCAGTGCACGCATGAATCGCTGCCGACAGATAAACGGTGCCAAAGGCATCGTACAATCTGGAGAAGATGTTTCATGAATGAGAGCGACCGAAGCGTCGCTCGCGAGAGCACAAAATCGTTTCAATTTGGCGAACGAACAGCAGGATGGACGACCGTAGCGAACGAATGACGATAATATTTTCGGATTAAAAAATAATCCTCGATCACACAATCCGGAATTTCGTGTGCCGCTCATCTCAAATACTCAATGTCTTAAAATTATTTCGGATTTTACGTGAGATTGAGCGCGAAACACATCTCGCTGCGTTTCGTGTACGAGTGAGAGATGAGCAAAAATTTTGTTGACGCTCGATGCAACGCTAAATCGCTCGGGGCGATTGTCGCTCTCGAAGAGAGAGACAGAGAGAGAGAGAGAGAGAGAGAGAGAGAGAGAGAGAGAGAGAGAGAAAGAGAGCAACATCTTTACATTTTCACGTGAAGCGTGCGTTGATCTCTTCGCGAAAATATTTTTACAAAATTCACCGCGCGATGCACATATGTGTGTATCTCGTTTTGCAAATATTGTCACATCGCGTAAATGTTTTCGTGAAACCCTTTCACAACGACCGCGCGTAACAACTTGAAATTTGTTATTGTTATCATTGGCTTTTCAGAAACAAGAATTTAGCGCTGCGTAAGTCACACTTGTGCCTGCAATATTGTTACATTTGATTTTATGTATGTCGCACAAGAGAGAAAAAGAGAAGTAGATACTCCATCGTTTTTGTTATTCTAGAAACGAATTTTCTCTCTTTCTCTCTCTCACGAATTGCTCGCGCGAAATGCGCACAATTTTAGCTTTAACGCAAGTATGATATTACACTCGGTCTGCAACAAGAAAATCAGGAACTTCATTATGATTCATGTCTGATTCTACCTCAATTTCCTCTAAGCCTGCAAATATACTGTCCGAGGCGAGCGACGAGTATAATAATGTGTCTACATTTATCCTCTACGATAGAAGGTAGAAAATGGAGACATGACTATTATTATTGTGATAAATGATAAACACATTTAATGATACAACCCATCGGTCGCCTGGCACATTATTAATCACTCGAGGAAAATGTGTTAGAACATTTTGAAATGGAACATTACTTTGGTAAATTTGTGTTTTGGGAACAACATTTTGTTTACAGATTCTTCTTTTTTAAAAAGATAATTATACGTTCTTGTCGCTGCTATTTGGTTGCATAAAAAGTGACGACCAACACAGACTATGATACACGCAACACGAGCGCGCGCGTTGAAACCAGGAAACCGAGAAATTGCGTTAAAGTACTAGCGCCGCAGTCCGGTTCGTCGTTCGGATCGTCAATTATTAGTTCGGTAATCAAGCGGAGTGCGATTTTCAATCTCCCGGAAGCGGAAGACACGAGTGTGTCCCGTGGACGCGCCGACCTAGAGGAAAGGAATAGCCATTAGTTTGATTAACTGTCATATTTTCTGCGTGTTAATTCCACAAGAACGTCATCGTAATTACGTTTACATCCGCCATCTTTGTCGCGTCTACATACATACGTACGACAGTCTACACGGCAGTGGAGCGAGTATCGAGATTTACATTGCGCAAGAAGAAGTGCGGTTCCCTGTTGTGTGCGCTTTTCTATTTCAGTCTGGCATAAAACAGATGTCGTGTGTGAAAGAAAAAAATCCTTTCTTTCTCGCGGAATAAATTTATCGTTTCAGATGCACACATAGGTACGTACCTCTGTTGATTTCAGTTTCTTCACAGAGGTGAAGAAACTGATTATTTTGCTGCAGCAAGATGCACTGATACTCGCGCGGCAATCAAAACTGAAATTAATTACGTAATCAATTTCAATTTTGGAGAATATGCAAGTGCTATTATCAGGCGATGCGATGTTGATTTTGTAGTTGCTAATCACGACAGTACGCGTATATTGGCTTGGAGTCTCCGAAAAACAAAGAGCCGGACATGTGGCGACGGCGTGTACGCATTGCTATATCTACGTGTATTGTGATAAAGAAAACCTTGAAATTAATTATTTTAACTTTATAGATACCGAATAATAATTTACTGTTTATAAAAGTTCGTCATGTGTGCACAGTGTATCAATAAAAACGCGGCGGGGAGAGAAAGGAAAGAACGTTTTATACATGTTGCGTAATTAAATGTTTGTTGAATAATAAATTACGGCAACACACACACACACACATTGCCGCTTTATTTCAGCGGAGTAAATAGACTCGTTAAACATTTTATGCATTTCTGCGAACGAGAATTAAACAAGAAATTTATTTTGTTACACGTACTCACGTACGTTACTGCGGCGCTAAAATGCGAAAGTGAGCTTCAATAAAAAAGTATAATACATAATATAATATTGTTTCTCTCTCTTCTATGTAAAAAAAGATGTAACTGAAATATCGTATACTAGCAAAAATTACGCAAGTCCAATTTCTTATAACGGTGTGTATGTAATCGATAAAACACATCGTATTTTAGAATGAGTTAACTTTTGGGTCTCTCGTCGCGTGTGTTTTCCTCCGACGCAACTATGCGTCGGCTAAATGGCTGTATTAGTCTCTGTCAATCACGCAGTGATTAATGGTTGGAAAGTGTGTAATAAACGCCAACGGCACAAACGTGCGAGAATTTCACTTTTGTACAAGCGAACGGCGGTCTCATTATACATTCTTCGCCTTTCGTGTGCGATAAAGAACTCAAAGTCCAAAAATTGAATAAAATAACTATCCATATAATATCCATATGTAAAGTATTGGTGAAAAAAAAAAAGAATTATCGAGCACATTATCCTTACTTATATATCTCTTATATTTTTCTTACCTACTACTTTGAATATAAAATACACACTGAATGTTCATATTTATTTCAAAGTATTTTCATAATAACATATATTATAATCTAAATATGTATTAAAGATTGCTATTTCTGAATTAAACTAAAAAATTTTAATTTTATAAAACTTTTACAAGAATTTTGTACATAAAAACTCATTGTTATATATATATATATATATATATATATATATATATATATAAGTGTGTGCGTGTACACACACACGCGCGCGCGCACATACAACACATACTGCCAAAAGTATTTATTTTATTTATATGCTGCTGTGAAATCAAGTAATATTTTGATATATATTGTGTCTTTTATGTTAGTTTGAGAAAAGATTAAATTATTTGAAATTTGCGTTGAAAATATTGAAACACAAAATATTTTATAAATATATGACATTATTGCGGATTATACGCAATATCTTGTATATTAAAAATATTATATAATTCAAGTTTGATACACAATATATTTAAAAAAATACTCGAGTTATGATTTTACTTGCGGTAAAAAACAATATATTTGTATTTTTTGTCAGCAAACAAATATATTGCAACATTGCCCGCAAAAACATACGCGCAACATATTCTATTTAAAAATATCTATATAATAAAAATATAATAAACAAATCTTTTTTTCTATCAAAATAATTCTAAAAACTTTTCGATAGAATAACGTTATAGTTTGTGTTTGCGGAATCGAAAAATCTTAATTATGAAGTATAATGCAATTCTCGATTTCCACAGGCGCGTATTTTTATTGCGAATACTATTTGCATATATATCGGGCTTCCGGTGAAAGCACACAAATGTAGAATTCAGAAAATGAAAAACTAACCGAATTTTACCGTTGTTTCGAAAGACGTGCTCGATAAGCTGGAAAATCGTTTGAGTATAATCTATTCTTGTCAAATAGTCCATAATAAAAATTATTTAAGTAAATCGTAATAATCCATTGAACACGTGGTTTTTTCTTCGAGATGTCTGCACGACATTGTATACAATCAGAATGAGTTTTGTGCGTATAAAGCTTTAGTTCATATATTTAATAGAAAAGTTTGTCAACAAAAACTTTGTCTACTACTAAGTACCTCATAAAGTTGGTGTCGCAAAGTTAATACATATAACATATGATACTCTTTATATAAACCATAGAATTATATATATGTATACATATTATTTCTCAGCAGAAACAGATGGACGACCGAATGAATCGGTTGGAGAACAAAGATAAATTTACATTTTTGTTAATAAAACTAGAATTAGGTTTTTTTTCGATCTCAATATTAGAATCGGTACCAACGAAACAAAGTTACCTTGACGTCAAATAGTCCTATAAACACGCGAGTTATCAAACACATAAGGAAATATCGAAAGTCTTTCGTTAATATCTCATCATTACACATACACAGTGATATAGATATACTTTAATAGAAAAAATATTAATTAAAAAACCGTGAAAGTAGATACAAGATGGTTCCATTTCACAGAAAGTTCTAACTAGGACTGAAAGTGACATAACGTTATATTGAATAAAGTTTAATTAAATCAGATTAAATTAAACAAGCTGCGAGATGGGCGGTGAGTCTAGAACAGTGCGACATGTTTCCGAAACTTAAAACATTTGCAGACTCGCGCTGCTTAATTAAGTAAATTTCAAAATTTAACAGGAGAATAACAAGCGGAACGTTGTTACCGCCAGAAAATTATAGTTTTTATCATTTGTATTTTCAAGAACGCTTCCAAAATCGTATAAATAATGTGTCGTTAATTGTTGAAATATTTACACAGCTTTGAACAAAAACCTGAAAATAAAACATTATATTTAAAAAACATAGAAAAAATAAAATTCGATAAAAGCACGCTTAGTGGATTTTTTTTTCATTTTAAAGAGATATTATACAAAACTCTTCGCTTTTTCTAATTTTTTTGAACAATCTTGAAATTTTCACATTATGAAACGCTTGTTGTAAAAAGCTCTCAAGTGAAAGCGCTCAGAATGCGTTGTGAACTTTTGCACTTTTGTGTAAGCAGGTAGGTGTCACACTGGATCGAAAGTGTTACACGTGTGCTTACATAAGCAATTACACGATCATACCTATCTAACTACTGTTGTACTGTCGAGACGCACAAACATGCCGTCTTTTATCACAAAAGATATTGCTTTGTTAAAAAGAAAAAGGTTTTTAATAATGCAGTTTCTTTTGAAGCTTTTGTAATAAATTAACGAAACGGCTTTTAATGTAGACACGCGGATAATGACAAATAGATTAAGTTTGTGTTTTTTTTTATCGTTGGTCTAAAACAATTATCTTCATAAAAGAATAGTTACCTCGATCGCATGCGCCCTCATATCGTCAAAATTTCACTCTGTGATGTAACACGGATTTTCATTCTGTTTGCGCAACGATCGCCAGTTGATCCAAACAGTTGTGTTTACAAGCCTATATCCGGCCGTGCTGCACAATTGACCGTCACCACGTCTTATCTGTAATCAGTCAACGGTATATCCACGACGCTCGTATACCGATACGAGCTGGTATTATCATGTACTAAGACCTGCTGTTACGGCCGTACACACGATATCTTCGCTGTTGTCATCTGCGTTCTGCAACGGTTAATTATGTCTTGCGAACCCCGCTACGCGGCGGCATCTCGTACTCCGCGCGCGACATCATCCTCTCCGGTCGCGTGACGATTCGCGTTGTACAACGTGCTCCTCACCGCTGCAAACCGCGCGGTATAATTAAGCAGCCGGCTTATGGCGGCGTAATCTCAAGGAAACTTGGAACGAAGAAACACATCGCCTGCGCGCGCGAGAAGGGATGAAATATGGTCGACGTTAAGTCCGGGTTCTAAGAGGGCTGTTACGTTCTGCTCGCTGCCGAGAACTGCGCGAAGAAAGGAGAAGGAGAATTGAGATGAAACATAGAAAGCGAGAGACTTCATGTGTCTTTGATTCAGGAGTGAACCGCAACAGAGCTGAAAGTACTGCAAAAGGTAGTTATCACATTTTTCGACTGCCGTCGTTGATTCATGACTATTTTATTCTTCGCTTTTCCACGCACAACAATGTTTCTGACATTTGTGGGAAATTTCAATACCAAGACACACTTAGAAATGTGTTTCCATGTCAATGCAGCACATCATTTCGCGCCGGCTGATAACTGCGCAATAAAAATTTCCGAGCGATGAACATCACTCACGCTTTATTAACAACGATGCGATCGTGAAACGAGCGCGCATTTTTCTGAAGTCAATCGCCTAGTTTCCGATGGGAAATGGTCCATCATAACGGCGCGCTTGAATATTAAAACCAGGAGTTGTTGCGAGGCAGTATTGCTCCGACGAAATTACCATATATGGTGAGCAAGCAATGTCCGAACTATCTTGCCTGAACTATCTATACTTCAAGTGCGCGAGCGCACATACATAGACTGCCGAAGCCGACTGTTAAAAACCATTTCAAACGTCGCGGTAATATTTCGGAATATAACATGAAATGCACAGAGAAACAACAAAAAGAACGATTGTAATCGAATAATGCAATGGTTTTTTTTTTACCGTCAGAAAAATAACAAACACAAGTTTTGCAGACAATAAAATACGAATAATCCCCGATTTTCAAGTATTTAAATTAACGAGAAAAAAATCAACGAGTATTCTACTTGATATAAAAACGTTTATATTCGTGTTCTTGTTAGCGATGCGATAAAATATCTGCGATCTTCTTGCGACAACCGTCGTGGAAAACGAGAAATTTACCGTAATGCTTCTCACAAGCGCGTCTCGTTAGAATTTCACCGGAAACCTCTCGCTAATATCACACGCTGGCAAGTGTGTGTGTATTGGTGCAGGCACATTAGTGTATCGGCGTTCATTGTGGCGACGCCGCGCCAGAAACTTCGTCGACAAAGAAATGACAATATAATAGTGGCTGATCATGATGGATGAAAACATTTCTCTCGCGCGGCGTATTAGACATTAAGTAACTATCGAACGGAATCCCGCTAAAACAACTTGGCGGAAGGTTGGCGCTTTGCATTTTGTGGGAGGGTACGGCTTAATTTTTTCATAACGCGCGCTCAATATCAAATCTTTTAGGGAGAAAAATCAAGTTCCATATTTAATCAAAATGATTAAGTTCAGTTAATAAATTAAATTAACGTATATCATAGTAGAAATTAACGAGTAATTGGCCAGTTTTCTGATTACTAGTCAGTTTCTTATACTGGCTCGAAATTAATAAGTTTTGAGCGACGCTTTAGCGACGATTTAGTGAACACGTCGAAATTTATTTATTTTTTTTCAGAAGTAATACATCAATCTGTATAACGATAAGAATTTCATTACAATACAGAGAACCGTGTTTGTTTCCATGTCATTTTTCATCCGCGAATCTCAACGCGAAGATCCATTTGCGCGAAATCTCACGCGAACCGCGTAAACGCATCAGCTTCGTACTTCACGTATCCATCACGCGAGCGTGTCACAGAGACATCTGTCTGACGTTATAATAAGCCAGGCGAAACTAATTTCAGCGTCACACAACAAAACAGAAAGGGGAGAGGGAGACTGCGATAATCGCTCTCGCGACCATTTTTCCATCGTCGTCGTCCGCCCGTCGAGACGACGAGCGGCGTCGTTTGTCAGAGACGTCGTCGCGGACGACCCTGTCGGGCGCAACACGACAACGCCCCGTTTGTGGCGTCTCGATGCGACATAAGTGGTTCGAGAACGACGCGGGAAATACGCGAAAGTACATTTCGCGCGTCGTTCCCTCCGCAGCGTCGTTGCGAGAACTGCGGGAGCTGTGGCGGAAGATGGAGCGAAAAGATTGATTTCCTCTTTTATATCTTCGGTGCGCTAGGCGATTCCGAGTGTACGCTCCGAGAAGAAATGCTCTGACAGTGGCGGCGCATTTACCATTCCGTTCTTTTTTTGCTGACGTAATCTATCTGTTCTCTTTTCAGAGCACAATAGATGCTAAGAATTATAAATTCATCTTTTGGCTAAATCTCGAACAAATCTACATCTATTAGGATTGTTTGATTTGAATCCTTAACTATACTGGCGAGATACAAATGTATCTTATCGCACATAATTACGCAAATATTTCTCACGTGACACAAGCGACGTTAATTATTACATCGAATCCAAAAAACACATCAACTTTGTACATTTCATTTCAGTTAAAACTTTTATCAAAATGTAGGATGCAAAATTGCTTTGCAGGTGTGTAAGACTGGCCAAATTTAACCAGTATAGGTAAGAATTAATAAAATAAAAAATGCTTTTAAATGTAAAGAGTAATATTAGCACAAAAAATATTATAAAAGAAAAATGTACAAATATATAACAAGGAATATAGAGAAAACATATATATTGTATTCGGTACAATTTGTATATTTCGCTATCTACCAAACGCATGCTGTCATCTTCGTTTACGATATTGCGCCGTAAAGTGTGAGATAACAGTGAATAACGATGTGAGTAGCGTAACGTTTCGTGCAGTCAACACGTCATGATATGACCACGACGTTAAGACATGGCTCACCGTATGTATACCGGATAAATTTCAAGATGACGATCAGAGAGCCGTTTTATAGTCTTCGACAAACCGTAGAAACGCTCGTAGTGAAACCGCATCGCCACAATATTGCTTTTATCCTCCGTTTTTGAAAAACGTCCAAATCGATGAGCAATTTCGCGACACGAGTTGAACAATCGCGACGCAACGTGATTGTATCGAGTAAGCTTTTTGAAATGCAAAAAGTGCTCGATAATACCACGCCGGAACGAAGAACGAACTGTCTTTTCTAAGCTCTTTTTCTTTTTTTCTTTTTTTACTCATAATGTATATATCGTGTACACGCGCGCGCGCGCGTGTGATTAGATAAAAGTTAAATTTTACAAATAAATTAAACCCTCAAAATAACTTCTCATTTCGAGATTAGTGAAATTTTGTTTTAAAATTTTAAAAAGAAGTAAAAAGAGCGCGGGATGAGATATTTATGTTGGTATTAAATGGAAACGTGAGAATTAAGTTTTTATATCACAATAAAAAACGCGTCCGCGAGAGATGTATCCAAACAAAAATGCGTATGGATATTTCGCGGCTAGGTACCAGCTCCGTCCATTGGAGAAGTAACGGGCGGGTGCATCATAATTTCTCTGTTTATCGCTATCGTAAAATTGCCTCTCGAGAGCGAACTACTTTTTACAGTAAGACGGAAGCAGCTACTTTTTTTACGATAAAACGATGCGCGCTCGCCATCATTCTCGTATTTCTTTCGACGAATGGTACGAATCGCACACCCGTCTGAATTTCTTTGCCGTAAAGCAGGTTTGCTACGTCGATAATTTGAATAGCGACACGAACAAGTCAGTAGCTCCTCTAGGTAAAGTGTTACGACTGTTCAAAATTAAGTTTTTTTTTTTTTTCGAGTTCCAAACACACGTTTTCCGATATGAAATTAATACAGTTGCATCTAACTTGATAAAACTGAATAAATACTTAATTTTGACTACATGCAAATTCTGGTTTACGAATACAATTGAGATGTATAAAAATATTTGCACAGAACAAACTTAACATGTCATTTAAATTTGGTTCGTATATTTTGAAACACACTTGACATTTCCGAAAATATTCTATTGTTCTTATATTATATACCTAATAATATATGTTTTTTTATTTTGATTTTATAATTCCGCACGTACATTTTGCTTCTTAGATAAAATATAAATAAAACAATTCAGCAATTCGAAACGCAACGAATATACAAACGTCAAAACGCTGCAAATAAAAAGAAATGGTTTTGTGTTACAGATATTATCAGCCTAGTCTAAGGATTCACATGTGTGTTCCTTTAACGCGCGCTATGTCATTTCATCAGTAACCACGTGTGAGAGTTGGCGCGACGACCGCACGACGAGCACTCCAGAAGAGCCGCGAATGTGTGCACCCGAAGGCAAAACCGAATGTCGAGCGGCCAATTAACCCCGTGCCCGCTCGGGATTCTCCAATTGCGCTAGAACGGGCTATCGATATGTGGTGCCGCTCGTCTAGCGCGCGGACCGGACTTGCGAATTCTAGCCGAGCAATTGACATAACAGGATCATGGCTTTTCGATGAATCCTATGACCTGTTATCGTGTTATCCGTTTGCTCGGTAGGTATTCCCTTATTTGCTTTTTTCCCGGGAGAGAGTCAATTGCGAAAACTTATTTTTACATTACGAATCGCGACAAACCGTGCTAAGTTTTATTCCGACAGCTGCGAGTGCGATAATCTATTACAAACAAAAAACTCTCCACGTTTTTCTCAATACAAAAAAGCAAAGCTAGTTGTGAACTCAGCATATAAAAACTCAAACTAAAATTTTTTTTATACACAATCGGAATAAAATATTACTTTGATAAAAAATATTAAAAAAACTAAAAAAATATAATCTTCAAAATTATGTTTGAAAAGTAGACCATAAATGAATAAAAAAACTCCGCAAAAACAAAATAAGAAAAACATGACGAAACATCTTTTGCAAATTTTTCAGTTACTTTTGAAATATATCTAAATAGAACGTGAGCAAAAATATATCATAACACACATTTGGAGTGGTATAACAGGAGAAAGCAACAGCTTATCAAATAAATGCAAGCCCGCGCCTAAGAGAGAAAAATGCTTCATCTCTTTACGTTATAATCTGCTTCGCAGCGTACCAGCTTACGCAGAGAGACGCACAGGCGGCGTACAGAGAAAAGAGTCGGTCTTTCTTTACATACATCTTATATTTTCGTGTCGTATATTACACGCAGAGAGAAATATCTAAAAAAAGAGAGAAATATCTCTGGATTTTTTCCCGGCGAGTGTTCTCGAAGAAATATTTTCTATTTGACCGAGTGACACATTATTAACGTCAGAAAGTTCGCCGAAACAAATTGCTAATTTATACAAGACATATTGGCACGTTATTTATGTTTCTACTAATTTAGTAATATAGTTTTTTAGTAATATAGTTTAGTAATATAGTTTCTTGCCGCACAATAAATGTATAATAATTGCTATAAATTATTTGCATATAAATTATTTTAATAAGCGAAAGAATTTTAATAAGCGAATTTGTGTATATCTTATTTACAAAATATGTGGCAACACATATCAAATTTACATTATTCATATTTATATGATTGTATATTTGATCAAATTTATGTATTTATGATTGCGTGCTAGATTGCATAGCGTTTACGTAAATAATATAAAATAAAACTTTTTTTTGATCCGCGCGAATGTTAGTAAATTTTATCGAAATTACGCGAAATATTACAGAACGCAGTTGAGAAATCTAAAAGCGTTTTGTGAGCAAAGTATATGTACGTAAACACTGCAAATTTCCCACGGCAATATTCTCGAATTTTTGACGCGACACTGACGTATATAGTAATTAATGTGAAGAAATATGCATTTGCGAGAAGGAAGAATCTTCATAACTCGTCACCTACGGCGGCGTCGCCGTAGGAAGCTACGAGTAATATTCGACATTCCAAGGTGTGAGAGCCAAAGGTAATTGTGGAATGCTGACGTAAAAGCGCAAAGTAGACGAGGAAAAGATGAAGCGACATTCCTCAGTATACCATATACATCGCGCCGCTTTAATTATCGTTCTCGTTAAAGTATATTCACGCGCGCTAACACGAGCGGAACGTAAGATTGATTTTGTAAACGTAGAACTAAAAATAATAAAACATCAAAGAATTAAAAAGTAGAACTCTCAAATTAGAGGCATATTTTTCAAAGGAGACAAAAATTTTCTATCTATAACAATTCAATTTTTTCTCTCTCAAGTCTTTTCTGCCATTTTACATACATTATTTTTTTTTTTTTTTTTACTGCAAACATATATGTTCTCTAATGTTCAATTACTGCATAATACGCAGAGTTTAAATGTGAAATCGCGACATGATATATTTATCCGTTTTCTATCCCGACGAGTGTTAATTAGCGTGATAAAGTATCACTCGGATGTTCCGCGCGTTTTAAAAATTTCGCAGAAGTTTAGCCCCGCGCTCTCAAGCTACGATAACTGCGAGATGTGTAACGTGTTTGAGATTACACCGGACTAACTTTTATACACATAGTTTGTCGGCGTTATTGTAAATACGCTGTCATTAGCGTAAATTGTCAGAAAAGTTTGAGCCGCAGGAAACATCGGTGATAACTGCGAAACGCGGCGAGCTCATTGAAAATATTTAAAGTATTTAAAACTTTATATATTATTCGCGCGGAAGAGCAAAGCGACAACATTGAGAAGTTTTGCCTAATTCTACGTCTGTCCGTTGCTGTCAACTGTTTTGTTTTTCTTTTTTCTTTCTTTTAATTTGAAACAAAGCAAAAAGTCTACTTTCAATTAGCACTTAATTCTTTAACGTCCAATGAAACGTTACGTCGTGTAATCGTATCGCATTTACGATCTTCAACTTTTTCAACGCATTCCGAAATGGTCGAATTATTTTTTACAAAACATTCGTCTTGCTCGCCGTATGTTTCCGCGAGTGAAATAATATATAAGAAGGAAACGCGTAATTCTGAACTTGTGCAAGTAAAGACGACAACAGTCAAACAGACAACGACGACGACGACGACGACGACAACGACAACGACGAGTTTCGCGTTCGAGAAAAGCAACGCGACGGAGACAGACTGAGCGAATGAGGAAGGTTTATTATGTCTCCGGGGATAACGCTGGCGGGAGCTTTCTATCCCCTTTCGCCCGCGCGGCAGTGGAAAAACATGGTACAATACGAAGATACAATGGGGCGGATATAAGATAAATACGGCAGACGCGGATCACGAAAGAAAACGGGAAGGAGGGAGGGAGAGAAGAATGACAAGAAAGAGGAGGTGGAAGAGATAGAAATGAACGAAGCGACAGAGAAAATAAGTCTCGTTACGTCTCGACGTGAAATCGATTAAAAGCGGACAAATATTGAACGAGAGATGGAATGAGTAAAATATACTCGCGCAAAAAAAGGGGGAAATATAGGCGGCATTCGTGAAGATTAGCGCATTTTTTTTGCACGCGTTGACGTTTTTGCAGCGAAACTTTGCGAAAGTCGGATGATTTATTCACGTCAAGTAGTACGAGTCGATTGAGAGTTCGCTCGCTTATACTTTCCGATAGATGGTTTCCGCGACAATAATAATCATCTGTAGTGTCGCGTCAATTGATTACAGCAGTTTGTGAATTCAACTCTTTGTGTATTTAACGCAAGTAAATTTATTTGGAATTTTGAAAAAATAATAACGTAAAACCACTTCATTTATAACATTTAAACGTTGGACTCTATGTTGGAACACAAAAAATATTAAATGAACGTTTATTTTTGCAAGGCAAGTTTAAATTATCGCGTATGTGTTCCAAGAGTCCGATAAAATGTATCACTATTGTTTCTCCATTAGTTTTCCGTTTCGGTTTCGACAGACCCGTGTCGCAGCCGCCGCGCGATGCAGTCAAAAGAAGAATAGAAGCGCGAGCACGATGATAGAATGATGACCGCTGCGAAGCAAAATGCAACGCTTGCAGAATGCGGAGCGAAGAGAGATGTTGCTTAAGCTTGAAGAAAGCTGCCGCGGAAGCGAAAACTGCGGTGGATATATATCGTTGGTTGCGGTGAAACGGATGTACAAATGTATGACGAGTAAACGTGTATCGCGCGAATCAGCAGCCCGAAGATGCATCCAGCTGGCGCGTCGTACAACCGCGCGCGGTTGTGAGAGAAGCGAAAACCCGCTTCTGAGTTCCTCAGTATATATTACTCTCGGGGGTACCCTATCCTATTATACAGTCTCTAAGTTAATGGACTTGGACTTGGAGAGCCAGCCGCTTCGTTTCCACCGCAGAGCCACTCTGCGCAACAGCACACATGCTCTTTTCCTTTCTCGCAGTAGATCCCGCGAATAAATATAACGGGAAAAATTAGCGCGCGTTACGTTACGACGCAATAACGCTGCTCCCGCCAATTCTCCGCTCTCGCGAACTGTATAATAAATAATTATTCACAATGATAAATAAACGAATATTTATACAGCCACGTTCTTTTACATTAATAATAAATGCACTCGATCTTTTCGCTATCGGTTGCAGAATATTGAATTTTCGTGCTCGGTAATGTTTACGTGTCGCTTTTAACATGCCGTTGCGTTTGAAACAAAAAAATTACTAATAATAAATTGTTGTTTATTATGGCTCAATATGGGATAATAAATAAATTACTTTACAATTACGCAGCTTTTGGCAAACGTAGACAAATTTGTATTAGCTGTTGATTCAGCAAATAATTGTAAACACTACACCGCAAAGTTAATATATAATTTTGAACGTTTCGCGACAAATATTTCGCGAGGAGTTTTGGCGTTAAAGTTTGCGAGACTGCATGAGCGCGATAATTAACATTTCGGCTTTTTGTGTTACAACACGTACGGACAGATGTAAAATCGCTCGAATGTCGAAATATATAAATCTTTTTCGAATGTTATACCGTTCGGATTATTATACCTGTCATTCACGTACATGAGAGAGAAAAAGAAAACCGTTTTCGTCGATTCTCGCGAGAGACAGGTGAGCTTTTTGTTTAGCAATCAATCGAATAAATATGCAAAACGCGCGATCATAAATCGCGTTTTACCATCAACTTAGCGCAAGTGTATCGAAGTATAACACGAACGCGCATTTATTTCGCAGTTGTTCGGACAAAAGATTTCACAACAGTCGTTCATTCCGTGTGAAAATTCTTTGATTGTCTACATTGAACGAGCAACCGCAATCACCAACGTCTTGCGGTTAATATGTGTCGGAAAATAAAAGGAAAAATCGGTGGCTGCAGCCTATGTAGATCGAGGATCGCTAAGAGAGATGCGATAAAAAAAAGTGATCCGTCTAATGGACGTCGAACGAGCCGTGCGTCTGTTTTTTTCGTCTTTCGTTTTTTTGTTTTTAATCTCTTCCTTTTCCTTTTTTAAGTTAATAAAGATCGTGCGTGTGTGTGTTGACGTTCTCACGTGATCAGCTGTTTATTTACATCGAGATGAAGTACGAATACACGCACGCACATACTTTCTCTCCCGCGTTATTAAGTGCCAGTCATTGATAAAGCTTTTCTAACAATGAATAATCATCAATTTTTCATCGTCTAGAACAAAAGGGTTTTTCAAATTTATTCTAGTTCTTGTTTTTGCATTTTTAATTTGATCGATAACAATTCTCAATATATATACTTTCAAAAAAATAAAGGTTTCGTAAATTGTAAACACATCGTACGTAAACATCGCGACGTCAAAACGCGAGAGAAATTGCGAAGTGGATTAAAATTCTCGCGACAAGTCGGAGAAAGAAGAAGCAGATACGCCTCGATCCGCACATTTTCGCCAAAATATCGCGTTGTCGTTCATGACGGCTGTCCGCCCACGCGACCGATAAGAAGCGCTTTCTTGCACCAAAGAAAGACTTATCCGGGAGAAAGCTTTTTTACCGTGGAAGCTTCCGCGTTGCATCGTCCTCGCTTCTCTGCCTCGAAGCTTGAGACGCGAGTGTTATATCCCATACCGTCGACTGTAGCGACGAAGTGTTCCGTCGACAGGACAAACTGGATTCGGTCGCTCGCGTGTCGAAAGCACGTACGCGACCAACGAAGTAAAATCGACGTAAATAAGGCACAACGTAAATCGAACGTAGCGGAAAACAGCTAATTGATGCGACAAGCGCTGACGTAGTTATCTCTCTCTCTCCTCCCGTTAATTTTTCTATTTCTTTCTATGTGTTGTTCTTCAAACATTTATAAATTTCTTGGAAACCCGTCAAGAGAGAGTTTACGATATTTTTACGATCGATGTTAGTGCCACTTTTTCGCGTCGCCGAAAAAAAAAAACATTTAGAAGCCTTTTGGCGCGACACCAAAATGCGAAGTATGCAAATTCGATGAAGCTTGAGAAAGAACTCCGGTGAACGATTGACAAATTACACGCTCGGCAATCGATCGATTATTATTAACGGCGCTTGTGACAACTGTCGGCCGTATGGCGTTATAGAACGCGAAAATGTCAATCGACGTTCCGCGCGCGCGAACGTTATAAATAATTTTATTGCAAACATAATTTCTTGCTATTTTCCATTGATATACGTAAGTATATTTCATACGTAAGTATGAAAATGCAAAATTACACGCGAAAAATAAATATATATAATAAGCGTTTAACATGTGTCGTCTACGATATTATACCAAACAAAAATCTGATTTTTGTTACAGATTTTCTACAGATCTTTTCTACAGATCTTTTTTAAAATAGAGAAATTGAATTACCGGGTCTCGCTGTGTTCTATTTCTCTCTCTAATAGCTTATAGACAGTCTCGTCCCGTCTTTCCGAACATAATCGCAGGGAGTTGAGGTCCATATTGCTGCCGGCGTGCAACGCTTGAGCGAAGCATCGCGACGAGAACAAGCCGGCTTTGTGCGGTGTACTCCGTGGAGACGCGTGTCGAAGACTTAAGGTGTCCTTAATCCAACCGTGATAAGCGTGACGCGGCTATGCCTCCGCACTCTCGTCGGTTGATCCCCGGAAATTGGATCGATAAGCTCTTATTCCGAACGTTACGCCCCACTGAATCGACCGTCCCCTTGCCGCTAGAGATTGCAGCAACCCTCTCCTTGCTTCTCTACACTGCTCACTCATTCACTCTCTCTCTCTCTCTCTCTCTCTCTCTCTCCTTTCTCGCGTGGAATATTTAGCTGCGCGTAAACTGTTTGCGATACTTGTATAGAGTGTAACTTGTCGAGCTAAAGGCTAATACAAAGTAATTTGATTGAATCCGAAACTTGCTGCCTGCCAGCGAGTATAACTTCATTGCTTATGATTAGACAAACACTTCATCTCGAAAGAATTGTGACGAATGATAACGAATCGCAAATGAATGAATTGACATAAAAATACGTGACGCGTCGCACAGTTATTGAATGTTTCATAACAAATCAATCGTTCAGTGATAAACGCAGAGAGAGAGAGAAACGACATTTTTATTATCTAAATCGTCTAGCAAAAATATCACTGGTCATTTACAGACGATCTCTTTACACGCTGATCGTGTAAGAGCGAAATAAATGCGTCTCTCTCTCTCTCGCACGCGCACGCGATTGAACGTACTCGCAAGCAATACGGAATTTCCCGTATAATGCATTTCTCCATCGAAGTGGGGCAGCCGACGTATTATACGCGATTTTATTCGCGAGCGCGGGATTTAAAGTTAAGCGCGGCGCGACGTTATGAAGCACTATTGCTCGCGAAGGAAATAAAAGCGATTTAGTGTGCCGGCGCATTGTTGTCGACCGAGCGCGCAGGTGAGTCTCCGTATAATTCTTCGCTATCGCCCAGCGTCGCCTTTTCCGCTGCCGTCCCCTCTGTTATATTTACGAAAAATAATCTCTTGCGAAAGAGGAATAGAATAAGCGAAATTGATATGGATTAACTCAAGGACTTCTTTTACAATTGCGTAGACGCAAAAACAAAAATAAACGCGAAATCGGTTTCTTTAAAAATTTCTCTTCAAATTATTCTCTGTAAATTAATTGTAACGACAGAACATGTGTGATGTAGGAACACACGTATTATCAATAAAATTGCACTAACGTTTTCTCATTACATTGTTCTGTCTTAGGTAATCTGCTTTATTGCATCAAGTTTATGTTGAAGTGAAAGATATTTCTGTCGTTAACTAGAATCCTAAGAGAGATATAATATTATGTGTTATGTGTGTGTATATTATGCGTGTAGATGTGTGCAATGGATGTGTCTATATTTTTATGTCACATTTTATATGTAGCAAGTGTTGTCATATTACGTTAAACACAACTTATTGTATATGAGGTAAATCAATTTCCTGTCACTCGACATTGATACTAATTATTATCTACTATTGATTAGTGGCGCAGAAAAAATCGAGGTGAATAAAAAAAAAAAAAACAATTTTATTTTCGAACAAGCTAGGTGCAAACTTTTGTTGCAATTGTTTGCCAGACACGTCGCACGCGTGACGATGACAAATTTCGACAGCTCGCGACACTCACCCGGAATGTTAACACGTTCGGCAGTGTGTGTCTCCGACAACGAGATGTGTTGATGTCAAACAGCAAAGGTCTTTTTGCTATCTTCGTAACAAAATTAACTCGATTCAAAAACTTAATACTTTACGCGATTTGCGATCCTGACTTTATTTTGGCGGTAGTTTTATCAGCCGCACACTTGTTTTTGCGCAAATTAATAGCACAAAATAGAGTGAAATGTGTCTGCCACTCGCTGGTTAAAAATGAATGAAATAACGGGTTTAATATCCTTGTTGTTCTCTCTAAATTCTGACTTGTAACGCGCTGCCCGTTTCTGTTACGCGAAATTCGTCGTAAGAGAAGCACTGCCCTTGCAAATTTTCCTCAAAATGTAATCCTTTCCGTGCACGCGGACGTTATAACTCGCGGTGCTGTACGGCCGGCATCTGAATCGCGGAGAGAAATGTCGCTGGAACAATAGCATCCTGTTTTAGTAATTCAACTTGCGCCACGCTTTTCTGTCATTCTTCGTGGAGCGCGCAGCGCGCCGCATTCTATCAGAAATTCTCGCGGATATCACCCGCACATTTTCGCCATACTGGATCTAATGGTGATTTTCGTGTAATCACGAGTAAAAATAAAAAATATAAAAACAAGCTCAAGTTAACTAGAGTCACTTTCATCAAGTTAAATTTTTGTCCTTTCATTACGTTATTTTTGTAGTAAATGATTGAAAATGTTTTTGATAATATCGTGATATTCTTTTACACACAATCGAGCGAACCAGATTTTGAGTGTGAAAATTTTTATTTCTTCTTCTCGTTTTGTCCTCAGAGTTGCCAGTAGAAGTCGTCTTAGGATCGAACGTTGAGTCGACGGGCAAAAATGAGAAAATAAGTACGGCGGAGTAAATGGCGGGAAGGCAGTCCCATACAGAATGTCGCGGACGTTGTACGATAAAAGTAAATAAGCCTGTGGGTGTCTCCGGAACGTGATGGAGGCGGCAACGACGGTGGCGGTAAGGCCCTACCGTTAGAAGTGGCCGCTTTGCCGATGTCGAGAAAAAGTTACCTTCTCTTTTCTTCGTCGATCGTGGCTTTTTCGTCGTTTTCTCGAAAGAGAGAGAGAGAGAGAGCTTTACTTTCACTTACCTTACAGTCTAGCTATCGTCTACGTGACGCGGTACTTTTCCCTCATCTCTAATCTTCCCGCTTCTATTAGCTTTTTCTTCTCGTTGACCAACAAGACGATATTCACGCTTGTCACGACCGGCTTTAAGAGACAAAATTTACGATTCGCGTGTCTGTTACACAATCTGATTTTTTAAATTAGGATACAAAAAGGCTTTACGCGATCAATCGCAACAAGTTTGATTATCTGGACAAATAGAATGACTGTTTGAATAATCAAACTACATTTACGCAATGTGTATCAAAAAACATATTTATATGAATACGAATGAACAAAAGAGAGTTAAACGCAATGCCAAAATGAATGTTCCGTTTATAATATTGACAAAACAGACAACGCCGGACACAGCAAAAATCCAGAGACATTCTAAACGCGTTTATTTCCAGCCAAAAACAACGAAGGCAGATATTTATCAGCGTATTTTCCAGCAACTGTCGCGACACATCGAGGGTATAGGTCGCACGCCATCAACAAGGGAAAAGAGGAGAGGAAGGGAAGCCGCGCGTACGCATATTTGTCGCGGGTAGATTGGCTCTTTTTCAGGGCGACAGGCACGAAATAACTTCTGAACGAATAAACCGTAACGGATGGCCATAACGATTCTCGTGCGCAATACGCGCGCGTATACGCGTGATCGGCTGTCACAGCAAATTTTCGCGGCGTACGTTCGTACATATACGCCGCGGCACGATCGTGTCACGAAACAAAACGAAATAACGAAACAAAAAAATCATAGAAGGATAAAAAAAAAGAATGTTCACCAATTTTCAGAGTGCGACGGCAGCGACTATGTTCGTCGATTAGCGGCGTAATATTTTTATCAAAAGAGAACAAAACTCATCCTTCTCCGATTATTTTCTTGGCGAAAAACCGCGTCCGGATTTTCGGAGTCATCTGTCTACTCACGTGGTCCTGACGCACCGAGCGCTCGAAAGTTAATTTATTCATGATGCCGTTAAAATATTCATTGAATACGCGAGACAACGCGCGAGCGTGCGACTCACCTCCCGTAATTCCTTTCTCGGCGACTTTTTCGCAAACGCGTCGCGTCGCGTTTATATGCGCGCGACTTACGGCGTGCGCGAGCCCCTCATCTTTTATGGATCGAGCGCACTTTTCTGAATTATGAACACGACAGGTCTCATCTGTATTTTATAGTAAATAAAGTCCGATTTCTTTCTCTCTCTTTCTCTCTCTGTTGCTCTTAGATATTTCTCGCATAATTAGCATCTCTTACATAATTTGTCAATGAATAATAAAAACTTTTTTTGGTTTTCGGACACATTGATATAAACAATAAATTGCCACCGTTCTCGCCCTAATTAAATTAAAATTAAAACTTTCTATATCGGAATATAACACGTTTCAAAACTATATTACCAAGAATTTCTCGCAAGTGTGATTTTCTCACTGTGTTTTATTCGTGTGCAAAAGTTCGTAAAAAACTTTCCAGTTATTTTTGTTGCCATCCTTTTTTCGAAATACACAAAGTTTGTAATAGAATCTCAAAGATTTCCTAATTTAATCTGTGCTGCACACACAGAGAACTTATATTTCTCTCGAATGAAATCATCAAACTGGTGAAAATCGTCGGAAGAAAAGAGGAAAATGAGGAGGAGGAATCGTACCGGTCGCACACAAAGCAAACTATCGCGGTTCGGATTAATCCATTATAAACTTCCGTATTCCATCCGCGATTCGATTAAAAAATATCTATATCGGAATGAACCTGAGCGCAGAATCTATTACTGTACCTAATTTCTCCTTTGAACGAAACCGATGATAGTGCCGTCATCACACATCGTCAAACATATCGTCGTCATAAAACACTTGACACCGCAAATGTTGAGAAACGCGTGATTTCGACGCGACCCCGCGTTTTCATTGACGGCGAGAGACCGACCGATGGTTTACCACCTTTTGTAAATTAATTAGTAGTTGTGATTCAAGGTGTGCACTCTCTGGATGCAATAACGCAAACACACACGTCCGATTCTCGGTAGAGAAGACGATAAATAACAATTTGTCAGAAAGCATATAGCTTGTTGTCACATTTCCCGTTCGCGCGCGAAAAACTCAAAAACCTGACGTTTTCTCAAAAAACGATATTTATTTTTTCAACTAGCTTTAGTATTTATTTCAAGTTAATTTTCCTTGCCACGCTAATATTTGTTCCATTTTTAATAGATTCTTTAGAAGCAATAATTAACGGCAATAAAGTATTGATATCTAATTACTTACTTTGAATTCTCTCATCTCGCAATCTGTTTTCGTCAGTTTCAGGAACAAATGCGTCACGCCGCGCGAGTTCCGTCGGCTACTGTTGTTTTTCATCTCCAGCTTATTCTTCATCATCGGAGTCTTCTTCGCCGACACGGAAAACCTCTTTTCTACGATGAGACGACGGAACGAAAAAAGCGGCGCATCCCGCGAGATAGATTTACGAAATTGATTGCTGGAAAGATTTCGGTGGGGAGACATGTGATAAGATCTGAAACAAAAACGCAGTAAACAAAATTTGCAGTTCTAATTGGTCTGGCTAGAAATAACGTTAAAAAATCAGTTTTTTTAAACCTTGTTGAATTGCGTTTGGCATAATCGTCCAATCTGCCAGTGAAGTGCGCGACAGAAATGAGAAGAAAAAAATTCGAAGCAAGCGCGCGGAAATGCGCAACGGTGCTATCATGACGATAATCGACTCGATTAGTTTTTCGATTTCGCGCGATTTCCGCCGTCATTATAGACGGGAAAGGATCGCTCGAGGACTCTCGACTTTCCACCCACCGCTTTTTCCATCCACTTTCCGCATAATCCGTTTACCGTGTTGATCGAGATCGCGCGCGGCCAGTATGCAAGGGAGGAACACATGCGGAAATGGGGTGAGGAGGAATCTCGAAGGGAATGGCGAAATATGATTATAATGACAAAAAGCCAAGCAAAAGCGGAAAATAAAGTGGGTAGAAAAATACGGCGCAGTCGAAGTTATCGTTCATTGCAGAACCGTCTATGTATTACGGCGTAACGGAATATGTGATGTTGATTTCTTACAAATAGAACCGACGTTTCTTGCGGAATCGACGGTAAAATAAGCAAATTATTAACAGTAAATTACTATATATTAGAGATATTAGCGTCTAAGCAAAGCTTAAGAAATAAGAGTACTGAAAAATAACAGTCAATAAAAACTTTCCAGATGAGAGAAATGCACTGAGAGAACAGGAATTTCTCACATCTAATAAATGAAATAATTAACATCTTTATCTGGTTGACTACTGCGGATAAAATTTCAAAATGTCAGTGAAAGAGCACATTGTACGCGCGGAGCGAGATAAAGTTGGAAGGACAGTTAAAATCGGGGACACGTAATTAGAAATTAACTGTTAATAATTGCGGCGAAAACGGATTATCATCATGAACATCGTAATTACGCTCTCTCCCGAGTCCTTGTATCTCCCTGTTTGTCGCTCGTAATTCGCGCTGCTGGTCGATAACGACGTGACAACGAGCTCGCGAAAATACAGTAAATACAGTATGTATAGTTCGGGGGAACGGGAAAAAAGAAACTACAGAGAAATCACAGAGACGTGACGAGAGTAAAAACTTGCACGCGATGTCGATAATTGCGAAGGAAACGATACGAAAACTACACAAGGCGAGAAAAAAAATTGACGTGACAAAAAACGAAAACGGCCAGGTAGACAGATAAAAGATGATTGAGTAAAAAGTGCGCGCGCGCGCGCACACACTGCAGCAGAGATGTAAATATAAAAAGAAGGCGGCAACGGCGAGGAACACAACTGAGTCGAATCGTGACAAATAAAACGCGGACAAACGGATAGATGGCTCGGTAAAAAGCGAGGGGTGACGCGAAATAAACGGGCGATAAGGAGACTTCATCAATCAGCCCTCTGTTGCGATATCTCGTAAGAACAATGAATGCAATTAGCCGAGGCCGGTTACAATGGGGGAAGATCCGGCTTCCTTCCGCTGGCGAAGCGTGGAATAAAGACGGAAAACATTTAGGGGCATTTGTTACCCGACCTCCCCCGGCGGAGCGTGCTGACGACAGCTAATGAAAATCGCCGGATTCATTAACTATTACCATTAGCGGAGGAGTCAAAGACGTCCGTGTACGAAAGAAAAGTGTGCGAACAATTCAAACAACGAATGAAAGACGATGAGACGCGCGCAATCGGAGGACGAAGATTGCGCGAGTTTTATCGAGTGGAATTCTGAAATACTTGCTTTGCAAAATCACGATGTGATTTTCGCGCCGCATAATACAGTGAAACACACACAGTATTTCCATAATTCTGTTCGATCTGCTTTCGTTTTGTATATTTTGTTTTCGAGCGTATCTGCGTATGTACATACAATTCGCTCGCTTTGAAACTGGCATGTATGTAAATTCAGAGTATCGCGAATATATTCGCCTTCTAAAGTCGCACTTGCGTCATTTCAAATGACACTTTCGTCATCTCCGCGGAGTATACGAGATTTTTCCGTACGTAAACTCATGACTGATTGTCAAAAATTCTGTAGAGTTAATATCACATTTAATGATAATTTTATCGTTCGCTGGATTAAAGTAATGACGCGCTCGTAATGTGTTAATTACGGAACTTTGTTTCGTCACGAACGCGCTCCTAACTTATTCAACGCTTAAATAAAAGACGTAATATCGTAGTGAAACATCACAATTCTCCGTGTCAAGAAAGTTTTTTTTCTTAAATTAAAGAAAATATTTAGAAGAAAAAGATTATATCCTCGCGCGTTACATATATATTGAATAAAAACAGCAGAGAAGAAAAGCGCGTAAACCGTTTTAATTTTTCATGTTTTGTTTTTTCGTTCTTATCTTTGTTGATAAAAAATAATCCTTGCTCTAAGAAAATGTATCTGATGCAAAATTTGAAATTGAATAAAAAAGAAAAACAAATGTGCGAAAAGACAAAAAAAAAAAAAAAAAAAAAAAAAAAAAAAA
>NW_018020590.1:1449956-1567025 GCF_002006095.1 Pseudomyrmex gracilis | reverse complement strand
AGAAAATGTATCTGATGCAAAATTTGAAATTGAAAAAAAAAAAAAAAAAAATGTGCGAAAAAAAAAAAAAAAAAAAAAAAAAAAAACGAAACTACATGTTGAAATATATAAAACATTTATTGTCTCAATAATGATCGCTTGATAAAAACAAAATTGACCGAATATAATTGTTGCCTTCACTAAAAAGATGGCGGAATTGCACGAATAGCATAACGTACGCGTTGCACGGTGCGCGCGCGATAGGGGTTGGCCGAGAGCGAAACAAGGGGTGGATCCATTCGCCATGACTAAGTGATCGCGTCAAAACTGCCGCGTGCAACCCGACGGCGACAATGGCACGAGTAATGAACGTAACCGCAGAATTACACCCCGGACGATAATCGAGTTTCGTCGAGCTGTTGTTAAGCGCCGCAACCTCTCTTCTCTTCGCAGTCGTATCGCTTTACTCGCTCGGGCGTCGAATTACACCCGAAACTCGAAAACCGCTTCTTAAACGCTTACGTATACGAGAGATACCACTTCGCTTCGACAACGCTCATTCGTGTTAATTGTTCCTGCAGGAAGAGAACGTTGTAATTCAATTGCTCATAGAAACTCCGTGTTATAGGAAGCACTAAAGTAAAAACAATGCTTTCTATTCAAAAGCTACATACATTTGTGTGGTGAAAATTGACACTTGAATATTTGTTTTGCATGTACAATATTATCTGCTCTGTATGCGGTTACAGACTTTATCGTGCTGTCTTGGTGTATGTAACAAGAAAAAATGCAAAAGCGATAAGAGCAGGAACGATCCACTCTGTATCCTCTCCCTACTTTCTTCGCGACGATTTCCGCATCCAAGTCCGCCGACCGACAGAAAAGTTCCGTGGCGGGCATTCAGACATATTTTTTCCGCCTACGTGCGACTCCGGCGTCTTAAATCATCCGGAGTTTCCCCGGCAGGATATCCTCCTGTCGCAGGAAGCGATGCGACGGAAAAGAGAAAAAAAGGAAAAGCGCGCGTCTCTACGAAGAGAGAAAGAGAAGAAGACGTTGGTTCTGACACGACAGGGAACGCTCGCTTTAAGAGATCGGCCGGGGGTCGATAAGGAGCAGGCAGGATACACGGACAAGGAAGTTGAGATACCTGCCAGTTACGCCCGCCGCCGGACACGCAACGCCTTTTGAATTATGATCGCGCAAAGTTAGTCTCTATTAAAGTCATAAATTCCGAATTCAATAACAGCCGCGGTATATAACGCGAGGATACACTCGAGCAGTTCTCTGCCAGTCTCCGTTGAGGGGAAGAGAGCCGCTCTCTCTCTCTCTCTCTCTCTCTTTCTCTTCTGGAAATGAAACTGAACGCTCTTGCGCGCGCTCACATGTTTCGACGACGTCAGTGTGCGCGCATGTACACACGCGATAAAACTTGCTGCCGCTTGACAAATTGCAGCGACCTGGAATTCGGCACTAATCTATTCGTCTCGTTGCTGCCTAGCTTCTCGCGCGCTCCCGCATTTGCGCGCGATCGCTCTTCACGAAAGATCGATATCGGTCCTGGCATTTTGCCCTCACTCTCGCGAGTGTCTCTTTGCATCTTGTCCGCACTTTCTACGTGCACTTTACGTGTACAGCATCTCAATTATCGCTGTAGCACTTCACATGAACGCGAGTGAAGACGAAAAACGATTTTTCGCCGGTATCTAAAATTGCTCGTGCAAAATATTTTGGAAAATCTACGTGTAAATTACGAATAAAGATACAGAAATTAAAAGTTTAAATTAATATTTTAAATTTAATCATTACACACGCATAATTTAACGTTTGCGAGATTTGGGCTGCAATTAATAATTAAAATATTCGAAAATCAACGATGCGAAAAGAAACTATTTGGAGAAAATAGACAATATGTTTTGTCAAATATTTCACATTATATATCTAATTAATTAATTAATATATCATGCAAATTGCGAACTTTGCCAAGTTAATCGCAGTTGTGCACGTGTCACGATCTAGTTAACGTTAATGATATACTTCGAAAGGGATTAATTCGCGCATACGCGAGTAAAACAGTCAGGCAATATACTCGAAAAACTTGTCAGTTCATCAAGATACGAATTCTCGCATACATATAATGCCGGCGCGGCGTGGATAATGCTTTAACATGCGATACGCTCACAATGATCCCGTAATTTGAGTAGTCATCACGTTTACGTTGCGCAATTACCGGAGTCCGTTAATTCACGCATAAACATCGATCGAAACGATTTTACACGCGTTTATTGCACATAGACTGTCATGCGAGCACGCGTAACATTTCACTTCTTTCGATTAATTGATTTTTGATAATCGTAAATGACTTGATTGTTTGGCAATGTGGTTTCTAATTATTCAAAGCGCACCTCGTCTCGAAACACATGTCACGAAATTAAAGTTGACGCAATTCCGCGTCAAATTAAGTTGCGTAATAATAGAAAAGAAATTTATTTGTTCTTCGCTATATCCAGCGTGAAAAATTCATTTGTTTGACTTTCTGAGAGTTGAAGCAGATCGCAACGCGGATGTAAAATAATATCGCGGGTTCTCTCTCTCTCTCTCTCGCGCGCGCACGCGCTTATCTTAGCAATAAATTCGCAGCTGAATCGAAATGCACACGCGCGACTTCGCTCGGCTTTTGTACGCCGCAACGAGCCACCAAGTTTTGACGAACGAAGCTCCCTTAATCCTCGCAATAAATTATAATCGCGCATCCTGTAGCTTCGGTTAATGACTTTTGACCTCGTTAACCAGGCTGTGTACAGCGGACCGAAACAATGCAGTACAAGTTTGCCCCTGCGCCGCCAATGCACAAGTTTTCGCCAAGTAATCTCGATTCGATCGATATATCTTGGTCAGATTGTTGTCTTGAATCTGCATGTTAAAACACAAAGACATGTATTATATAATTATTGTAAAATTTTGCTCATTCAATCAAAATAACAATTTGATTATCTTTAATTGTGAGTTTGTTATCAGATAATACTGTTTCTATAATAAAGTTTGTTATATTTATTGTAAACAAACCATATATACAACGTAAAGCTTAAAAACAATAAAAATAGAACTAATTCGTAAGATAGCGATAAAAAGAGTATGTTATTTCTAAAATAAATTACTGAAAAGTGAAAAGACTTGATCAATCTAATAAACGCTGTAAATAATAGTAGATAATTATATTATATTATATTTTAATAGAAATTTACAAGCGTAAAAAATACAATTTGTTCTTTAACTCTTCTTCACACACACGCACAAAAACACACAAAATTTTATGTCAGACACTACATATGAAAACTGGACTAATAATTAATATACATGTTTAATTACATTGTCACTTGGATATTTGCGGACAAGAGAATATTTATCCGTTGCAAATGCGCAAAATACATTCTGCTGTAATTGATCGCGCGACAACCGCACGAACGATCATCAGGCGGCCGATCAATTGGCTGGATGCGGTCATGTTGTATGTTTAATAATTTCCAATGGCAATCGCGCGCACAAACGCGCGCGCATCGATAATTCGCCGCTTGGATTATCGAGCAATATTATCCGAGATTATCAAGGTTTTCTCGCGCCCATATGAGAAAGAGAGAGAGAGAGAGAGAGAGAGAGGGCGCGTTTATTATCGTTTTCGCTGACTACACTTCCTACACCCAGCCGACCGCTAACCGGCGGAATTATAACCGTACACCCTATAACTTCGATGGTTAACAATGTCACCGATAAATTGCACTGCGCGCTTACCATTGCGAGCTATAATTTCGCTAGTGCACAAAAGCACATACGCCGCGACTTATATGAGCCCTCGTTACGGGAATTACAACGTCCGCGACGACGATCCCGAAGGCTCGATTGTAACACACATTCGTTACAGTCCCGCCCAAACGAATCTCAATCTCGTCGCAGTTATTATGAAACCGGGAATTCGACGAATCCCGCAGGAATGTGAATATCGGCATGATAGCGGTCGGATTGACTACGCTTCTTTATGTTCGCAAAAATAACCGCGTGTGGTTTTTAGGAGATGAGTAAAATAGAAAAAAAAAACAAAATTTGTTAAAGTCGTAAGTTAAAAATCAAAGCAGTAAAACAGATAATGAAATAGATAATAGAAATAAAATATTTCAGCTTCAGTTTATTCGCGTGACATTGTGACAAAATTGAATAAAAAACTTTAAGCACACACTGCAGCAATTACACTCACTATAAATTTGCAGCGAGATTATCACGATTGCCATTAAAATTTCCAAATGTGAATATATATTTACACGTAATTCACATCGTGAAATGAACGTGATAAAAGCCACGACTAAGCGATAACGTTTAAACTTGCGTGCGAGTTCAAGTTGATGTGTTCGCGAGATAGAGCATTTTATATATAATGTTTTAATCCAAGTACCGACCGGATTAATAAACATAATCACCGTGACAATGACTATTAAGAGCGCGTCTCTTAATGCAATAAAACATTTTATTCAAACGGCACTTTATTGGAAGACACGAATAACGAAATATTGTACGACGTATCTTAAACCGACAGATGCTATTTTTGCGCTCTCTTTTTCCGAGGAAATTCTTCCTTCCTTTCCGCGTAACTTCGCGTCACAGAATATTAACGATATCATTACGTAACATCAAGGTCAGTGATCTTACCGTAGTCACGTAACCGAGGTCGGTGACCTCACCGTGGTCACGTGACCGAGGTCAGTGATTATATCGTAATCACGTGACTAAAATTTTTTTATTTTTCTATAGACTATAGTAAATCCCACGAACGACGAAGTAAGAAGTCGTGATGTAGAGCAAACATTTAGGCAATTTGAAAACATATACAATATTCATGAGGCATCTTCTTTGACAAGAGGTAAAAAAATGATTTTTTAAATATGTTTTTATTAAGAAAATAAACATAAAAATAAATATAAAAAGTATTTATTAATTGTTAATTACTATCTTTTTGTATTCTAGACTCTTTTCCGTACACATTATTCAACTTGTAATAATTTACATTATCAAGCAATATGTTAATTACAATATCAAGCATTGGAAAATGACTTTTGTAAAAACACAATTTCTTTAATAAAAATAAAACAGTTTTATTATGTTAATATAAAAATTATCTCATGTTATTATATATTTTATTTTAAGTGTTATAATCTTATCTTATGTTGTCATATATGTTAGTTTAAATAATATATTGTACATAAGTTTACGTGTTAATTTTCTTATTATTATAAGTTTTTGAATAAAAAACACACATGTATAGGAAATAAAACTTCAATGGAGATTTTATTTGAATTTACCTTGCTACTTTAGCTTCTACGTAAGTAGGACCTATTTTAATGCTAGTTTGGCAAAAATGGAAATTTCTAACACTTTTAAGTTTAAAGTAAGAGTAAATTTTGTCCTTGCAATTAAATCTTCTTTACTGTCGTAACTCCTATTATATAATACAATAATAGGTTCATCAGAGGGTCAAAATTTCGACTCGGGACCGCATGTACATGCAAATAATCCAGAATTGGCGCATAACAGAAGTCGAAACATAACGCTGATTGTTATCGATCGTATTCAAGCTGCATGTCAGGCGAAACGCGACACCCTCGAGGGTTAATCACGAGCATCCGTCGCGATATTACGGGATTCCAATTACAAGCTACGATCTGCGCGTGTCTCCTTTCTCTTATCGTGGCGGAAACGCGAGAAATTTTGGAATTACACAAACTCGAGACACATTTTGATGTGCGTGCGTGCATGCGTGTGTGTATGTGTACGCGCGGCGTGAGTTGACTAACATTCTTGCACGACACACAGAGTGACTTTATTTCCGCCTCGCCACTCGCCACCTGGCGTTGAATACCCAGCGCAAAGGCCGTCATTACGTAAGACTCGGCTTGAAAACGTACTTTCGCAGATTGAAATACGGTCCGCGATGGAAAAATAAGGTCGCGCGCGCGCGCGCGCGACTCGAAGATAAATAAAGAGAGCGCGCGAAGGAGGTGGAACGGCCAGTTTTTCGTCTTGATTGCAAAATAGTTTTTTGTGTTTTAACAACTAGTGGGTCACACATTAATATTGATATTAATGCCATTCTTTGAATTTTGTAAACATGTTTTATTTCTATGCTGTCTTTTAAAGATATAATTATAGAAGGTTAGGTAATATGATAAAAAATGTGTCCTTTTTTTATATTGCTGCTTGATAGAAGGAAAAAAAATATTTTGCTCGACGAACATTCTAAATTCAAACATCTCTCCGTCATTTTCAAAAAAATTACTATGTATTTCCATTTTTTATATACTTCCCTCGACATTCGTTCTCTCATTGCAAACCGCACTTAAAGAAAACACACTCGAAGAAAATCATGAGAAAATAATTATTAATAATCATTAATATGCATAGAAAATATATAAACTAATTTACACACATACGTCTTTCCCGCGAAGAGAAATTGCGAAAACTTATCTCAGTTTTCTCCTAAATTTCTCTCTGAAGCTAAAAAATAAAGTCAATGAATATTTCTATGATTCGACTATTAGTATATATTATATTTATAGTATATTTATATAGTATGAAAATATATGCACACAAAACTGTCGGAATGATCGTCGGACAATCATCTGACACATAATCTTTAGCCAAAGAGCAACGATGAAATTTCGCGAGAACTGTTGTCGGGTGAGTCGAGCAAAAGAATTTTTTGCGAAGACATCGACGAACCTGTCATTCTCCTGAGTCATTCGAGGCACGCGACACGGTCTATTTAAGGAGAGAACACGGCTCGATTATGAACATGATTGAGTTCGGAAAGAAATGAGAGGATTGATCACACGAATCATCCGGCGCAGAGTAAAGTATATCGTGTTAAACAAAGAGCGCGCAAGAGATAGATCGACAATTTCCACTTGTAGAGAAATTTTTCCGAGACGAAAAAAAGCGAGACACTCCGAGTTGAAAACAATGGCTCATTGTTCATCCGCCATTAAGCGAATGAAGCAGTTTTAAGCAAAGTGTATAGTGTATAACCGGTGACGAAACATCAAACTCGCCAGGTCACTTATATACGAAATTTTCCGGTGTCGATATCGTCGCGGTTAACATCGACAAGCAAAACTCTCTCGTGAAATATTTCAACGAACGAGAACGAAACTCGGTGCTTGCCTTTCTTCTTTGCTCAGCGCGTCTTTCATCAACTATTCCTCAAGTTTTCTTTCTTTTTTTACGCAGTCAACATTTGTCGAACCCGCGGCAGGATTTCTTTGCGGCGCGACTGCAATACACCGATCTTTCTCTTTCTCTCTCTTCGCCGTTTCGAACCTTGTAGCTTATTTAAGCGATATCGTGTATTGGTTGGCGAGAGAGAATTTCCATTTATTAATTATACCGGAGCGGCACAAAGAAGCCGACTGTGAGAGACCAACCTCTATTTCTCTCCAGCGTTACGACGAACACCGTTCTCGTACGGGTAACTGCAAAGTTTGTATAGGCAAGTTCAAGCTTCTTTTGCCAACGATCGTCCGAGTACGCTAAGTTTACGCTACAATGTTTCTCACACGGTTTTTCGTTGTTCATTGAATATAGTAAACCATAAGCTATTTATACAAAAACGACAGAAAAAAATAGCTTAACGAAGCACAGCTGACTTTATTACTGCATATTATGAATCGAATGTGTGTACGGAATATTTATTTAAAAACGTAAAATAACTTGAATCGTGTATAGAACTTTTATGATAATGAAGAAGAGCAAATATAGGTACTTCAAAATACTGAAAGTTAATTTTAAACGTTCAAAATGTGCATATTATTTGTTAACCGTATATTAACATTTGCAATTATAGTCCAAAATTACAGCACATTAGCAAACCATAGTAGATTTAATTAATTCTGTAGTGTAATTTGTTTGTTTAATGATGCCTTACGGAAACCTGCGCCGTTGTATCGACTTAGTAATCGGTACAGCAAACGCATTATTGGAGATTGTGCAACACGGCATATCGATTAACGTAACTAATTACAAAATCGTTGACGATTAGCCCGTCCCTAAGTTTCTCGGGAATTGCGCGCTCTCTCTCTCTCTCTTTCTCCCTCGCAGTTGTTGCGCACTTAACGAACTGAAACTTTAAGTTTCTCGGTAGAAATTGTTTTCGCTGTTTTAACGAAACCGTGATTACGCTGGATGTCCTAAACGCTCGTAAAATCGCGAAAGTATGTTCGCGCGCGCAGCTCGTATAATTTTTGCTCAGCGTGAAGGTGAATCGCGATAAAAAATAACAGATTTCACAGCGCCATTTAAAAGCACCCGTACACAGAGACGGCTTAATCGTTGGAGCACGAGAGAGAGGCCGAGAGATACATCTCTTAAATTAATCCGACATTACACCCGGGTGTTATATAGAACCTGTTTTCTCGACTGTGAAGCACAAGTAACCACCGTGATGGCGGAAAGATAGACAAAAGAATTTAATCTGCATCACTGAGTTTCCACAACTTGTAAATTTTCTCTTGCGCAGGTAGAGTTGTTGTGATAAACGTTGATATTGTCAACATAATTAATTAACACAAAATTAATAAACGTGCTCAGCTTCATTTTGACTTTTGTGCACAACTATTGCCAAATTTGATTTTTTTTTCTCGTTGCATGCTTGCACCGTTTATCCGCGACGACGTAATTCAACTTCGAGGAAACAGACAAACGCGGTCGAAAAAGTTGTGTTCGCATAGCAGGACTTATTTTCCGCGCTTTCATATGCGGAAATTAGCTTACTGCGGTTACCGCAACTGACAAGATGGTACGTAAGAAAAAAACGCCTACGATTATACCTCATGTTTATGCAAATGCGGCTTGCACGAGTTTACTCCCGAAATAATAACGCTCTATCCGCTCTATTTTACACGGCAAATACTTGCATAGCGATTTACAGTATCGGCCATTTCGATTTGACTCTGTAATATAGCTTTTTCAAACAACTATGAAAGAGACCCCGTGCATGTGAAGCGAGTAAGTTTTCAAAAGAATCAAGTAAGTAATTGAGCGTAAAAGAGAATTAAACGTAAATAAAATTCAGAAGAGAAATAATTAAATGGTTTGCCTTTGGCGACCACACCTGCAAAGTTGTACCTTTTTCTGAATCTACTTTTCTCTAATTCATGTTCTTTTTGACAATCGACGAGATTATCATATAATTCCAGAGTTTTCCTTCGACGCTTTTAAAGCGACAGGCGCAGAAACTTTGAGACAACAACGGACAAACAATCGTTGAGAACGTCGAGAAAGAGAGATAGATAGATGGATAGATAGATAGATAGTTTTATTTATGAGAGAAAGAGAGAGAGAGAGAGAGAGAGAGAGAGAGAGGATATGCCCGCGGGAGAAAAAGAAAAGTTTCTCCGCCTTAGACTCGTAATTCATTTTTCTGTCCGTATTCGAGTCGTAAGAAGAGAAAAGGAGAGGCCGCGCACAAACCGCGACAAAACTTTTCCCATACCATTTTGCGAAAAGCGTCTTTTGATAAATGACAAACGCATCTCCTAATGCCGCGAAAATTCGACTCTTAATTCGAACGATCGTTCATATCGGCAATGTACTTTGAAGAATTCATCAGTCGTGACGAAACGCCACGATAGCGGTAATATATGATGCGAAAATATATTTTAGCTCTCGCATACATGTATCATAATTATATCGTTTTTGTTTTATAAAAAATATAGAAATTTTAAAATCACAATTTATTAAACGAGATTGTTTACATGTAGTGAACTAAAAAGTAAATATAGGTTTTTGTTATATCACTCGAATATAATCTGTCGAAATTACACCCGAGCACGTCTCCACGAGGTTGCACCGATCGAATTAAGGATCAAGCTGCATGTTTAATTACGTTCCGTTCCTCAACATGCCCCATTTCTTCCGGCTCTTTCGTCGGCGGCGCTTTCTTCCGCCGCTTTTCTTAATGGCTCTTTGATCGTCTCACTATAAAATCGAGCGTGTATTAACGCCTCCGCGCACTGCTTTCCTCCGTCGTAATTCGAGGTAAGTTTACGTGATCTCGCGCATAAATGAGAATTTTTCATCGGCGCGACTTATATAAGTATTCCCATAAAATCCAATAAATATTTGGCAAAGGTTTTATTACTTTCGCGAAAGAGAGAGCACAATTATTCCAATAAAATATTTTTTAAATAAAAGGAACATTACAGATCACTGTAGAATCGATCTGTACAGAGAACTATTTAATATTTATTATTGATAATAGACAAGAGAAGTTTTTAAAATAATACGGATATACTGCGTTAGAATAGTTGTGCACGATTATATAAGAAAGCTTAAAAATCAAACTTGCTAAATCGTGCGTAAATCCGCAAAAGTCGGTTGCTACAATTTGCAAAACATTGTTTGACGACACAACAACTGTATTATACGGCGGTAACATTTAATAATATCATAACGTTGCTATTGGATCTTTCTCGCTATGTTCATGCAACATCTTACATAAAAGCGATGCGCGCATTATATAGCGTCGAGCACACCCAAGTTCCGTCGATCGGATTAAGCTTCGCGCTACATGTTTAATTACATTTCGCTTCGACGCGCGCGGTGTGTCTTTCCTCTCTACCTTTCTCTCACTATCCTCGTGTGAAACCCGCCCTTTCGGCATCCTTCCTTCCTTCCTTCCTTCCTTCCTTCCTTCCTTCCTTCTCGTCGTCAGTCGCGCAATTTCGCACATGTCAACTCCGTCAAAGGGCGCGGCGAGAGAATTTCACTTCGAGAACTACCTAGGTCTCAATTCTCTGAAAAGCCAGCACGCGACCGGATTTCGCGCGCTTTGCCTCGAACAAGTAAACGTCACGAAATATAGAACGAAAGACGCAGGGAGGAAGGAACATGTCCGGAGGTCGAAAAGTTCGTCCGTTGTTCGAGAACGCGAAGTGTCCTCGAGGTTGCGACACGCGAAGCAACTGTATTGCCCAGGGGATGTCGCCCGACTCGAAATGGCATGTGCACGACCGGTTTCCGGCATCGTTTCGTATCCGCATCGACCGGCAACGACGGTAGTGAGAGTCTTCCGGACCCTTGCAAAAAGTATTATAAAAAGAACAAAATAACAGTTAAGAGTATATTTGCACGAGCTTTTCTTTTCCATCGACGCAAATTTATACTTTATCTCCTTTAAATAAAATCCTTTAGAAAATAGAAATCACGCGCTCAATGTCAAAATATATTCTCGAAAAAGTAATTACAAAAAGGACATTATTATTCATTATTTACCTGTCAGCTTGATTTATTTCCAACATATACTAAAATTTCGCCAATTACCGAACATGTTTCTCAATTTCCGCGCGTTTTTTTCATTACGAGATGGTATATAAGCGCGTCAATCGGAATTATTGATATAGAAAAGCTCTCGCTACTACAGAAAAATTCTCTTCTTAATGAGTAAAGTTACTCGGCGATTAAGTCTCCTTTCCGCGGCACGCTCAATCAATTTATTGTCACGTTCGATCGATACATCGATTTTTTTGTCTGTCTGTTTCTCTTTCTCTTTCTCTCTCTTGCTAAGTCGGAAACTCCACATTTGTCTATTATTTTCTCTTCGATACGTGCGGTCACAGTTGGATAACGCGCGGCAGGATGTCTAGTCGGCCGATTCTTATTATCTTGATTGCGCGATCGGATATTTTCTTTCGTTGACTATAACTGCCTCTTCGAAATCTCTCGATTATACTACACTTGAGCGTTGTGGCCGAGATGATACGACACGACATTTTTCCTGTCATCTCTTTCCTCGAACTCGGTTTATTTAACGTCATCAAGTCGGTCTTGTAACAATGTTTTTTTACGAGACTACTCAAGAAGCTCGTAATCTATGGATTTTTCATCGTATCGTAAGACAGAAGTCAATAACGCGATAAGCGGATGTTCTATTTTTATAGAGCTACCAGGAAGCGAGAAGTGTCACATGTATCACACGAGCGATTTTTTCCAATCTCTGTTTTTCTATTTTTATTGCGCGATAACCACGGGTGGTCTGTGTAGCTGCAATGCGGCACTCGTACTACATTCGTTATAAAGTAAAAACGTACAAAAGTAATATAAAATTTATGAATAAAATAAAAAAAAAAAAAATCTTTTAAGACAATTTGAGTAAATGCAAAATTGACGGAAGAGAAAAACATGAAAGTTCGAAAACTAGAATTATTAAGTTTTCTGGAATAATTTCAATTCTTTGTTTATCGAGGTAAGATTTAATTTATTCGTAAGTAACGAAACAGAACTTACTTTGATGCGCTCAACAAGATCTTGCATCCGAGCAAGAAATCTCGCATGATGGTGTCTCTCTTCATTCACACATCAGCTGCTCCTCCTTCTCCTCCTCCTCCTCTCTCTCTCTCTCTCTCTCTCTCTCTCTCTCTCTTCTCTGTCACTTTAACGAAGAGATGTCATCGTGTTTCTTTAACGAGGCTTAAATATCCGATACAGGATCGCCACCATCCTACACCGAAACTTACTGCGTGGAAAAAAAGCTATATACGTACAATCTCAATCTCTGTAAGCTTTATCTTCAAGTGCAATTTCCTTGTCATTATATTATCGTATTTTCACCGCAACGCCATATAAATGTTGTCAAAATTGCATATTAGACTTGATAAAATAAAATTTAACTTCGATGCAAATACAAGATCGATAAAGGTAAAATCGCGATGCTTCAATTTTTTACCAATTAGTTTCGGTAGTAAATAAAAGGCAGAAATAAAAACTCGAAATATGGATGAAAGAGAGGCAAAGAAGAAACGATTTGCAAAATATCAACTCAAGTCGTTCGTATGCTCATCAGCGACGCACGTTTTCACTGCGCAAAAAATCCGCAGTAAGACTCGTAAATGAAATAAATGAAAACTGAGCGAGACGGAAGTCTTCCAGCGTTATGGTCGTTTAAAGTGTTCGTGCTTCTCTCACACAAAGCTCATTAATGATTGAGAAGGTGGGAAAGTGGAGCAATTCATTTCCGCTGTGTGCGCGCACGCGACGACATAATCCATAAGGTGTAATTTAGTTAGCTTTTTGGTAGCGGAAGCTCATTTCTTAAATTTCGCAAGGTGTATAGTTACGACAATACCGCGGAGGCACGCTGCTTCTATCATTGCATTCTGCATGAGATCGTCCAAACATCGTAAAGTTTTAGATTACCCGTTCGGATAATCTTCCACGCTACATAGTTTGTGAGAAATTTCATGAAAAGTTTCGAAAATACACGAAGTCACAGACTCATGTAAATTCTCTCGCGTGCAATAAAAATACATCAAATAAAGTAACGTAACGAACTAACTCGTCGCAAATTTACAAATTAAGGTCACAAGAACGTAACCTAAAGTTAATAGAATCGGCATTTATTTAAATAACAAATAATTAAAAGTATAAAATGTTATAAACATGTATGTGCGCGCGTGCCAAAATATCTTGACGCGTGTTGATTATAAGGTAAATCGGGACGCAGAAAATTGAATAATGCATATTCCCGTCGTTGGCGGATATATGCAAATGCATCTTATAGGCGCATCTTGCATCCCACGTGCGCGAAGAGAGATAACTTATCTCGTGAAATGCGCGGCGCATTCCATGTCTCGCGAGTCTTGCAAGCATTTTAATTTCGAGGCGTCGTAAGCGCAGACCCCGTTATACCGCCTCATCCCGTTTTCGTACATTTGTCAAATGTTCGTTAGAATCGAGAGTGGAAGTTTCCATCTGATGTAATTTTTCCGTGAACGGCGTGTGAAATATTTCCGGTCCACGTGCGCGCGCGTTCGTGCGCGCAAACATTAAGCGCGCTGAAATATTCGCGACGGGAAACGTCGAATGCGAAATAAGCTCGGCGACTCCTCGATTTATTCTCCGCGCGCATTTTCCGCGGGCACGTTTTCAATTCGCTCGATACACCACTCATTTAATATCTGCCTCGCGAATAGTCCAAGTTCGATTTGCAAGCGCGTAGACCGAAGCTACACACCCGACGAGTTACCAAGCTTTTTCAAGTATATGGAGCTACTTCTCTGTCGGTTCTCTTCTGCGCGCGAGAGAGTGCATTTCTCGAGATGTCTTAAAGAAGTCCGGAGATATTCCGGCGAGATGCCCTCGTTAGAGAAGAAGTGCTGTTAAACTACTTTTTGTTCGGCCGTTTGACACTAATACCTCGAAATTGCCGGAGCTTGCGTGACCCGCGGCATCCGCTGTTCTCACGGCTTTGAATATCGAATGCCGTGTACAAATAGTACAAAAAAAGTATTCTCTCACTGATCACAGAAATCAAATGGACTGTATCAGCAAAGTGGAATATTTACGTTCTGCTAATATAAATTTAACTGAAAAATTCAGTTTAATAATAAAATGAAATAAAAAACTGCTTTTTTTTTTTTTATAAATTCGAGTGTCTCGCTACTTTCTGCTGATAAAATATGTTTCTGCAAGATATACGTGTTTCCATATTCGTCCTAATCTGTGAGGAACACGGCCGATGGCAATAGCAAACAAATCGCGTTGTATAGAAAGCTGCGAGTCCGCGCGAACAATTACCACGGGCGATTGCCACGCGAAAATCTATACGTACATATATGCCATAAAATGCAATGTACAAACAGATTGTTTGCCGCCTAAATAGCCATCGGCCGTCTGGACAAACGACCACTATTTGCGGTATTAACAATTATAGCCTTTGTTAGCTTCCCCTCGCGTGTTTAGGTTTACGCCATGTCGTTATTTATTTGTTGTGTGCCGAGCGTATAACTTTCTCTCTCTCTCTCTCTTCCCTCACGTGCACGCCGGGAACTCTATTATAAAGGCCGCAAACACAACCGATGGCCGACCAACGGAGCGAATCCGGAAATTTAATTACACGCTCGACAAAAGTTACCTCTTACTCCTCTGAAAAGCAGCGGAAAAGTGAGAGCGAATTTTAACGAGAAACTCAACTTATAAATTTCCTGTTGCTCAGATAATCGGCACGTTTTTCCTCCGATAGCAACATGTTCCTAATTATTTCGAAGAAGTTATACGCGTTCAAAAAAGACATGGACAAATCCTGACTTAAATTAAATGGTCGCGCCAATTACATTTTAAAACAGTTCGTAAAAAGTTGTTTCGATGGAAAGTTCTCTAGAATTTTTCGGCAGAAGCACGACTTTCATGCTCGAGATGCTATTTTTTCCCAACTTTATTAACTCGCTATTTGGCTTGCTTTTGCGATCTCTTCGTTCATGTATCAGTCAATATTGTATGTGTATTTTCAATGTTCTTACGATCGAACGTCTAAACTCGTATGCTAGTTCATTCCGCTGTGGGGTTTTCGTTTTTTTTCATAAGATTTAAAAGAGATTAAAAACAGAAGAGATCTATAGTAAAAAAAAAGTAAGGTAAATACGCAGTTATATGGATCACTCTCCGATCTCAACAATTTTGACATATGTTGTCAAGGTCACTTTCCTGAGTAATAATATGAAGGTTTTAGCCGTCGGTCGTTGTTCGTCAAAAAGTTATTAATGAAAAACGTAATGAAGAGTATTTCTGTGATGCCGTATGTAGAATAAACGTTTTGAAAAGCTTCACTCCTCTTTTACTTGTCTATACTGAAATGACCTTGCAGTATTTCAGTAACAAAGTTGAAGATGTAGTCAACTATAAACCCATGTAGAACCTCGCTTTGCGTGGAAAGTGTATGCGTAGAAACAGTGTGTTCCGCCCTCTCTACGGGGAGGTCCCACTATCCGAAAAACTAGACACATGAATTTGAATTGAACCTCGCTTTGTGTTGAAAGTTACTTTTCACATAAAACGAGGTTCAATCCAAATCTATGTTTCTAGTTTTTTAGATAGTGGAGCCTTTCCGTAAGGGGAGCGGAACATACTGTCTCCACGCATATACTTTCCACGCAAAGCGAGGTTCCACATGGGTTTATGCTTTTGCAAATATTTACCCTTTTAGCTCATGTATGATTGATCGATGCGTAACAAAACTCAAATTGATGGACACAGAATCACCGTAGAAATCGATGAAACCAAATTTGAAAATACAATCGCGGACGACTTATCACGGGACAGTGGGTTTTTGTTTAGTCTAATGACAAGTAATTACATCTCAATTTTCCCAAGCTTTTTTCGTTAATAACTTTTTAATGAACACCGACCGACGACTAAAATTTTCATATTATTACTCAGGGAGGTAACCTTGACAACATATGTCAAAATTGTTGAGATCGGAGAATGGTCCGTATAACTGCATATTTACCTATAATATTTATTTTTGTTTTAAATTTTGCAGTGTTGAAAAAAAATGAAGCTAAATGAATGTACTATAGCAACGCACGAGTAATCAACGAGCGATCGATACGTAATTGCAACACGACATCGAAAATTTTTTCCCCCCGAAGTCAATCTAAAATTCCGGCACACCGCTGTCAGAACTTCCGATGATTTTTTCATTCGCAGCTGCGCCACGGCTCGATTATGTCAGTTTTCCTATACGAGCCAGGTTCGTACGTCAACCGTGTACAATCCACTAATTCCGCGGACTGCGAAAGCCAGGTCCGAACTATTTTTAGACTCCCGATACATCACGCACGCCACCGAACGATCAAACAAAATACATCCTCGCTATTAACAAATAAGAAAAGTTTGTGCGTAATTGTGGGACACAAAATTGATCAATTCTAAATTTTTTTTACAGACAGAGACGGATTTAACGATAATTATTGTGTTTTACGAATTACCAAATTATTTCAACTCTAAAATATCGCTCAATTATATCTTACTTCAGTCGTAAAACACAATTTCTTCGTTAGATATTAAAACCAAGATTCTTATTTACTATTTTAATAGAATGCCATCTTGTGTTTTATAAAAAGAAACAATGTATTAAAATCAACCGACAGTTTCTCTCGTTCGTTTCTTAATTCTCTTTCTCGGAAGCAACAACACAACTTATGCGAATCTTAAGAGACAATTGTCTCAGAATTGTCTCTTGCTCTGTCTCAGAACAAGATCAGAAGGTAGGGAAGCCCGCCGAGTTGTAAGCAGACGACGGAAAAGGCGCGAACCCAGCGAGTAAATAAGGAAATGCTTCAAACCCTTCTAATTTACGACGAGCCTTTAATATCACGATGTTTCTTCCTTGCTATATGAGAATTTCCAACAGCCGGAAGCACGATGCCGCCGCACGTCAAGAGAGAGAGAGAGAGAGAGAGAGAGAGTGCGGTAGGTCGGCGGTGGAAAATTGCAGAAGAGAGAAACGGCCGCTTTTCTCTCCGCGATCGGGGTGTAAAGAGCGAGGATACTAAGAGAGTAGTAAAATCGGGACACATCGGCGATAAGGAAGTGACGAGAAATGGAAATGCCAGATTGGTGAATGCTGATGAGAAAGAGAGAGGAAGAGAGCTCGTGGCAGCCTGAAAGCACAGTGGGAATGAGCTTAACGGCAATGCTCCGCGTCTCCCGAGAGTTGCATTTTCAAAAACATCTTACTTCGTGAGAACGAGCGAGATGCGCAGAAAGAGAAGATAGAAACAACGCGCCATCGGGGAATTAATAATAAGCTGCTGCGCGCGTGGATCATTCCGTCATTCGTTCGTGGGAGTTGCCTTGTGCTCAAATTTCTTCTTATACATGTCGCAGCGAAGCGTAAGCTGCAGCATGCGCATCGGACTAATTTCGCGAGAGGTTGTTTGACGAAAGCGATTTGGCGCGCTCAAAAGCACGGGGGCGGAGTAACAAATTTATATAACGAAATGTTAAGTAGAAATATAGAAATTAGCTTATTTCACCGCGCCTCATTTTCGTGTCGCTTTGAATCCACGTGATATACGCGTTGGTGCGGTGCAAAGTTGACATCGCGCGCTTACAAAAAAATGCAAGCTCTGTATATCTACAACAAACTTTTGCCACGCGATTTAAAGCAGCACGCGAGCGTAGTAACAAAACACGCACTGTATTTATTTATTTCGCGAAATCAAGTTGCGTGTGATTATTCGGCGAGTATGCAAATAAACGACTCTTTAACGCTCAGTGTTCTCCGTGATTTTTTTCTTCGTGCCCTCCAGCTCTTTCTGCATTTATATTTCTCTTGTTATCCGGGACGTGTGTCCCGCTTGCAAGATCGCGTTAATGAAGTCAGAAGTGGATTGTACCACCCTGAGGCAGACGTGAAGTTCATTACGTCGACAGACACGAGTCGCGAACAAGCGCACAGAAAAACGGCCGGACGTTTCATGACCAGTTGTTTCCAGTTGCATGCATATTTTATTATTGCTCTACTTCCGTCCAAAGTGCACAAGTCCTTTCAAATGACCAATTTATGCGTGACGCGTAAAATGTCCAATATTTCTAGATTTGACGTTCTCACAGCCTTCGCGCGCACAAAAAGTAAAAATATGCAAATAAAGCTTTTAAAACTGGAAATAAAGTTTTTTTTCATTGATTAGTTGTTTGTGCGGAAATTCAGTTATATTCATTTCATATATTTGTAGTAATCCGTTAGCGAGATATTGCAGCATATGAACGCTGTGCAATTTATGATGTTATCTTCTCTTGTACTACAATAATTTAAACGTTTCCATTCAATTGGATAATAATTAATTAGTGGTGTGCTTATTCCATCACGCTAGTCTAATAATATGAAACATCGACGTAAACGAGGAAAATAGACATCTCTCTTTTCGTAAATTACCGAGATTCATTAAATTGATGGCGAGCAACAAACTAACTTTTCATTCAGATATAAAGAAACAGACGACAATTTAATATCCGACCGATAAAGATCAAAAAGAGAGAGAATTTCTCGCTTGTTAAATTTGAGATGTGATCGATATCTCTCAAACGGGATACGTTTTCAGGCATTGTTTAATCCCATAACGAATATCTCGCGCTAAGTCCCGAGCGAACTGCCGATCTCTCCTTGGTTAGTCATTTATAAGTCGCTTGTGGCCGACGGCTCATTAAAAGAGATTTAGTAAGTCGTTAACTCGCACCCGCCACGGTGGCCGCAAATGAAATTTATATGGTTTATTTAAGAGACTTAATTACACTTTATTCACGACACCGAGTCCGTACAACATTATTCAATGTATGTAGATATTTTTTTCAAAATTCATAAATCATTTATTTACTTTTACTTTTTACTTACTGTTACTTTTTTTCTGATTGAGTTTAGAATAAAAAACATTCTTGTTTGAAACATCGATTTGTGTGTGTGTGTGTGTGTGTTCGAAGATTTGCCTAATAAAAATAATTTCTTTTAATTAACGACAACGTCATTAGCAACATTTGCAAAAGAAATAAGCAGATTAATATTAAGATACATCACGTTAGACAAAAAAAATCGCTTATGTAATTAACCTAGATTATTCTTCTCCTAACCCGTTATACTTAATTGGTATTAATTAAGAACGTCGAGAAATTTGTTATACTTGCCATTCGTTGTGTGAGAAGCGCGACGTTAATTAAAAAAGGTGTCGATAAAGGAAGAAGATGAAGAAGAGAATTTTAGATATATATGTACGTGAAAATCGATGGCGCGACGAGTATTAAATAAATTATACGTAAAATCCTGTTACAAGACGTAACCTAGCCTAGCTAATTCAAAATTCAAGATATCCAGTTTTATATCACGAAGAAACAATCACGTTATATCTCGCTTCTCGATATTTACGAAAACACGTTGCAAAATCGACGCAATTGCGTTTGAAAGCCTACTATATGATACATATACGAAATGCGGGTCGCGAAATAAACAAACGCGCCCGGCCGTTTGCCAACAAAACACGGAGATGGGAAAAACGCGTACAGGATAGATGACACGCGCGTCAACCGTAAATCAGCAATCAGTCCGACAGATCTAGCGCCATCGACGGGAAATGAACAGTGACAAATCCGACGACGCTAATGAAAAATCACGAGCGATAGACATCGCTCACAGAAACGGTCCAGGTTATGAGAGGGTGCGCGTCGACGGCGGTGAAGGAACAAGGGAAGCCCGAGGGAGAAGAAACGACAGACGGGTCAACGGCAAGCATAAAGCAGACCGCCACTGCTGACTTTATGGATTCGATTATTCGTGCTTGGTGCAGCAATTCTCTCTGTCTCTCTCTCTCTCTCTCTCTCTCTCTGTCTCATATACACACACAGTCGATCATTGTACAGAAATAGAAGAGAAGAGGGAAGAGAGTAAAGAACAGCGGGAAGGATGAAGAGCTTCCCGTAAAGCATAATTTAAATTTATATCGAGCTTGGACGGTGAGTTGGCAAGATTGCTTTAGTAGTGTTATAAAAGCGATCGTGACGAAACTCGACGAGTTTTTCTTCAACGAGTTTCGCGCGCGATTATTTTTATATTCATTTTTTCTGCCGCACAATTTTGCACGAGACATGTTTTATGCAATTTATTGTCACTCAGGCGGAAAACCCAACGACGTTAATAACACGGACTAAAAGAAGGAGGTCTAGGATTCAACGCGTGATCGATTAATCGATCGTTTAACTCACTCGAAGCTAGATCAAATGCGAGTACGATAAATTGAAATTTGGTGAGAGCGCATTATTGCGCTAAAACTTTTTCACTGTGTTTTCGCAAAATATGATTTTTCCTAACGTGCGACAAGCCTTTGTTCTCAGGCCATTAGACAGAAAGAAGGAATGGGAATAAAGACTTTTCCGTCGGGTTTATTCAGACTAACGGTATCTATCTGTCCGCCTCTCTAGCGTATTTGTTCTTTCGCTCCCTTCCGAGAAATTGGAAGAACACAGAGGAAACGGAACTTGAAACGCCGTGTCGTCCTGGAAAAATGGCGCACAGGAAATTGGAACTTGCCCCCTCTAATTTTACGTACCAGAAGTGTCTTGATCGGAAACGAATCGAGGGAAAACGACGCGAGCCATCCGAATACAAATAGTCTCCCCGCAAAGGACTCCCACTTAGCGCAGGATGCAGTCGGCGTCGACTGCAGATTAGAACGATATCGTTCGTGACTCGTACTGGAGGCTTTAGATAAAATATCAATTTTATCTTTGTATGTATACACGTATATATGTAATTCTTCCTCTTTTTCTTTTCTTTTCACTTTCGAGTAAGAGATTTCTATTCACGCTTAACTCGACTGCTTCTAAATTCATCGCGTGCGTGAGTTATATATTCAGAGATTATTACACACTAAAAATAAAAAAAAGAAACATTTTTTAAAAATATAAATAACAAACTAGTAATAATTTGTCAAACATAGCACTTTTTGAGAGATCATTCAAATTTACTAGTCTGGGATTTCATTCTTTGACGGAATCACTGTTCTGAATCTTGCGAAAGAAATCTCCGAACACTCTCGTCGATCCGTTCAAAATGTCTCCGATACACAAATCTGATTCAGACATACGGAGTTTGGACGCGACGCGATGGAAAAGAAGCTGTCGCTCTATTTTTGTGTAATCTAACGGGAATCGGTCGCCCTTTCCCAGCCTCGGTTCATCTCGCGCGGACAAAGAGAGATTAGCATGGGAATTACTTCCGGCCGGACGATAAAGCCTCGACGCGCGAGGAAAGTTCCATGGTCGACAGCGCAGCTCGGTTTGCGTAAAGCGCGCTCGCTGTACGTACAACATACACGACGGAGAAACCGAGTGTATTTTGCCGTGAAGGAAATTGATGCTCTCCCGCGCGCTCCGAGCTCTTCGCCGCGCTCTCGGCCTCTCTCTCCGATATTATTCCAATTCCAAAAGAGCCGACGCCCTTCGGCTAGATGTACATGCACGAAAGGAACTGGACCCGAGCTGTCGACACGATCGGTTTTCGTCGCCGTCGACAAAATCATTTGATCGGAACGGTCGAGCGGAACAAAGGCGGGAGATTGAATTCTTCTTTTCTCTCTTTTTCACAAGTGTTTTTTTTCTTTCTCTTCTCTTTCTCTCGTCTCTTTTTTTACGTTGTACCGCGGAGACAAGACCCGTTCCTTCATCGGTCGCGTTATCATACGGGGGATGATTGTGTTAGATAGGACTTTCGACGTCGCACGCGCGCGCGCTAGTACTGTGCATAGGCAAGCATACTGAAGAGAGTAGAATAATAATAAACGTCGAGCGCTCGCCGAGGCAAGAGGCTTGCTCGTGCGCTTTGTAAATTGCTTGTAAAACGAGAATTCGATACTTGCGCAGAGCATGTGCGATGCAAAACGCTGTTTGTTTGCATTGTCGTTTATTGCGAGACGTGACTGCGAGGAAAGAGGAATTTATTCGCATAGCCGATGAATTCACTTTTTTCAGATTAATCTTCTTCCTACGTATAGCCAACACAGAAGCCTTCGCTCTCTCACTCTTTTCTTCGCTATACCCCGACAAGAAATATGCGCAGAAAGGCGAGCGGAATAAAACCGCGAGTTGTACCGTAGGAACAAACTCGTTATAAACTTTCCTTTACCGTTATATTTATTTAATGTTTCAAACTAAGAAAACTCGGTGTTTTATGATATTATTTGAAAAAAAAAAAAAAAAAAAAAAAAAAAAAAAAAAAAAAAATAGATTTACTTCGTTTGTATATCCAGAAAGAGACGCTGTGCGCGTTGCTGCATAGTTCATTGTAAAGTTAAATACAAGACGCAACACAAACTTTCACGGCGCAATGAAGAAGCGCACGACAACCGTTGCCTTAGGCAAATGACGAATTACTCGGAAAAGCTCTTTTGCTCTATATACCGAATATATAAAACACAGAATATAATAATTGAGAAATAAAAGAAATGTTTTTACAATAAGCGTTTTTTCAGTCTCATCATATTTTTTAACTTCTCTTAAATAATTAACATTCAATAACATCAAGTTTATGCTGAAACAAAATTGATCAAACATTATTGTTTGTGAAACGTCGTCGATGCTTTGTGAGTTTAGAAAAGGAAACGAACTTTTCGCAGCACGAAATTAAAGGCCAAATACGTGAAAAATTGCAGTATAAAATGCAATGACGAAAGACAAGCAAAATTTTTTTCGATACGTCATGCCACAACTGAACCAAGGGATGAAGTTTCTTTTCGAACTTTTCACGTGGCGTTTCGCGATCGAAAGAGTGACGATCGATAAGTGTGTAATTTTTAAGCAGGGACCAGAACGACGAGAAATATTCGCGCGTTTAAATAAAGCAGGACAAGAGAAAGAAGGAGATATGAAAAGCACGAGGAAAAACACGTCGAAACGAGTGACAGTCACGGAATATTACTCGAAATACAGCGCGACGTTAATATTCCGCTTTATATCGAACCGGTGAGAGACAAAGTGAAAAAGTTTTCTCCGGCGAAGCGTAAGAGCGGCGCCGTTTTTCTCTCTTTCGAAGATTCCGCCTTCCTTTATCGGAACTCTAGCTGACGAAGAAGAAGAACGACATGGCGATACAATAATTAATGTTGTCATAAAACATGAGTGATAAAACGATATTGTTCCCGACTCGTAGCTATGGAAAATATTTGGCGACTTGCATGTTCCTCTTTTGCGTTTTATTGAATCAACGTTACGCAATAAAACTTTCTTGCGTGGGAGTGAAAGAAATACAGAGTGCATTTCGGACTTTAGTTTTCACACAATATTCTTTCTTTTTTTAATTTTTGCAAAAATATTTCATAATGTCTCTTTCCAATGAAAAAGATTGAATTAAAATGCAATCACTTTTTGTTTTTTTTTTTAATACAGCAGTATAGAGTTCATTCTGTTTCATAATTATATAACAAGCGATTATATACGCTGACACGCCCGATTATCGTGCGATTCAATTTATTTGAAGTGTTGCGGCACAAAAAATACTCACATAGCAGAGTGGGAAAAGTCTGAACCGGCGTTTTTCACGTAATTTATAACGTGTCGTTGAGAATGAGGAAAGTTAAGCGGTCGGCTGCGTCGTATCTCCGAGTTGGAAATGCCTCCGAGGTCTTTAAAAGTCCCGCAAACTTCATTAAGAAATTCGGCGCCGCGGGGCACAAGCCTCGTCCCCTCTGCGTTTTCTCGCTACTATATGTATACATATATAATATATGAAAGTCCGGCGCGACGGAAAAAGAACTTTAAAATTTAGTTGGCTTAACTGACTCCACTCGGCAGTTTTAAATGAAATTACATGATTTTGGTACAGGACGAGAGAGTGAGAGAGACTTAACGACTTGCTACACTCTCACCCCAAAGTTAAAACTCGCGCTTATAACGTATAACTCTCGGTTGATATACATCGAAACGAACCGGATTTATCCCTCTCGCGTTCGCTCCAAATGAACTAGAAAAGTTACCGCCCAACCACCGACCGTCATTTAGTTGGCGATGTTAACTAACTCGCAAGATCTTTATCCGCTCGACGATATCCGCGATAACGGGGAATCGAATGAAAGTTATCCCGTGCAAATTATTCAGTTCGAGTTTCGAACAGAATAAAATTAATGATATCGTTGAAGTTTTGAACGTTCGAGCAAAAAAAAATATATTTTTTTTATGAAGACGTTCTGGGTCTTCTTTCTCTTTTGTAGAAAAGTGAAAATAGCTCATCGTATATATATATATATATATGATATTTATTTATATGTAATAAAATTTTTACTTCCTGGAACAAGAGCTTGTAGAAGCCGCCAAGCAATGTTTTTTCGATTCGTACGCGTTGTTGCGATGATGGTAACATAGGTTTGTTTGTTAAACAGATATGTTTCGGGATTTCTTTTGTGACAAATTGAACATATTTAATCGTATAATGTCTATTGATATATGTATATCAAGATTACTTATATGTATTTCTTGGAAGAAGAGGCTCTGTGGTTATGAATCTATATACATACCTTGTTAGTGATATATGAAAAAAAGTATTTTGGTACGAAAGATATATAACATTGAATTTTTAAGATATTATTATATAAAACAACAAAAAATTATTTTGTTTTTACATTACTGCTTGATAGATGCAAAATATAATAGTTTTTTCGCTCGACAAACGTTCTAAATTTTAACAACATAATTAATGAACTAAAATTAAAATAGTTTTATTTTTATTTTTTTGTAACAGCTTTAGTTTTTATTTAAGATGTGTTTTTATAATTTTTAAAAAGAGACATTGATAATAAAATTTGGTAAAACTTTTTTTATGAATGCCATTCAAACGTTTATTTCAAAAGGATCAGTTTCTTTGTCTCATTTTCGAAGCGCGCGCTACGACAATTTCAAACATCTCATATATCTGATTTATTCTCCTACGTCGTACTGTGTTCCCATTGTATCGGTACGTTGCAACGTGTAATTCAATTTATGTTGTCCGAGAACATCGCCGCGACAAAGCGGACGCGCGAGCGCGAAAGGAAGCGAGAAACGAAACGTTCTGCTCCCGCCCGACGAGAACGAGACGCTCGTGTAATCAAGGAAACGATCGAATTATAGCTGCTTGCGAAAGGCTGATTGCTCGCCCACGGGGAAATTACCCTCTCTCCGGCAGGCACTATCGAGGGTCTCAGACCTTTAATTGGCACTCGTAATTAAGCGTTTCCTTTTCCGCTCGCCTCCGACACGATCGCACCAGAACGGTGGACACTACACGGCAAACAGAATACAAGAAGCAAAAATAAAAATAATGTCTAAAGTAGCTCAAAAAAGTGAAAAAAAAAATTTGGCGCGCTTTCAAAAATTGAAATCAATAATAGAAAATAACGAAAAATAAATTATAACAAAAAAAACTCGTAAATTCAATACGTCCAGTACCGCAAACTCAATGTGCAATTTCACAATCGTGTCACACTGACGAGAGACTGTGATATTTTGGGCCGCGATATCAGTAAGCTGATTGAGACGATGATGAAATCTCGTCGCCCTTTGACTTGCGATCTCGCTGTTACTTCACCAACCCGTCAGTCACACAATTAAATATTTTCATAGACAGATCCACGCAGGTGTCGAGGTCAAAAAACGCGACGACATCAACGTTGTTTCGCGAAGAAATTCAGGAATTTCCTCGCCGTACTGCGACGCAGATGTGCGTTAAATTCAGTTACTTAGCAGATTGAACCGTCAGGAAATGAAAATTCGTAGCAACGGTTTAGAGAACGTTTGATCGGAAAACGACCGAGACGATAAACTGCATGGAAAAGCAGCGGGGAATTTTATTTCTGATCGTTTCTCACACATACTTCTTTTAAATCAAGCCGATGTGCGTGCCGTCGAAATTCGCGGATTAAATTCTGCTCTTCACCGACATTTCAATATTTTTTAGTATTTTTTTTTTAAACATATATATTTTGTGAACTCGTAATCATTTTTTAATTATACTTGTTGTTTTAATTATACTATGTACTTATTTTCATCGACGTCATTGTCTTATCTCTTGATCTTGTTGCGCGATATGCAGATATCACTCCTCAATTTCGACTATCTCCGAGTGACATTATCCCGCCGTCGTTGTCCGCTGGCAAAGGACATTGATTAGACGGATGTAGGGCGTCTACTTTCACCAAGCATGAATTATCGAATTAGCAGTGCGGCCTAATTAGAATGTCCGTCTAATTAGCTGTCGTTGCGCGCGTCGCGTTACCGTGTAAACATTCGAACGCGCCTGCGTAACGAACGAAGCGTGTCGCAACGATTAACGGCCTCGAATTGAATTTCGTCCTATCGCAAGCGGCCACCACGGAAGGAACACAGGGCTGAACTATCACGATGGCGAGACAGAGCATTGGGAATAATTAGAGAGATCGCGTAAACGTATCTCGACAGGGAGGTTACCGCGCGCGTGTATCGATGACGTAACAACGGAAGCAATTCCACGGTTGGCGAGCCGTATAGTGTTCTAAGGTGAGTCAACTAACTGAGGCAGGAAACGCAGCATCTGCTCGAAGGGAAATCCTAGATTTCCCCGGAGGACTTCTTCGGGAAACACCGATGGCTGACCGATGTCGTGCGCGAGCCTCTTCTATCTTTCATCATCGTTTGCTTTCATGTCGCAGTCGCATACTACATCCAATACTCGAATTCAATTTGGATCCATATCCGTGTCGATGGTCCGCGCTCGCCGCTTGACTATGATCACAGACGGAGTGACTTGTCTTCAAAGAACGAATCTTGACATAAGTACGCAATTGGATGTTTGCGGGTGTGTTCAAAGAGTAGAGCTAATTCAACGAATCAATATACACACTCAAGAAGATTAAAAATGGACTTTTGATCGAAACAAATATGACATAAAAAAATAAATAAATAAAATAAAGTAAAAATATACATAACAAAATTTTTTAAAACCATCGAATCTGAGGCGTAGCGTTTGTCGAAACTGCGAAAGTGAGAGTACGACTCTGTTCGAAATGAAACGCATGTAGAAGAAGAGGGATATTTGAGAGCTTATTTGCCGCTCGTTAAATTTCTCCCTGTAGATTCGAATTACGTGGCACATCAAAGCTCGAGTGGGTACTGGAAGTGAAATCAACGTTACCGGAGTTTTCAGTAAATACAGTAAGCTCGCGTCAGTTCTCTGTGTCCGCTGTCTCAATATTGAAGGATCGGGGAGCTCTTACTACAACCTCACTGAAGGACTGTTGCGAAATGCTTAGGAGGAAATTGTCGAGGATGCTATGTTGTTTCGTCGCAGCTATCATGCACGGGCGCACTTACGGCTAGTCATGTAACATGTTTCCTCGCGTAAATGTGAGATGTGTATTGGCGGAGACACACTCCCCTTTCAATGTGTGTCCTCTAATGTTTGCGTACACACATTTTGCATTAAAAAGTCAGAAATAAACTTCGGAATAGATTAATGAATAAATTACTTACTAAGTTAACTTTATTAAAAAACACGGTAGTGCCTCTTATACGCGAAATTCATGCAATTGAGAAGTAAGGAGATTTTCATGGAGCAATATCTCAAGAACGACTGAACCAATCAATTTCGTTTTAGTCTCAATTGCTTCATAACAAAACATTTTAAAAAAATTATTTTTGCGTTTTTTGTTTGTGCTTCTGATTTGGAGATAGGCGATAAAGTTTCGAAATAAGAAATTTACGTTTTCAAAAACTTCATTATTGTCGTCGTCGTGCGACCAAACTGTGTGCACGTTTGTGTGCATGGTTGCTAACAGATGACATACATATACGAGTGCGTTGAAAGAAGAAAAAAGAAAGAAAGATGAGAAGTGTGGGTTAGAGACAAAAAAAGAGAATTATCAAGAAACACGATAAACGGTAGTGCTTCGCGTCGGCGTTGTTTCGCGCCGGCAACACTCCAGACAATACCTATCGCTCCGACAAATGTTCGTTGTGGCGAATACTGTGACATTTCAATCCGGTTTGTCAAAGACACGTGACTAAAGTACAGTTACGTGATGTTTTTTCTCTCCTTTTCACGTGACCATACTTTACTCACGTTTTTAAAGACACGTGACTAAATTAAAGTCACGTGACTTTAGTCACGTGTTGTTTTTCCACTCCTCTCTTTTACTATTTTTTGAGTTTGATTTTCATGCGTTATGTCTGACATTTCTCATATGTGTATTATATGGTTTGTAAGACGACCATGTTTTTATCAAAGTATCATTTTTTTAGAAAAATTTTGCAACATATAACATGTAACGACAACCAAGACTAATTAATAGTATTTTTTTGTACTTAGTGATAAAATTAGGCATTAATCGTGCATTTATTAAAAGTATAATTTTTCTTGTTTTTTTTTGACAAATAAGTAACTAGTGTTAATAACACAGCGTGCTTTTAACACGCGCTATTTTTTAGAGTTTTAAAACAACAAAACCGACTATATGTAACTTAGCAGATATCGTACAGCTCGTATTTCCAAATACTTGCTATATATATATATAAAGGATAAATAATTTATCTCCATTTCTTGATGCGTGAATGGAAGCACGAGAAGTAGATTTGAGTATTTAAATGGTAACTGCGCTATTTTGTGAAAGATAATATTTACTTACATATACTAGAATACGTTATTTTTATTGTAAATAACATATAAGACATAATTGCAAACAACTATTTTTCTGTGACATTCATGTGATAATCTGAATGTAGAATTGACAAAAGAACAGCAACACAATGAAGCGAGGATATCGAGATCGTCGAAACCGAAGGAAATGTTCGAGGAACTATCTCCGTTACCTTGAGTTGGCGATCGCATAGTGCACTCTCATGTCACGCCGCCGCGTTCATAAATTGATTAGGACTTGCGCGAGAACCTGTAACTGAAAATTCTCATTCCAACAAAACTTCGCGTACACGAATGAAAATGAACAGATTTAGAAAATGAACACAGTTAGAAATGTTTCAATTGTCGCTGAAAAACTGTTGAATAAGATATTTGTATTATTTATGCATCTATATATACGTATAACATATACACTTCTTAATTATGTTAGGAAATTTTCATTATAGAAAAAAAATAACACTATTAATCTATGGTTTTCAACCAACTGATTACGCATTTGCGCTATATTTTTCCTTGTTGTTTTCTTGTATTCTCTAATCAAAAGATCAAGAGAATAATCAAGAGATTATCGCACATATATTAATTATATATTACATGCAACAATATTTATGTACATTAATTGTATATAAATAAAAGTAACCTTGTTTATCGATATGATGAAATGTTTTATCATACAACGCATTACATTAAAAGTTTTTTCCTTGACATACTGCAGCAAGCTAATTGTGACAAAAAAGAAATACAGTTCGATAACAGCATATCGCGTCTTAAGTATAAATACAATATTTGAAATATTGAAAGTTTTACATGTGTGTTCAAAGATTTGAAATTATTCAGCCGCTAAAACAATATTTATTCAGACGAGAGATTCGCGAGAGCTTATATACTACAATAAAACTCCAAGTATTACAATTTCGACTTCTCTTTTATGGACAGGAAGCCAATAGATTTCCCCACTAATGATGATTTTCCGATTCTACAAGTGACTGCGCAACTCATAGAATGCGCATCTATTCTCACTTTAACTGCCGATTTTTTCATATCTCCCGATATCTATCTTCTGGATAAAGATATACAAAAAGATTAAGTATATCTTTTAGATAAAGTTATCGAGAACTTATCTAGAAGGAAAAAAATTAGACTTAAAAGTTTAAGAGAAACTTATATCTTACATATCTTGTGCTACTAGTCGATCGTTGTTAATTGAAAGAGAAAAAAACAATTTCGAATTCTAGAATGTATCAGTCCCATGCGCTCGAAATGATCACTATTGCAATTTATTTTTTCTAGTATACATTAACGATCGTTGTGCTGACTTGTCAGATAGGTGTGATACTTGTTTACTCTTACTATTTATTTTTATTATGTAACTGACAAGTTATTCAAAAGTTTTCATTGATTGTAATATTACTCTGTAGTTTGGCTGAAGAAGATCTAAGTAAATACAGATCGAAACGACATTAGGAATCGGATTATTGTGTTTAATACCATCGCTATCAGTAGACAATCGGTTTTTGGGTTCTTTTTTTAATTGTTTTTATTTTTTCTCAGTATCGGAAGACGTGTCTCATAATGCATGTGCGGACACTTGTTTTGTAATCTTATAAAACTCTCGCACCGATAATCATTAAGGAAAGAATATATTTCCGAGAAAAACGCATGATGAAAGAATCGATTAGACTTATGTACAGTAGGGAGCACCATATCGTTCGGCTCCAGGGGAAATTTTTTTCGGGAATTTCTCCTTTGGATGCTCTACTATCGCGCGCTGTTCTTCCGGGGGGAGGAGTGCTCCCTACTGTACATACATGTCTTTCCTTCTCCTTCCGTGTAAATAATTTATATACGCAACTGTGTTCGCTTATGTGCGTATCCCCTCTATTACGGTACGCGGAGGCCGCGCGGATATCTTTCTGATATCACTGCACAACAGTATTCACAGTTTTGGCTTCCTTACAGCATGCTGAAGCGGTGGAAGGGATGCGCACAACAGCAGCGAATTCTACCTGCATAAACTCGCTGCTGTTGTGCGCATCCCTTCCACCGCTTCAGCATGCTGTAAGGAAGCTAAAACTGTGAACACTGCTGCACAAGTGTCGTATTCCGCGATAATATATGTAAATAACTCAGTCGACTTTATAAGCTGTACAAGCTAGTGACACTAACTTCAACCACTTTTATAAGTTATATGTAAGCTAATACTCACGAGCCATACTTTCTCACTGTGTACTAATGAAGAAACAAAGGAACGAAAATATCGTCAAAGAGGTAAAATTACGATTAAGAAAAATGAAAAATATTGCCTGCGCGCTTTGAATGTTTACTCAATCAAATATAACAATCGCGATATATGTCTCTCTGTAGGACCGTCTGACATTCAGAATAGAAAATAATATTCTGATCGGCAAGGAAATACCGATTCGCAAGGAATGTACGAACGTCGGCGCGTTGGCGTTGCAAAGGCTGCGGAGCAGACCGGAATTTGTCGCTCAAGTAAGTAGACACAATCGACTACCGTGAAAGGAGAAGTCGATAAAATTGACTTTCTCGTCGACATATAAAATTCGTCAAGATTCGCCGTTTAATTCTCCGCTCGTATAGGTGGAAGCGGTTACCGGGACAGAGACCACTTTCGCGGAAATGATGGAGAAAAGCGTGAAATGCGCGCTGTGGATGCGAGAGCAAGGTGTTCAATCGGGCGATGTAATCGGCATTTGCACTCACAATCACTTGGAGTCATATGTACCTCTGTTGGCGGCGCTCTACGTCGGCGCCATTAGCCATCCGTGGGACGACGAACTTTCTCCAAGTACGTTTACTTTGATCCAATTCGAGCATTTCTCATGCCGAGATGATATTACCGAAAAATTCGGATTCTCGCGCCAAAAGCAACACTGTAACAATTTTTTTTTGTTTTTTTTTTTAAATCTTTGATCATTAATTGCTTTCATCTAATCACGAATTTGACAGATCAGTATCGCGAGAATGCGAAACAACAGCGAAAACAACGGCGTCGCGTTGCGTGAAAAATTCACGGAAATTTACTTGGTTTTCAGCGACCGCGCGTTACTTCTTCTCTATGACAAAGCCGAAAATAATATTTCTAAATCTCGATTCGGCCGAGTGCATGTCGCGAATTGTCAAGGAGGACAAACTAGATACCAGACTGGTGGTGTTCGATGATTTGGCGGGATTCGAGCGAGCCGAGTCTCTGAAGAACATCCTGCGGTGTCAGGACGCCACCGGGATCGATGAGTTCGAGTGCGCAAAACTGACGAGTCTCGATCAGGTCGCCACGATCGTCTGCTCGTCCGGCACTAGTGGCTTTCCAAAGGGAACCGAGATCAGTCACGCGTCCATGATCAATTACATGACTCACGTCAGAATTCATGATCTCAGAGGACACGTGTCCATGTGGACACCCACCATGCGCTGGTATTGCGGTTTGTTTATCGTCATCAAGGCCATCTTGGACTGCTCCAAGAGGATCATAGTCCCGGATTGCGACGACGACGAGGAACTGTGCCGCTTCATCGAGAAACACGAGGCGAGTGATGGGAAATTAGGAGATGCTAATCGCGCATTAATGACAAGCTGCGGAGTATCGTGTGGCGATAATAAATTATTAAATGATTCGCATGCCTGTCACGTTCGTGTGCGAACAATATCGATTACGTGCGTGCAACTTTAATAAATCCAGTTACAAATATAATTCATACAGTAGTTTTCAGCCACGTGAAAAAAGTTAACTGCAAATTTACGCGACGGAAATGAAATTTAGGTAATATTCGGCGACACATCGCGACTGATTTATCATTTACTTTTCATACTTGCGCGTTATTTTCATTTGACAATATTTTTGCGACTTGGTAAAAGGATATATTTCACGCGATATTGCGCTCGCGCGTTCACGTTAATTTGTGTTAATTTATGTCGCGCGGCGAATTTGCTAAAGGATAACACGGAACCCGAATTGAGGCGCATCTACAACCGGCTGTGATAGTTGTACCGCGTGATTTATTGCCTCGCGCAGGTAATACCACGCGCGCAGGGATACGTTCGAGTTTAACGGCGTCGTTTTGCATTCAGGTATCCTGGTTTAGATGCGATTCCTGCTTCCCCATTCGACTGGTAAAGTTCGACATACTAAGCAAGTACCGACTACCAACATTGAAAATCCTTTTGTTTGGGGGCGCGCATTTCCGCGGAGAGCTGCAGCAGACTCTGGTGGAACTTTTGCCGCACACAAGTGTCATATTGAGTTATGGTGAGTTGCTGAAGACTACTTGCCGCGCGTTATAAGTCGTTATCACGTACACACATATGACGTAGTCGTAGTTTGAATGTTACCCGACGATTAATTATTCAAAAATCCGCAATGCGAGTTCAATTCCGCAAATGTGTATCACACATTTGTATACAATAGATGTATTACGCATAGATACGTGCAAAGAGAGAAATAGCACAATTTTTGTGCAATTTTGTCGGCAGGAATGACGGATTATGGTGGATTATGCGCCCGTCAGACAAAATACAGTAAACCAGGCAGTTGCGGATTTGTCTGCGAAACGGGACGGCTGAAAGTGGTCGATCCTAACACAGGTCAGATCTTGGGGGCCAACAAAACAGGAGAAATACTGGCCAAATCGTCGTACATGATGAATGGATACTACAATAATCCTGAGGCTACCAGGAGCGCAATCGATTCGGACGGTAAGTATAAATAAGATATAGTTTGACACTCATTTCTATTTAGACTTTAAAGAGAAAAAGTGTAGTCCGCGTGACATTAAGCAGAAATTTGGTTGTTACTATCGTCGATTCGTGCTAACAATGAAAATTTACAGAAAACAGAAATAACTTGCACCAATTTCAGGATGGTTACATACCGGTGATCTTGGTTACTACGACAACGACGGCGAAATCTTCCTCGTCGACAGAATGTCGGAATTCATCAACTATAGAGCCATCAAGATATCGCCCGCGGAAATGGAAGCTTTGATTCAGCAACATTCCGCAGTCCTTGAAGTTGCGGTGGTAGCCGTGCCACACGTTATCGACGAAGAACATGCGATGGCCTTTGTTGTAAAAGTACCTGGCAAAGAGGTAATTACATGAATGAAGTAATATTTATAGTACTTTTTATTTATAAATATTATATATAAATGTTTCATTAATGAAATTTTTATAATTTTTTTGTAACACACACACACACACACACACACACACACACATATATATATATATATATATATATATACATATATATCTAAAAAAAGTTATGTGTACCATTTTTGAGATTGTTTCGCAAATAAGATTTCTCGGTTTATATTACACAAATCCTTCGTACTTATTAACTTTTACCGGAAAGAGAATTGGCTTTTTGCGCGCGCGCACAACTGCAATTTACAACAAGTCTTAAGTTCCACCGTCTTGCCCTACATACGTTACATTACAATTTCTCACGTAAATTTCAGACGACGGAACTCGACATAACCGACTTGGTGAAGCGGAACATGCCGTGGTACTGCAGGTTGCATGCGGGAGTTAAATTCATGCAAAAGCTTCCCCGCACGGCCACCGGGAAGATCGCTAAGAAGGAGCTCAAGCAGATCGCTAAGAGTTACGCAACAAATTGAAACGATACGTCGTACTATATGTACCTAAGCTGCCCCATATTAATTTTATACATTTTACATCCAATAAATTAATTTGCACCTAATAGTGTCGATCATTTCTCTTTGTCATTTTTGTAGCAAAAGCATTATCGTTTTATCACATGTTCGTAATTTAGAGGCGCGTGTATTTTATTAGATGATTATCAATAAAATACGATACTACGATGTAGTATCGTGATATACACACATATCGTTATGTTGTTGTTATGATACAGCAATTAAGGCAACATCGGAAAAACATCAGTTTCCGTACGAATTGCTATTTGTAACAATATATAAATGCATTCATCGATCACTATTTATCATATAAATGTGCAAATATTATCGATATAAAGAGATTATTTAACAATAATTTTAGGACAAGTAGTCTTAAAGTAGCTTCTACTTGTTCGTATTATCACAAAAGACAAACGAGCATCGTAAGTCATATAGAAAATACTGCGGCACAAAATATTGTAACAATTTTACAGTTCAAAGTATAACGGGAAAACCTTCGTTGAGAACGTTAGAACGAAACTCAGAAGATTCTTCGAACGTCTTGCTCGTCTATTTTGTCATTTTTGTGAGCGGATTTTCTCATCGCAGGACATTCATGTTACTACGTCGTCCTTATTACGAGCACCGCAATGTAGCTCGCGATATATGCATCAAAAAGAGAAACTCGAGCGAAGCAAGAGCTAGGAGTACGCAATTCTGTAAAATACCATCCGACTCGATTGCCGTGCCGATGCAAGTGGGAGAAAAGAAAAGATAAAAGCGAGTTGTCTCTTTATTTGACTTAGAGACGTAATATGACGCTTGACACTTAGTTGTCATTGTGTACGTAGCTGCACGCTTATTCGCGGATCTTTATTAATTCATATCTTGTTAATTATTACGAATCTTGTAAAGTGGTATAAAACTTTTCGCGCGCGCGACTCAGAATAACTTCTACCTGCCTATGAGCGGTGAGATACGGTAATTACCGGACATCCTGTATATATATATATATACATATATATTAATATACGCGGAAGTAATTCCAATCCAATGAATTATACCCGTCGCGCTTTACATATTTACGTGCACGAATGGCTGATAAACGCGTGTTAAAGTTCTTCATCGTCCATTTACGCATTTGCATAATTAATGCTGAATGCAATATGCCTTGTTGAAACGAAAGAGGAGAAGAGGGAAGACATATAGCCAAATCTCAATTATTAAAATACTTTTGCCGCGCATTATTATATAAACCATATATATCGCCAAACAAAATATCAAATGTGTGTGATATGATATTCTTATTGAAACGTAATCGTTCAACTGTTTTCATATCAGCTTTCTGATCAGTTAAATATAAATAGAATATAGATTCAATAAGATTACTTGTATACATAATGACAAGATATTGAGTACTTTATCTCGATGCAGTAACTGTGTATATTGATGCGTATATAAAATCTTTGAAAATATTTTGAAAAATGTTTACTATAAGCGCAAAAAACGCAAAATTGCGGTTCCGCGCACGTGTAACCGCCTTCAAATGTAAAGCGTTCGCGCGAAACTGCCGCAAAGTTTTAATATTTGCTCTACGGCATGTTTAGCAAGCGCTACGTTTCCTCCGGCCAACAGGGGAAAAACTCGACTAAGTGTTCTTAAGTAAGTACCTAAGCGCGCACGAGGTTCAAAAAGAAGCGCTCTCCGAGATAATTTCGTTCTCACGCCCAGCTTTAAAATCAAAATGGTTCAGCGAGGCCGAATTAAACAAGTCGGATTTAATTAAGTAATTATCCGATGCTGAAACTATAACAATGGCAAAATAAGTTTTGCATCGTGCACAGTCGCCTCTGATTAAGAATTAGATAAGTTTCAGATTACATTTTTTTGAATGACAATATTATAATCAATCTTCTTCAAGATAAATTTAACAGCTGACGAGCAGGCGCCAAAAACTCGATGGAATCGATACAGACAAAAAGGACGGATTTGATAAAATTGTAACTTAAATTAATAAGAAGATAAAAGCTTGTCGAGTTTTACGAAGTCAAATGTATTTTTTTTACATAGATAATTTTGCAAAGAATATTTGTAATAGATATAACAAGATCACGTTTCAGTCGCGCGATCGAAACATTTGACGCGTGCAAATATGCGTAACATGTGGAAGTCGATTGTGTATCGCAAAACCTAGTGAAAATCACAAAAATACACTTTTGCTTGATTGGGTAATTTTTATCATAGTAAAAATGCGATATTTTTCACGTAAGATTAATAAAAAAGTTTACGTTGAATTGTGTTTAAGTATCGTATCAAGCAATAATTGTTTTAATGAGCAATTGATATTGCATTTTTACTTTTATCATAACCAATCGCGTGTATTTTTTCATGTGAAATAAAAGTACAAAAAGTGAAAACATTCGACAGAGATACAAAATCGTGCTCTGATTTAAGGAAAATTATCTCCTCGCTTGCTTTTGTTGCGGGAAAGAAACATGATAACTGCGGAGCAAGAATAAGAAGCTAGGAGATCGTAGAGAGAAAAAGAGAGAAACAACTTAGCATAGTCACAAGTGTGAAAAATATGAAATTTCACAGCGTCGAGAAAGATTCACGTCCGTTTGAATGAAAATTTTTTTCTCTCTCTCTCTCTCTCTCTCTCGTGAGCCGACTCTTCATAATCTCTGTGGAAACTTACCGCAATATCTATCGCGAATGTGCGATTCTATTGTGACAATAACAGCGATAGCGGCGCAAACGGCGATAAGATGCGAGATAACAAAATGGACAGAAGCACAACACATCTCGCGAAGAGAATTAGCATTATATTAACAACTTTTGAAAAAACAAACAAATTTGTAACATGTGTTCTGATAAAAACTGCTTTGTTACTGTTTTGATGTTGAATAATAATTGAGAAAAATACTATCAATATAATTGTTTGACACATTATTGACACATTATCAATAATCATCGATAAGTTACAAAATAATTTTTACACACTGTTAAATTATAATTAATGCAATTTTCCAACAGCAAAGCTATTGATGAACAAAGCATGTGTTCTCAGATTTCTCAGATGTCAAGCAGTACGATAATTGTAAATTATTCATATGAAAATATATATCTTGATAAGCGTTTATGTATTTATGTAATTGCGTGTTGTAGTATGTTTGTGTACATATTCATTATAAATTTATATTATAATTAAAATAATTAAGCGATTTCATTGAATAGAGTTTTTAATCGATGACATTGACACACCTAAACTATTTATGTTAAGCAAATTATTTTTCTGATTAGTAAAAATTAAATGTACATATCTTAAAAAAGAAATACATGTTTATAATGAGTTGTTTAAAATAGCTGCAAGACACGAACAAACTTTTTAGCGATTTATTGTTTTAAGTTTATAAATTCGGACAATTCGTGAAAAATGTTTTGTTTTATTTACAGCACAATGTTTTACAGTGTTTTAATTGGTCGAAAAATATCAAATTTGCTTGGTTTTTTGCGTGCTATTACAAAGAAGCAAGTGGATTTTGCGTTTTACGCGCCTCGTGTGGGCGTTACTTGTGAGTCGACCGGTTCGTCGCAAGCGCGACGTGTCCGAAAACAACATTTGTCAACGTTATCAGGACAGCAGACAGTAGAAGCTCGCGAATGTAGCGGAAAAATTTCACCGTTACGCGGACGCGATAAATTACTGTGGCGTCGAATCGACGCGATGCATATACGAGGCCTTCCGGTTTCGGTAAGCGTATTTTTATCGCCCGATGCAAATGCATTCTGCAAACCGCCAAATGGGAAACTCCCGCGACATCATACATTTATTATGCCGGCGTCGCCCAGCGACGAAAATTCTCTCGAATAATCCGATGCGCATACTTTTCAGCGAACAGGTAATGTCTCCGACATATTAAATATTTACAACAGAGAATTGGCACTAGTACATTTCATTGATGTGATTGAAATGAATGTCGATTTAATGACGCAATTGATTAGTAACTGGAGGTGGAATATCGATAAAAGCCTGACGCGGGAACTAACATGTTCTTGTTGGCGTCGCGCAACGATCAATCTTTTATAAATATCTACGAGACCTATCTATGATGAGACAAGAAGCTGATAAACCGGTAAGTCGCGATACTGATTGACTCGTCAAAATGGCGTTTGCATCATTGAAATAATCATCACGGTGTATTTATTTGCTTTTTTTTTCTAGTACGTACCGTTGTTCAGAATCGAGAACAATGTACTGATCGGCGTGGAGGAAACGTATCCAAAATGCACGAACGTTGCGCAACTGATTCTCGATAGATTGAGAAGTAAGCCGGATTTTGTCGGACAGGTAGTGTTGCAATGAAAATCTTATAACAGATTAGGATCGCGTAACTCTGTGTAAACTTCGATTAGCTCGGCAAAATATAGCAAAAATAAACAAAATGTCTAATTTTTTGCAGGAATATTATTAATAACAAAATACAATAAACATATAATTAACAACAAAAAATTGTTAACTGACATTATATTATTCAGAATAGAAAAAAGATAAATACAGACACGTAAAATTAATGTACATATTCATTTTGGCTCAAATTTCAAGAAATTTATGTGCGGCATTGTTTTAGGTAGAAACTATCACGGGAAAAGAAAGCACATATGCGGAAATGGCAGAACAAAGTATCAGGTGCGCTTTGTGGTTAAAAAAGAACGGCATTGAGAAAGGTGACAAGATTGGCATATGGACTGATAATCACTTAAACACGTACATACCAGTGATAGCAAGCTTGTACATTGCCGCCATAATCTGTCCTTGGGACCATGATGTATCGAAAAGTACGGCATGCTTTACATAAATATCTTTGTTTCTCTAAACCTACAAATAAATAAATAAATAAATATATATATATATATATCGCACTTGTACAATTAAAAGTATAATTACCAAGTTAACTTCTACAAAGAAATTGTTTTAAGTTATATATATTTTAGTGTCCGCACGATATTGTCTATCGCTGACATCTCCGAAGATAGTATTTGTGAATGCGGCGTCCGCCGAGAATTTGATGGATGCCGCAAAAGAAGAAAATCTCAAAGTGAAAGTTGTAGTTATCGGCAGTTTGCCAGGATTCGTATCTCTGGCGGATATTCTTGAAGATCAAATTGACTCTTCGGAGATTGACGAATTTCTTTGCAGTGAAATCGACAATCCTCGCGATTTAGCAATGATCTGTAGCTCTTCCGGTACAACAGGTATGCCAAAAGGAACAGAACTATCGTATGTGTCTCTCTACAACAGTGTTACTCCTGTCGAAGAGATTCATTTAAAGAACGAAGTGTCATTATGGCTTCCCACTATACGGTGGCATTACGGCTTGACTTTGATTATCGAAGTTATTCTCTCCAATTCGAAGAGAATCATTATACCGGATAATCTCAGTGAGATCGAAATATGTAAGGTTATTCAGAATCACGAAGTGAGTATCACAATTAAATATTGTATAATATAAAAAAAACATAAAACGTTTTAATAAAAAGTTTTAACTAATTATCGGACGCAAACGTTGAAATTAATAATTTTACAATGCAAGAGTCTGTCACTAATTTCGGATTCTTTGTTGCATCTACGTGCATTCACATTTCTGCAAAACGTAAATGCAAGTGTTTATTAGAAACTCTATCTACTTTTTCTTAACTTTTTATTAACATGTGTACAATAGACATGTTTATTTCCAATTGTTTGTGTTCCACTATTCCTATCAGAGAGTGTCTAGTATTAAAGTTTAATTTTTCTTCTTTTATTCATTTATACTTATTTGCTTTATTATTATTTATACACACAGAGCTATGCGCTCTTAGAAAAACAAAAGATTTTATTTTCAAGTATATTTTCTGTTCAAAGTTTATTAAAATAAAATTTTTACCATTGTACAAAGAGATTTTTAGTTCTCAAGGAAATGGTTGCACATTTTTATTTATATCTTTTAGTTTAGTATCACAATAAAACATATATCTTGCTCTAATAACTCGATTATATTTGCAGGTAACATGGTTCGGATGTGATACGTGTTTTCCATTACGTTTACTCAAATACGATATTTTACAGAAATATCCTTTGACGTGTTTGAAAAAGCTTGTCGTCAGCGGCGCACCTTTTACAAAGAAAATGCAGGAAGCCGTTGCAAAAATGATGCAGCGCACCCAAGTGTTGCAATGTTACGGTAAGATAGTAAAAAAATGTAAAGAAACGGCATAAAGAGACGATAATAAAATATCTCGAATAGATAATATTCCGTATAATAATCTCTTGTTCAAAGAGAGAAAGTTTCTTTCTTGTATTTCAAACTTCTATTTTGCATATTTAGGATTGACAGATGCCGGAGGATTGTGCGTGAGTCAGACAAGAACTAGCAAACCGGGTTCTTGCGGCTTTGTAATTAGAGGAGTACGAATAAAGGTGGTAGACGAAAAGACCGGCGAAACTGTAGGAGTTAACAAGATGGGTGAACTTTGCATAAAATCGGAGTTCTTGATGAACGGCTATCATAAAAATCCACAACAAACTAAAGAAGTTATTGATTCTGACGGTCAGTGACGTTTGTGATTGCTATACATCTATGTGATGTAGAATTACAGTCAACGAGTTATAATTATACATGTGTACAGGATGGTTGCATACTAAAGACATAGTGTACTACGACAAAGATGGTGAGATTTACTTCGTAAGCAGGATTTCCGATTTTATTAACTACGGAAGTATCAAATTGTCACCGGCGGAAATAGAGAGTGTGCTCGAACTTCATCCTTCAGTTCTCAATGCCGCGGTAGTTCCAGTGCCACATGAAACAGACGAAGAACATCCGATGGCTTTCGTTGAGAAAGTAGCTGGAAAAGAAGTACGACAATATTGCGCATCATAAAATATATATCAATTAAAGTGACAAAAACGTAGTATGTTTTATGAACGCTTGTACAAATATTTTTATAGACAACAAGTACAAGAGTAAATTATTTTACAGGTAACAGCAGAAGAATTGCATAGTCTAGTGGAAGAGAATTTACCGTGGTATTGCAAACTTTTAGGAGGAGTTGTATTTTTGGACAAAATGCCGCGCGTCACTACTGGAAAAATTGATAAAAAGCGACTAAAAATAATGGCAAAAAGTTACGTTAGTTAAATAAATTAAAAATTAATAAACTATATACTTTAACTTTATAAAGTAAAAAATTAAAAATTAATAAATTACAAATTGATTAAATACTACAAAAACTTTTTTCTTTATAAGACTTGTTTTACAAAATTAAATAATACTACAAAATACAAAATGTGCGATATCTCGAAAAACTTACCTTTTCAAAAAAAGGTAAGACTAGGCGCCAAGTACACGCACAACACGTATTGTATTCAAATTAATACATTAAAAATTGATTTAATACTACAAACAATTCTTTTTCTATAAAACCTGTTCTACAACATTATATACTACAAAACATTTTTTTTTACTACAAAAACTTTTTTCTCTAAAATGGTTTTACAAACTACAAAAAGTTCTTTCTCTTTTTATAAAATTTGATTTACAAAATATTATTTACTACAAAACATTTTTTCTCTAAAAACATGTTTTACAAAAGAAGTAATATCTAAAAGTAGCACCAAGTAAACTTTCGTACGTTATTATAGTGAAAAACAATATACAATAGAAAACAATATTGAATAGAAATACAGTTTGCAATAACATACTTGTGTCAAAAGTAAGACTATGCCTTACCTTTTTTCCGTTATTATATACTACAAAACATTCTTTCTCTAAAGACTTGTTTTATTGTCGAAAAACAATATACAACAACATAATTGTGTCCATAATAAGACTACGCTTTAACTTTTTTTCCATGTGATTATTAATAACTAATTCTAAGTACATAACTATGTACTTTGGTAAGATTATATTTATTACTAGAACATAGAAATGTAACAAAAGAAAAACTTTTTTCAAAATATAACAAATATTCCAAAAATACTCTGCGCGGCTGCTTCTCAGCTATAATGAAATTATTTCTTTGTGCGGCAGTCTGATGCAGCCGTTTTTGTAGTATTAAATTAATTTGTAATTTATTTAGTTTTTATTTTTTATTTCATATATATTACGGTAAGGTAACTGACTTCGGTCACTGACCTCGATCACGTGACTGCGGTGAAGTCAATAACCTCGGACACGTGACTGCGGTGAGGTCACTGACCTCGATCACGGCATACAAACATGCACACAATTTGATGGCACGATGTTTCTGAATCGGAAATTTTTTACTACAAAACTTTATCGTCGTATATCTCGAAAAATCAGAAACAACAAAAACGCAAGAACATTTTTTTTAAATTTTTTTAACGTGAATCAAACGAGACTAAAAAGAAGTCGATCGGTTCAGTCGTTATTAAAAAATGGCTGATTAAAAATCTCTCCATGAAATGATTTTCGCGTATAAGAGGCACAGTGTGCTCGCGCAGTTCGAGCGTCACTTCGTTGGACGTGAACTTGGCGCGAAGCACTATCGTGTCTCTTGATTAAAAAAAAAATAAATAAATAAAAGAAAGATCAACGTGAAAAAATAGACAGGATTATAAAACAAAAAATAACTAGGTAGCGCGAGTTGTAAGAATGCGAGAGCTGAAGGTATAGAACACATAACGGAGACGTAATAGAAACAGCTGGTGGAAGAGCTTACTGCGATATCCATAAAATCAAGCCATTAAGATCCTGTTCAACTGGAAGCTTGCAGCAGCAATAGTTTGTATCTTCATCGCGAGTAATGTCTCTGCCAAGGCGACAAATCGATATTTCAAGAAATACGGAATGTGTATGTGAGAGAGAGAAAAACAATACGCGCTCGACGTCTCGATTTGATTATCCGCGTGCTAGTATTTTTTCACGTATATTTTCTTACTGAACATTTATTGCTATGTAATTGTACATTTTAGAATATCAATAAAACCATGTAATTGTAGAAGAGCCATTTACACATCGCCTTGTCTATATCACTTTTATTCGGAAAGTAATATTTATTTAACGTTCTTGCAAGTGTAGTTTGTAAGAAAACGCGTAGTTATTTTTGAAAGTCAAACTTCTGTATATTGTTACTTTCTCTGCCTTACACTTTAGCAACAATCTAGCGCTTGTGCAAAAATGATACAATTGTGCGCTATGTGAGAACAGTATCACTGTAATGCATACAATTTTTAATGTATGTACTTCAAAATCATAACATCTTGTGAAAGAAGCAATCAAAATGTATATTAACCGTTATAACAGGTAAGTGAAAATTAAAGCGGCATAAAAAACGTTTTAAAACGTTATTTAAACATTGACACAAAAGTATGTTTTAACTAAACTATATTTAAAATGCAAAGAGAGTAAAGTGAAAAAACAGCGTTTAAAGCAATTTGTAAAATATTTTACAATTTAGCTATGTAGCGGCAATATTACGATAATGATGCAAACATTTTCCTATTTGTCAATAGAATATCCGAGTTTATTAATTTCTACGGCGTGAAAGTCTCACCGTGGCAATCGAAAAGATTTTGGAGACTCACTCTGTGGGGTATTCCAAGTGGTCGTAATAGGAATACCCAACGAAAGTTCAGAGCTTGTAATGGCTGTCGTTTTTCTACTGCTAGATAAAACGATAATTATTACGAGAGATATTTTCATCTACAGTGCGCGCGAAAAAAAAAACAACCATATAATCATATCATTTGTGATTCATAGCTTGCTATGCCGCGCCGCAAACATCATATTCACCGTTCAAATGTTTCACTTACAGGTTACGGAGAAGGAGTTTCACAAGAGCTTCTCGAAGAAAAACTTACCGGAACTTTACCAACTCCACGGTGGTGTTAAGTTTCTCGATGAACTACCGCGCACGGCTACTGGCAAAATCGCGAAGAAGCAACTGCGAGATATGTTTGCGAAGTAAAGTGTACCGTCCTGTCTATATAGCGGTGAAGAAAGCGGATCGTGGATAAATCGCATTTTTGCCAAAACTCTAAATTTTCCAGAAATGTGCGTTTATATTAATATTCAACTTCACGCAATATACTATTGTTCTATATTGGAAAATTTTAAACATATATATATATATATATATATATGTATATTGTATATATGTATATTTACTTGTATATATGTATATCTACTACTAAAACTAATTGTGTAAAAAAAAATAATTTAAGCCGACACACAACACACTGTGTCTTATATTTAAGCAATAAAATATGTTTTAAATGGAGATAAAATTCTTTTGTCGTGCCGTTCTTATCTTGATTTTAACATATTAAATCAACTCTATAAATTATCGATCAATCATCAAAATTGATTCCGAGTGGTTCGAGAAACTTCCTGTACATCGCGTTCTGTTCACCATTTCTAAGAATGGAAATTGCTTTTCAATTTATTCTCTCAAAGTCTCCGAAAGACGAGACATCTTCAACAGGTATAAAAGATCCGCAGAAGCAACAATACTTTTCCGTATCTAGGTGCGTTGTGCGCCATTTTTGAATTTCGCTAAGGAAAAGAGTTACTTCCCACTAATGCTTCTCGACGGCATGCATATTTATTATTCGCGAGTCGAGAGATGGAGATTCACCATCTTTCAGATTTCAGTGTACCTCGTCTAGCGTCGAGCCGCATGTGCGCACAGGTTTCTTCTTCTTCCCTCATCTAGCTATTCTAGTAATTTGTAATAAACTTTAAGAAAGCAACCCGATCTCAAAAAACAAATACTCACATATATACCTGAGAGAAGTTCAGAAAAGAGATCTGATGAAATTCATTTTTCGAATAACGCAAACGCGAATGATCTTTATCTAACATAAATATATTGTTTTACAAATATTACGCTTCATTGAGAAGAAGTTAATATCTTTCATATCTACTCTCTGACGTAAAGAGAGAGGAGGGCGAATCAAATTATTGCTAGTTTAATATTGTTTTTATCTGACAATACACGCACTGCCGATATTAGTAGCGCCGCTTTTATTATTCTTCGGATCATTTCTCTTTTTTCGATTAAATTCCTTTAAGACGTTTTCAAGGTTCGTGTGTGTGTGTGTGTGTGTGTTTTGCTCTTTTATTGATACAAACGAACCAACCGTGAACTTCGTTTTCGTTGTTTTTTCTTCTCTCGTTCTGTGCCGAACGTCAACGTAATATTTGTTGCAGAAGAAACGTGACAATATACATTCAATAGAAAATATTTTCCTAATACATACGTTACGGAATTTTTTACCGTTCTCCCTTATACATTGCGTGTGGTTAGGACTACTTTTTTTGTTTTAACTATTACAGGCAAGAAAGTAAAAACATGTGTATAGAGATATGCATATTACGTCTTTCAGTCTAACGAATTTCGCAAAAACTATCTGTAAAACTTTTGTATTTTTCTCATGTTTCTCTTCTCTTTGGTCTAATATACACATTGCACAAGCATTCGCGACTAACTCACGCATGTATCCAGGTGCTGCTTGTTGAAACGAGCAGCGAGAAATATATACGCGCGACGGTAACACACTTTGTGTGTTGTGAATAATTTCACAAAAATATATAATATTCTCGATAGACTTAATGAAAATCTCGCGGTCCGATGTTTAATTTCCGGTTTTTTTCGAACTAATTTTTCGCGATGCTTTCGAGCTTATTTTAATGCAGCAAATCAGTCGGTTTTAACGCAAATCTACAAGTCGCTTTGTAGAAAGACAAAAAGTGCAGGCAAACGTGTTGATTAAAAGAAAAACTTTTTCTTTTTTTGCAAATTTAGTCAATAAATTCTTGATTGATAAATAATCTAAAAAAAAAAAAAAAGAAAAACAACAGCAATTATACTTCAACTCTCTTTGAACCAAGATTGCAGATATGTCATGACAAAAGTCGTAACTATGAAGTTAAAAGTTTTCAAAGTATACGCAGATCACCAACAAACTAAGCGTTGGACTGTTAAATATTCATACGGGCCCCGTCTACGACGCCATTATAATATAGTCTTAGCTAATTCAGCTCGTTATCGCCGAGAACCAGTTCGAAGTAATTCCGGCTCAGCGAGTCAAGATGACTTCGCTCGACTATTACGACTCCGAGGACCGGGAGAAACGCGCGAGACGGCGATTACATCGCGCCTCACATCCGCGAATTCGAATCTCGAAAAGAAAAAAGCGGAAGCGAAAAAAATCCGAATGCACTTAATTATCTTGAATTAATTCGTTCCGTGTTTTGGCCAACTTCCACGTATTGCGAAATTAATAAGCACGACGTCATTTGAAGTTACCGGTAGTACTCTTTCGCGCGCGTATCGGTGATATTAAACACGTAACTAAATTTTCGATGAGACTTCCGTGATAATGCGGAGATATGTTGCAGCGATAAATTGCGCAGTAAAATTTTCCGCACGCAATTATTTGATGCTTGCAGATTTATAAATCTACGTTTATTAGGACTTTAATAATATTATCTTTGTGAAATTATTTTTTATACACACATCTTTAGAATTTTGATATAATTATACTAATGTTCCGAAGATTACTTCTCTAAAACATTCTGAAAATTTAAATTTTAAAAGTTCAGAAATTATCTAAATTTATGCTAAATTTACAAAAGTCACGAAAATCGAATAAAATACGCTCTTGATGATTTAGTGCGAATAAAGTCACAAGTTAAAATTCGGTTTTGCTCTGGACTGCTGATCAGATTCACGTACAAAAAGAAAATTACAAAATAAGCCTCCATGAAATTCGTATGCTCGCGATCACGCATAATGCGAACATTTAATTAAGTTCAAAGGACCGGAATTGATACAAAGAACTTGGGTGATCCTTTGCGCGAACTTTGCAAAGGACGGAATACCGAGCGGCTCTCTGAATCGCTGATGCATTTGGGCTAATGAAACCCGCTGAATGCAACTCCAGCGGATTATGAATGTTAACTCGTATCCCTTTGCCGAGTTAAGTCTCGGCTATAGTTAAGGTCAAACTACCCTCGCGTTACTTTGGGGAAGTGTTTACACAGACTGCGCCAAACCCACCAGATATTCTCTAACCTAAACATTCTCTATTCGTTATGAAGGGAAGAGAGAGAGAGAGAGAGAGAGAGAGAGAGAAACTCTGATATTTTCAACATCTAGAAACTTATAATCTGCAGTGCCATCTTCCAAAAAATAATTGTTTGATAAAATATTTGACTCTATTTCTATAAAATAAATTTAAGTAAAAAAACAAGTTTTTTCATTTAAACATCAAAAATGACAAGTGCTGAAGAATACAAAACGCGAAACACAAATGATTATTTTTCGTTGTTTGATGTTATCAGATAGCTGTGTGAATCGCGTATCTCGAGACAAGTCGCGCCCGGTTTACGGATATTACGGAGTTCGCGGAAGGAAATGAGGCGCCACCGAGCAGCACGAAGGCTCATGCTGTAACCTTGATCGATGACTGCATTATGGCCCGGTCCTTTGTATACAGAGTACTGCACGTCACAGATTGCCTAATCTCTCACGCGAATTCTCGCGCCTCCTGTGACTAATGCCAACAGCCAGTTCCGTTTCGCAGAATCGCGGCTAATTACGATATTAGGGGACACGGAATATATTATCGCACCACGGCAAGTAGATTTTGTTAAGCGGACGAACAAACGGAATATTAATTGGAAGTGCGCGCGCTTTTCTGTCCGTATCGCGAGATGCGTCTTTATCGCGGCTCGTTTTCTACTATCAAAATTTTTTAAAATGTTTTGTTGTCTCGAAGAATACAGTTTTTCATTAAAATATTGAGATATGTTGTAAGAAAAGTCTAGTTTATGTACAATAAAAAAACAGAGATATATTATAAATTACATACGTATTTAGTTCCGTAATCACTGCACAATTATACGTTTGGAAAAAAATATACGTATAATCGTGTGTTTTTTTTGTAACGTAATATGCGGTTCTGCTAGTATTTTCTTCCTCAATTCCCGATGTAACGAGGTAATGAAGAGACACGAACGTCCTTGTCTAAAGAACAAAATTTATGATTGGATCGCACTCTCGTAGTAACACGGAAAAAGCGTAGCGCGGATGTTTATCCGCCGCGGATGCTGCTAAGTCTAATGGGGCGTAAAAGAGCCGAAGGAGGTGTATGGCGAGTGGACGCGAACGAGTCAACGAGCCGTACATCGGAGGAGAAACAGGGCGAGAAAATATGCCAGATACCGAGCGCGGGAAAAAAGTGCTCGTGCACCAATCAAATAAATCAGTCGCTTCTGCCCGGCCTCTCTCCCTCGTGAGTTTATTTGTTCTTCCAACGCATTTTTTATATGTTTTGTGCGTTTCTTTTCGCGATGTAAATTGCGAGGTGATCTTGGATTTTTCTCGAAAAACTCGCGGCAGTCGGAATGATTTTTCTTGTAATTGCGTTTTCATTCTCGTGATAATTGCTTCGCTCTGTAATCAGAAGCGGTAGATAGATATCTTCTGCTTTTCAAGAAAATGCAAATAACCTGTGTGGTGCGAGTTTTTACGCGCTCTGTAAATAGAAGATTGTGAATATTCTACATGTATGTATAAGAGAACCTAATGCAGAGACAACTAAGCTAAAGAACTTGCAAGATTCTGTGTCTTGTTCGCAACTATGTTAAAACCAAAGTTACACTGGGCAGTAAGTTTTTATTTCGCTTTTTTTGCGAAAAAGATACGCGCACGAATGTTGCGTCAGAGGCAGCGGTCCTGGTGAAATTAATTACAAACTGCTCGCTATACAGAACATGGAAATAAACTTAGCCGATGTTACAAACGGATTGTTTTGCGCGGTAAGAAACTTGTCGGAAGAAATCTTTCTAGCGCAACAATAATAACGGAAGTAACGAGTGCCGGGGTTTTGCGTAAAAAAAAACATATCGATATATTCAATTCTCTCTCACTTCAATTAATAGAAGAGAAAGGATTCCCGTTCAATTATAATAGAATTTATTTTATAACACTCATTTTGTGAATTTGTTAACTCGCGCTTCTATAAACTTAGACAAATAGACAATTAAAATTCGCGTTGCATTTAAAATTGGAAGAAGGCCACAGCAATTATCGTTGCAATTCAAATCGCGTTACAAAGGCTAATTTCCATAAATTCCGCGGGAAGCTTTTGTAGTGCTTTAACTGGTTTTACATAGCCACACAGTCTGGTTTAAAAATCCGTTAAATGTCATTAAACACAAGGGCGATCTTGAGAGCGGGGAGAGAAATATCTCAGAGCGGATACAAAATACTCGGCAATTAATAGACGCGTCACGCTTTTTGTATTTTCGCGAAAAACATTTGCGATCGGAGCGAATTAACGCGTCGTCAATTAACGGTCGCGCAGCACGAATTAATATAAATTAATCGAGTCAGGAGGTTTCACCGTGTTTTCCGAAGGAAACGTCGAAAGTTAACGCGCGCGCTTCCAGCATTGCGACGCCGAGAAAACAAGCGACAGCCATCAGTGTAAGTTCGAACAACCCAATTATGTGAGAATTTCGTTACGAATCAGTTTTCTCGGCAAAGTCGCCCGACGATGCTTTTGGTTGATTTTACATGGCAAAGAGGGAGATCGCTCGTTTCTTATCCGGAATTTTGTTGAAACGTTGCTGAAGCGGAGTGGAAACTCCGCGAAAGCGACATTTTTGTCAAAATTGAAGACACACGAACAAGACATTCAAGAACAAAAAATGCGAACACGCGGCCTTGTTCTTCGAACTTTCTTGATCTCTTGCCACGAATACACAGAACCGTCAAAAGAAGCTGCGATGTTAGAAACAATCGGAATCACGGTTGTTTAATGTGTCATTGGCAATTAAAAATTAACAACTTTTGCGCGAAAGCGGTTTAGTAACACAAATAAATAGAAATATTATCAAATTTTTTAAATAAAATTAAAAAAACATTGCGAAAAGTAATTGTGTTTGTGAAATAGAAAATATCTAACTAAAACCCAACACTTTTACGCGAAACAAGGAGAGAAGTGATACACGAGGAGACAATATTCGTCTCTGCGGGGTGTTTAAACGAGCAATTCACCGAGAGATTTCTTGGATGCTTTTCGTAATCAAGCGTTGATACATCGAGAAGCGGGGAAGAAAAGCGAAAGAGAAAGAAGCGGAAAGGACACGAGACGCAGAAATCTTTGATAGAACTGATAGAAGTGTCAGACAATAACAGCGACGACGTGCACGGTTTTGCTGAGTTCTGGAAGCGAAGGGACGAGAGCGCAGTCGCTACAGTAGAGAGAAAACGCCATTTTGTGACAGAAGATAAATTTTACGACGCATAGACTACGACTCCGTAAAAATGGTGGCGACGTTAATTCAGCAACGGTACATCAAATGTTAAAAGCGCCTAACAGTCGTATTAAGTCCGCTCGATCGTGTACGTTGCCGAATGTACGTGCGCGTTTTAAAGCTTTCCGATTTTAGCTGAAAAAACAATCGTTTTCGTGCTTTGAATAAAAATTATTACGTGTTAGAAAAATGTTTCTCTTCGCAAGAGAAGACATAAAAAGGATTAAATAACTATAAAACCGAACACACCCTACGTTTAATAGTTCCGATAATTTGTACAGATAAACTGCGATGATTGTTATTTGATATCTGTCTATTTCAATTACGATTAAGATAGTTTAGATATCTTAAATGAAAACTATCTTTGTAGACGCTCAATATTGGACACGAAAGTCAATTATAACGAACGAAAGAGAGACCTCATCGTTTTAAGTTACATTACGAAAACTACTATTGAACGATATCCCTTCTTTCCTGAGTATCGTTTATATAAGTGGCATAACTTTCTCTCTGTTAAAACGATAAGAGGAAGAAACTCACGAATAATAGCTCTTTCGCGATTCTTAATCGTTAAACGTAGGTTTTATAGCCGCGCGGTTAACGAGCAAAATCCCAAAACTTTGCGCTTAAAAATCTATGATCGAATATCTTCTCACAAAACTTGATAAATTTATAACAAGCAGAGCTATTATTTTTTTACGACAAAAACTATGTACAATATCACCTCTTCGGTATATGTACAATAATATATCATCGCATTTTCGTAAGTCTCAATATAGAACTCGCCAGATGAGTTTATTTTATATGAGTAACAAACTTATTTGATTTACTCCTATAAATCTTATAGTATGCGTATCGGACGAGAAGGATACGAAAAAGGAATCCGAAGACGCGACGGAAGAACTAGCGTAACTCGGATACAACTATCGTCGTATCGCGTGTCTGGAGAAAAGCGAGTGGGGCAATCGATTCTCCAGGCACCTCTTGTGATTCAAATTTCGGCCTGAGATAAAATTATCGCTCGTGTATTACGTTAAGCGGGATTCATGGTTTGACATACGGTTTCTCCAAAGAGATGCTGGTAATAAAGTCATTATATCTATACACGCTTCGAGACGCGTGTGTATATATTGTATATATTATATCTCTTTATATGCGCCGCTTTATTATATCGACAAGAATTAATCTCGGCAATAATCAAAAGTTGATTCATACTGAAATTGCTTGTCACACTTTTCACTCTATACACTTAACACATTTTTATGATCTCTACATAGTTTTTTTAAACTTTTGCAAATTTTTTTGCACAATTTTTTATAACTTAAACAAATATTGTAGTACAATTACTGGGATTCCAATTACACAGAGAATTTACTAAACTGATTTTGTGCGATACGTGCATATAATCTGCATTTGCATTAATACGATCGAAGATCAGTCGCGATCATCGCGCATTTGTTGCTTGTAACGATTGTGAGTTTTTATTAATCGCCGTCCGCCAGAAGACTCTAATTAGCGCGACTACAGCGAATTACTGGCGCCTGGAGTTTCGCCGCTTCCGGAAAACACGAAACGGCACTTTTGCGAGGGGGAACCTCTGTGAACCGCCTGTGGTAATGCGAATTCCAACTAAAATCAGCAGCAAAAATCCACCCTTTTCCTCCCCCCGACGACGATTCGTCGCATCGCACTTCATCTTCCTCGCGTTTTTTTGTCGCACTTGAGCGTCTTCGTGATTATCTCCTCGGCGCCTACATATCGTGACTGCGCAGCTTTTTCTGCAATAGCGCGTTGCAGGCAAGTTAACGACGTTCAGTCAAAGGTTAATTGCGTTCTTTCATCGTTTTACGAAAAATCGTTAAGTATGCACACACACACACATACATACGGGAATAAACACCGACGAAATAAATTGATAAGAGTGCGATTTTTCTGTCTGTAACGCTTTTCAAATGTAACTCTTCGTTAAATAAATGTTTAACATTATTTGCGTTTACGCTATTTTTAAGTGTAAAAAACCTGATAAATAAAAAAAAATAAACTTGTAAATGTCGTGTTATTTGTTATGCTCAAATTTTGATTAAAAAAAAAATTATTACAAAAGAAGAGCTCTAGTAGTTTTTATATATTTTATTCAAATATTTCTCTCGCATGCAAACACAAGTCTAATGAAATTGGCGTAATTAATTTACGGGACAGTTTGGAAACCGCTGCGCGCGTCAGATTGACTAGTAACGCGTTATTCGACAGTTGTCTAAGCCAGCAATGGATAGCCAGCGCCTAATGTATTTGCATGTGTGCGAGAGAGCCATACATAGACTTCATCGATACATAACGTAACCAAGATCACACATTACCTCGATCACGTTGTGGTTATCGATATACCAACTCCCCTTCTCTCATCAATAGTCTCGATTCTATATCGATTATATATAAATTAACTGTCACAGAATGTACACAATACTAAATCCTGATAAATTATGATAGAAAATCGCGATCGTGCAGTATCAGAATATTAAATCGCAAAATTGTTCAAATTCGCGTTTTATTGTAATAAATAGTAGAAAACGTAGAAAAAATACTCACCGAATTGCTTGGCAGACTAAAGCAACTAACGCATAGTCAATCTGTAAAATAAAAACATTATTTAAATCTTCGACAGTAAACTGATAAAAACCTATTAATCCATGATTTGATTAAGAACATTTAAAACGTAAGTTTTGATTATTATCAAATTTGTAAATAAGAAATATTCCTGCAAGTACAGAAGATCAATTTCAAGGCAATAATTTCGAAAGTAACTATACTTTGGAAAAAATATACAGAAGTAATAAAAGATTTTACATGTCTTATAAGTAGTCAAAATATTGCGGCGATAATCTTTTTTCAACATTATTCTTTTTGTATCTGAAAAATTTTAATGTCATTAATAAAGTAGTCAAAAGCGTGTGTACGTGAAACATTGGTAGAGAATCTAGGCAGCACTTCCGGCAAACAACGGAGCGGCAACTCGGTAACGCAAAGCGACTTTGTAACAATGCATTCGGCTTAATCGGGCAGAACAGCGCGTTTGGTGCAGGGACCCGTGTATATCCAACAGTAAACTTAACTGCACGCTCGCGCACATCGAATGCTTTCGGCTGGGTTTGTCTCAGCATAATCTCTCTCTCTCTCTCTCTCTCTCTCTCTCTCTCTCTCTCTCTCTCTCTCTCTCTCCTCTTTCCTTCTGTTATTCCGTTATTCGATAAAAAACTGAGGAAAAAGAGCGAGATTATAATTCTTCGAGATATACGTCAAAATGGATGGACGTCGACATAATACATTTGAGAGCTCCAGAAATTCTCCAAAACTTTTTTCCAAACATCAAAACTACTAAACCAATCGAGATGTTAAGAGAAAATGATAAAAACGAGACAAAAAATAAACAAATAAATAAATAAAGAGAAATCTTATGGCTCCAAATGTTTTGTTATTTTATCTCTAATCTATGTACATGATATTAGGATCGTAACGATTCGTCTCGAATAATGACATAAACAATGAAAAGGAAATAAAAGCGATCTGAGAAAGCATGATGGACATTGGAAAAAGATAAACTGCAGCTTTTGCTTGCGCGACTTCGATTCACCGAATGTCTCGATTGTACAACAATGTCTAATACATAGCTTTCAACTACCCTATCGAGCCGCGTTTTCGCTTACGATTCAGTTCGATTATTATTTATAGCTATAGATACAAGAGATGTAACACTACCGAGAGACGACGCGGTCGTGTTTCACGCCAAATACACGCGCAACCTACTGAACTCTGTACTACACCAGAAATTGTCTAAAAAATACGATATTGAGTTGAATGGTACGTTAAATACGCGATAAAAAATACCAGAGCACAGATTGTCTACTACAATAATAGAAATCTACTCACTATAATTAAAAATAAAAAAAAAAGTATACTCAACTATTCGAAGATGTTGGTTCTTTGCGAAGTTTCTTCTCCGATTGACAGCTTTGCTACATCAGTGTCGTCGAATGTTCAGTTACACACATAACGATATCACCAAGTTTCGATTAATTCCACTTGCGCCTAATGATTATTATCACTCTACGTGTTTACAGTTTCGATACTTTTTGTTCTTGACATTGTTATTAAATACAAATTTTCGTAACACGAGCGATAGCGTACGCGGCAAATAACGCTACTACGAGAACTCAAAACACTCAGCGCAACTGTACTCGCAACTGTACTCCATTCCGACGCGACGCAAGCTACGATAATTATGAGCGTAAAAAGCTATCAATCGCGTATGCTAATTATTGATGCACGATAAATGCCCGATTTACTTTATTCGACACTTTTGATAATTGTTTGCACTTTAAAAAGCTGAAGATGCAAAGTATCGAACAAAACATCGAGCGATGAATTGTGAACTAGTAATTAGCGCTTGTGACCGCGATTGATAGGTTTTTGAATGTCCGTAATCGTTCCAATGTTACTCGATTTTCAAACGTTTCTCTCAAAAAAAAGAAAGAGAAAAAATGGCAGATAAACAAGAGATACAATCACAAACTGCAGCGGGATATCTTGAGATTGAGTACGAGTGTGTTTCATCCATATTCAGCAATCGCCGAGAAAACGAGAAAAGTGGAACTTTCCGGAAGCTGTGCTAACTCGGAAGTGCACGAAGCGAGCAAATGTTGCTCGCGATACAGAGCTGTTCTCTTCGGAGAAAAGAGGTAAGCTTCGTATGATCTATATTCCATTTCGCGACCCGTTTGCAATAGCATGTTTCTATATATCTTGTTCATCCTTTTTTTTTTTTTATCTACTTTGACTTACCGAGTCTGTGTATATTCCTTTTAATGTATGCATTTTCACAGTGCTGGAGTGTTTTCCAACACTTTTGCGCAGAAATATTGCACAACGTTATAAACGTCATATTTTTTCTCTTTTAATGTAACACATATTTATAATTCGTAATATGTGTGTTATTTGTATTATAATTTTCGTAATACGTGTGTTTTCTCTTCAGGCAGAAAATATACGCGAAACATATTCTATTCGTAGACATTTTTTAATATAATACTGCTTGTTCTGAAATCTATCATATATTATTCACCTAAATATTGCTAAAAATATCGACGGACATTCTCGGATAAGACAATTTGGAAAGAAAACAATTTTACACTCGAGATTTTCGTTGTAGTAAGAAAGCTTAAAGTAGGTCGGAAATTTATGGACTATTATAGCCTGAATTTGTCTCTGGACGACAGAAATGGACATCCCGAGTAGTTTAGAAATGAATGCGATCTATTTTCCATTCGAGGTTTCTTTCGGTGCGAAGTTTTCTCTTCGCTCTTTCTTGACATCTTTACAGATGCATACACATCTTGCTTTAATTGCCGCTATTAATTCATTTCTCTCTATTTTTCGCCCAAGATTTATCCCGCAATTATATCCGCGAAACTGTAATAACAAGAAGAAGACTCTAAAAGACGATTCCAGACATAATTACGTTATAGCGCATGCTCTCGCGCAACCGAAAGTCTAAAATTAAAACGAACAGCCTTGAGGCAAATGTTTGCGTCTAAAGTATGCATTCCTTCACTACAATTATATTCTGTTCAAAAATAAACAAAATATTAAACACTTTATATGCGTCGATTACAAATACTCTTATATAATTTCTTGAACTCTCTCTCTCTCTCTCTCTCTCTCTCTCTCTCTCTCTCTCTCTCTCTCTCTTTCTTACACGTTCTCTCGATATTCATTTATGTTATTAAATTGAATTACATCTTAATTTACAAACAGAACAAAATGATAATTTCTCTTCTCTTCATCCATGTGCTTGGAAGACTGGCTTGAAACTGTCTTGTCAAAGACTATCATTAAAACATTTGTCGATAATAGCAAGTCATACCTCGCCGTGAATGTACCGTAAAGATAGAGACAATACATAAATGAAAAAACCAGAGAATACGAATGAATGAGAAAGAGAGAGAGAGAGAGAGAGAGGGAGAAAAGAAATAGAAGATATAGAGAGAAAAATTCTGCTGAATGTGGAACCGATGGGATGTAGATTTCTTTGAAGATGTGCTCGCGACGTCTCTAGACTTTATTCGTCTTTGCGCGACTTAAAAATATCTTTCGCCTTTTCGTGTTTGTCGTTCGATCACTGAATATAGATGAAAAGCCTCCAATACGAAAGCACACTCATACATACGGGCCTTGCACAAGCAAATAAGTTCCTGGGCGCGAATAATGCACGTGATTATATCGATACTCGTGTCGTCTTACGCGATGTGCTCGTTATTTTCTTTGAATAAGAAGCCGAGAATGCAAGATAGTTTTCAAAATATCAGATATCTAAGCATCTTGTTAGACGAGTTGCTCTTTTTGTGCGCATTGACATGTACGATACACGTTATGTTAATTATAATTTTAATTTAACTTAATATATGTGGCATTGACTAAGTCTACTTAACAAAGAAAGTATCTCGCCGAGAAGATTTAAAAAATTTTGTTATGTTTTAAGTTGTAGGAAAAAAAGAAAGGGCGAAAGAATAAAATACGATAAAGAAAAAGTTTCAATTTTCTATTCGAAAGTTCAACAACATATGTTCAACGCATATGTTTGTAAGTATATTGCAAAACTCACTATGTTTCTCTTACGAGAGTTAAGTGCGTCATTATTGTATTGCTCAATTCGCATTAGGCGTATCGTGTGTTGCTTTAATGGCTCGTTCTCTCTACAGGCGCGTATTATATTGAACAATATTTACACACACACACATATATGTATTTGTCAAGTTTTATACTTAATGACCCAATATATACGTGTATGTACGTATAAGAAACCGCGCGGATTGACCGAATTGAACATGACCGCGTGAAAAGTTTCGGCCGCACGAAGACGGCCGCTTTAGCGCTCCGACAGAAGCGCTGAAATGGCAATCCCTATGCATCGCCCTAGGGAGGTTTCCGGGACCCGATTTCTCCAAAACTCCAGAATCGGAATGGCGGTGCCACGGAAGCGATTGGACAGCAAAACTCCCCTTTGGCTCCGGCATATAACCGCGGATTAACCTCGTAATGCATCTCTCGGTGTGTGCCTTAACTTTACACACTAACTCCTTTACACACTTACTCGCGTAATAATACAACGCGTTGTAAACTCGCTTCGACTGTCCGTTCCGTACGCGCGCGTGACAGATAAAGTCCCCGCTGCACGCGCGAATTTACATATAAGTCCGCGAAACGCTCGGACCAATGACACGTAAGTTTCACGAGGACAATATGGCGCGAATTTTGTCGCACGTATTAATGATATACGACTCGTGTGTACTTTGTTCCGACTGTTCGGTCCGCGCGATGACAGACGAAATCCGTCGCATACGAATTTATATAAGACGTGAAACCCAGGTCAGTTTGATGTACAAAACAAGTCGCACAAAATGTGCAACAAACGAAACATCGACTTTGTCGTTTGAACAATTGGTCTTTCGGGTTTTGATGTTGCTTTTGTAGACTTTTCATATGTTTGTTTTATCGTAGGTCTGAACAACGCAAAATTCAAACTGAGGTTATATTGGTTCGAGAATATTACAATATGACTTCACGGAATAAATAATAGAGATACGCTATACACAACGCAGTAGTGTGACGGTCTGTTTAGACGGAGCAAATTTCATAATGTACACCGTAACTGATTGGGGTAGGCAAGTTACGCTAGTTGAAATTAGTATCAATCCTTTCACGAAATACCTACGGCAAAATCAAACATATTGAGTTGGTCAAACTGTCCGACATGGTCGGAACATCATTTGATTTGATTTGTTTGTACGGAACGAGAAGTATAGATACGCGATACAATTTTCGAAAAAGAAACAGTGAGAAAGGAAAGAATATCAACTTCGTCAGGTACAAAATTTATTCCACAGATTTACGGTTGTACGAAGGCTTGAATTCTCTGGTGGTTATATTTCACATGAGAGATCTTGTGCATCGCACGAGGCTATTATGCGCATTGTTGCACAGCCGCGGTATCCTTACATCACGACAACGGGATCGTAGTTTTAATGTTATATCATGTTACCTCGCATGAGACGTCGCGTTGTAGCGGTTATTCTTGCCGTTATTTTGACTTCAAATATTTGTGTATCTCTGAAGTTATTTTGCAACTGAAGCATTTTAAAAAAATATTATTTATAAGTTGATTGTAAAAATTTTCCAGGATAAACTTTTGAATTAAATATTATTTATTTTACAAATATTTATATGTTCATAAAGATACAGTATTATTATGTAATCACATAATAATATTCTATCAAAATGTGACAAATAATAATAAAATAGAATTTAAAACTTTCTAAATTTGCAAAATGACATTAAGTAATTAAAGTACTAACACGCTCAACTTTAAATTATATATTACATTAAAAAACATTTATAAAACGTATAAATCGAGATAACAAATATTTTTACTAATGCATAGAAATACACTGATTAAACTAATATTAAAATTATTTCGCGCGTAAATGTTGCATCAAAAATTCAGCTCATATCAAAATATATGTACGTGAAGTAATTGATAAGTATCCGAAATGACGCATAAATAGCGACAATAGTATTACATGCTGTTGTTGTTGATAAGATTTTATTCTTTTAAAAAAATAACACTTAAACCAGCTCATTGTCTTACGTAGTGTGTGGCAGCTCGCCAAAGCACATTTACAGAATCGATGACTTATATTATGTTGCTTAAAAATTTCTTTCATTTTTTTAAGTTCGGAAATAAATAGAAATCGCACAGAAGCCATATCTAGTGAATAAAAAAAGATAAATGAAACAGCAATTCACAAAGCTCAACCTGTAAATTTTTCAACACTTGAAGTGTGAGCTAATGCATTATCTTAAATCACTGAGAGCGTCTGCTTTGGTGAGCTATCACATAAACTACATGCAATAATAAGCCAGCGTTTGACATTTGTTTTTCTAAAGAATTAAATTTGTCAACGACAACAACAATGTCATGCTACTATCTTATGCATCGTTTTGGATTTATCAATCGCCACTTAATCTTTATTACAATTAGTACTGAGTTTTATAATCGCATGCTTCTCGGGAAACGCCGTGCATACGATTATTAATGCAAATGCGATGCAAATGTGTATTCCCGTTTGCTTCGATCGAGTTTAATGATGTTAGAGTAAGCAGAATCGACAAAATCACTTGTTACAAGCGCGTGTAGTTATACACGCGACTAGTTAAACTGCGTGTCACTCAGTTTTACAGCTCCATATTGAAATGCTCATTCGAATGAAAACTGACGAGAAAACAGATAAGATACATAGATTTGCTTTCTTGTTTTCTCCAATATACTATGCTCCAACTATGCTCCAATATACTATTCTCCAATATGCACTATTTAAACAAATCAAGTGAATTTGTCAATAATACACACTTTTGTAGACGGAAAATTTTTCTCTTTATACGCGAGCTATTCGATTCTCGTAATTTTCGCAGAGATTACAAGGGTTATTGCGTTAACATTAAGATCTTGTAACTATTCTTCAAGTGACGATTGCCAATAAAAGTAGGCCGGAAGGGGATGCGAAATAATGAAAAAATGAATTAATATATTTTTCTTACAAATTTCTCTCATAAAATTACGCGCGAGGAGAGAATTATACGCAATTAATGGCGCACATAATGCAAAGAATAAGCGTCTTGTCATTTTCTTTCAAGCACTTTTCATGTCTGTTTATCAAGTGAACGCGATTGTCAACGTGACTTCAGCAAAAATCTACGTAAATCTCTCTATTTAATTTTTATTTTGAAAACTATTATTTCGTATACATCTTTCAAGATGTTAATTCAGGCAGAATTACAACTTGATGTAGAGAAGCGTGAGAGAAAAGCAAAATAGTGAAATTTAACACCATTGTTTTATTATGCGAAACTCAACGCGATCGTTAAGCAGTAATAATAATGTCAACCTTACCAGCGATAGGGCCGATAATGAGTCCGCTCGGTTTAGAGAGAACAGAGAGGACGTCAATTAACGGGGAACAATTAAATGCCAACATAAAAGAACGCGATCCAGCTACAATGGCGACTTCTGATAAAAAAAATCTAGGTCGTACCAAGAATCAAAGAGTACAGTACATGTATATGTATACTTATACTACAGAAACGCGTGAGACAATCGATATAGAAGTCAAACAAGTTTTTAAGAATTTTCTTTCTGAATAAAGAAAATGATGCAGAAAATTTCATATACATATATATGTATAACATGTATATATACACATATATATGTATAATATTTAAACAAAACAAGTTTTTAAAAAATAAAAAAGTAAAAAAGTCATTATCTAATCGCAAATGTTGACATGCGCGATGTACAAAAAGAATCGTCGGGAAAGTCCCACAAATTTGAGTTTTGGTATTTTTCAATGCGAGAAGTTGCGAAGATAGTTACTGTATAATTATTTCGATATCAGTTTCTATTATCAGACATGGCCGAGAGAAGAGGCCAATACTTTCCGATAGAACGCGGCTAAGGTTAATATTATTCGCGAATGCCTTCCAGCCTGGGTGACACTGATAGCGAGCGGAAGCGGAAAATCGATTTGTTCGCGGCCAATGTAACCCGCCGCCGTTTAAAGAGACGCCACGGCAAGGAAAGTAGCACGCTCTTCTTGTGAGCTCATCGACGCTCTATAATGCAATTTGTTGATGCGAAAAACACAACCGGCAACTAGCCTGCGTGTCTTTGCCAAGAATCTCGGAAAATGAGTTTGCTGTGACGAGGCAAGGGATCAATCTCCCTTAAAGTTATGACACACGAATTACGGCGATATTGTTTGACTTGTTCGTAATAAAGTCAAAATCCTCTCGACGAAAGATCGTAAAGCTGACTAGATACATTGCTGGAATTTTTCTAGCAGCAATATGAGTTCGTACTTATTAACAATAAAGTTCTGATCTCTAACCGACTTCTTGACCCGCGTCGTTTTGTGATGTACAATAATATTGTTCTTTTATTTTGTTTAGAATGAGCTGGATTGCGATTGTCTTGCGCTTCGGTCACTACAATAAACCGCGATTTCGAGATGATTACTTTGGTTGAAGAATGAACATACATCTAGAGATTTTTTTTTATCCCGTACTTTAGAGACTGTAAATATTTTCTGAACATAAATATAACAAGTATTGTATATCATACATGTATGTATATTGACAGTGATTATAACGCTATTTTTTTGCTCCAAGTATTTTACGACAGCTGAACTATTGCACGCGACGGTCAATGTCAAACTGTTTTGATTACAACACGAGTAGCTCGTTGAGGCAAACTGTATCCCAGGATCGAACCGGTGGTACGCCGCAGCTCTTCCCGCTCGAGGTTCGCGGTTCTACCGGGAATTTCAGAGTTCCTCCGTGCCTCTCGAAATGACCGCTGGTCGAGAAGTCGGTTATATATTTTAGAGACTCAACTTCGCAGCCCAAATTGCGGCCGATTTAAACGTGAATTTTCTCCTCGACTTCGCGCCATTTGCAATAATAAATTTATTATACATATAATAATAAATAAGAGATAAAAAGATGAAACATAAGAGATCTAATTAGAAAGTTATTGTGCTATAATAAACAGATTGTAAACATGTTTGATATCTTAAGAAATTGCGTTTTATATTGATATTTATTCATCCACGTCGCGTTAACGATAATATTTATACAATATAGTCGAGTGAAATTTTTCTTCTTGCTCTTGCATAATAAAATTCACGGTCCGATAATCGCGGCTCTCGCTTAACGCGAGTTACTGTTGCGAGTAATAATGGTGTTAATTTGCGGTAAAATAAACGTGGTATGCGTCGTCGGATCAGTGGGATAGGAAAATACAAACGCCGACGCGTCGTGAGCGGGAGACCGGGAAAATGAAACTCGAAGGAAAGGATCTAAATATTCCGCGCGCCGACGAATATATTCGCGGTTCGACGAAACTCTATCTGTCTGAATAACGCCCGACTCGATTCGAATGAACTTTTCGTGCGGAAGAAGCCCGCCGGTCGGTCGGTGAAACTGCCGCAGCCCACCAGGAAGTAACTTTGTCCTCTCTTCTATAGACAACCGTCGGGGTAAAATTATTTGCCGAGCGTGCGCGCGCGCGCGCGCACGCAGAAGCAACTTAAGTTGATCGCCGTGTTTGAGAAATTCGCTCGTGTACTACGTAACCGTGATAATGTTTTGAGATTTCCGCTCACAAAGATCGCCGCGCAAATCCTGAAGAGCACGATACGAAGACGCGTTTTGATTATGATTCTACTCGGTAATCTTGAACGTGTATCTTGTCGGAAAATTGTCAATCTTTTAAGTTTTACTAAATTTTATATTTTTACGTTTATTTGCAATTTGTCTACTGAAAGAATCAAGAAAAAGATTAAGATGTCAAAAGAGACAATTAGCGGGATGAGATTTTTATACACGAAAGAAGTGGAGTTGAGAATGTTTTAGTGTAACGCAAATTTGCAAAGTTTAACATATTGCTACGATGTTGCACTCCAATCTGCTAACATCAGAAAAATGTGCAACGTAGTAATATGTATTTGAGAGCATTTACACATGTTTTTAAAGGAATTTATTGGAGAAAATTATCTAAAAAATAAAGTATTAGCTAATATAACATAAATGTGGATACGCTACAATAATAAAACAATTATCCGTAACAATTATAATTGTGTCAGAATTTTAATATAAATACACAAAACTTTTATATTTCATAAGTTGATATAACAATATTGTATTATTTCTATTATAATAGAAAGTAAGTATAAGTAGTAATAACTGAGTAACAAATAATACTGATATATCTACGAAAACGCTGTGACTGTTACGAACACTAAAGTAATTCCTTTAACATTGTCGCAATCATCATCAGAAATGTTGTTTTTGTCAAATTTTACGGCGCCCGCTGAGGGTGATAGATCGCGAAAGAGCAGCGGTCCGACATCGACAGAACCGGTCGCGTTTATCTCTCGAAGCAGCGATCGATTGGCCACGATAGCGATGACGAGCTGTTTGCGAGAGTTCGTCAAAAAGTACGACAAAAGAGAACGCGAAGAAAAACAAGGAAGATGTGTTCCTGCGTCAAACTACAGAAGAAAATTCGAAAAAACAAGGCATGTGTATCTGATCACGAAGAGAACTAGAAAAATCGAACGATGGAAGCACCGAGTCGATTTTGAAAATGAAAAAGATGATCGGCGCGGCCATGGTGGTTGAGCAAACTGCAAACACGCGGGGACGTATCGAGTGTGATGAAAACTCGGACGAGTCAGACGATTAATCCCCTTTGTCATTTAAATCGGGGCCGATGCGTGTTACGCGGCTGTGGTCGCGTTGTCAATCGTTATTGGAACGGGTATCGATTTATTGCGACCTCTATAGCGCTACAGACGAGGTTGCGAGAGAGAGAGAAAGATTTGGTGTATCTGAGGGAGATTACGAAGGCGCAAGTGGTAGGGCGCGCGTCGATGATAATTTAAATTCAAGTAGCAATAATAATAGAATGTTTACACAATAACGTGAATAACGCATAGAGCAATAGGCCTACGAGTTTAGGATGATTTTGAGCCGAAGCACGTTGCAAATATTTAATATCGGACTCTATTCTCTACTCTTTGGATTAGAAAATCTCTTTTGTGCCGCACCTTACACTATTTTAATCGCTCTTCACTATCTCTCTTTTTGTACATCGTTCTGTCGTCGTAGGCAAACTTATCTGTGTGGCACCTCGTTTTTGATGTACAAAATAAACTCTCAAAATCGTTAAAATATAATAATATATAAAATTACATTGAGAAGATAGAGAACAATAAAAAGACATCTGATTAAATTTTCAAGGTACTTAAGTAATGATTTTTTTGTGACACAATCGGCTTTTATACAAAAGAAACTTGTTCTACGTTAGAACTTTAACTTTTTTAAAATGAATCTCTTATATTTGACAACTTTACTCACATTTGATGTTGTTTTCTGTTATACGAAAACCATTCAAATACACTATTTAAGAATCAAACCTCAGCAATGTTGCAACGATAGACGCCCGTACTGAAAAATCCAGGAAATTATGTAAATCCGATTTTGAAGCGACAATCGAATGCGCAGCGGAACTCGACTTTTGGAGTTTCCGGTGAGAAATATCTCACAAAATGCGTAGCTTCAAAAGTTTCATGTCGCGAAATCGATGACGATTACAATAGGCCGTCACATAGCGCGCGAAAACTTTGTTCGTGTTGCTCGTTCTCTCGTAAGCATTTTCTACGTTTTTTAAGACAAAATTTCAAAATTCTAACGCAGTAACTTGTTCAAAACTCAATAGTACAAACATATCATATCTTAGAAGAAAATCTGTATAAAATATACATAAATTTAAAACTCGCTGACATGTTTAAAAATACTTATATATCTGTTGTCCCTCATAAAAAAATCCATGTGTACTGCAAAGTGCGCGTTTTTGAGTCAAATGTATAGCATCTATTGTTGCCTCCTTTCCGCGTTACCGATTAGTTGATTGATTGATCGAGTCGAGTCGAGTCGAGTCGAATCGAATCGGTAAGATCGAGAGAGTAAATAATGACAGAAAAGTGATTTTGACAGTTTGTCATATACGTGGAGAAAATTAAAAACGTGATTAAAGTAACGTGACTGTAATTTATATTATATATAACATTAAATAGTATATATTATATACATATAACTTATTATATATTTATAATATACTTTATATATTGTATTATATGTATTATATATAATATACTCTTTTTTACTCTTTTTCTTGTCACGTGACTTTAGTCACATTATGTTTTTCTACTTTTCCTTGTCACGTGACTGTAGTAACGTGTTATTTTTTCATTATCCTCTTTTTCTTTTATTTTTCGAGTTTGATTTTCATGCGTTATTTCTGACATTTCTCATATGTACATCATGTGTATTATATTGATTGTAAGACGTATATGTTAGCTGTCATTGCGGTGACAGGTTAAGTTCACTGACACTACGTGTTAAAATAAAAACAATAATAGCGCGCGCCTGTGTTGTACTAGTTTCTACCAGAAAAAGCGTGTGTAAATAATCATACTCGATTCTATCGATCTTGATTGTTGCCGCCTTTCTCGACGCTGATTGGACGTTTCTTGGATGTGTTTCTCGCGCTTCATGTTGTATGAATCAAAAGGCACAGTACTACCTCGCGCCGTTCGAGCGCGACTTTGTTGCGCGTGTCTTTAAAAATGTAACTAAAGTAAACTCACGTGACAGGGAGGAGAGAAAAAACAACACGTGACTTAAGTCACGTGTTGTTTTTTCACTTCTCTCTCTCACTATTTTTTTATTTTGATTTTCATGCGTTATTTCTGACATTTCTGTAATGTGTATTATATGGTTTGTAAGACGTATATACTAGCTCTCATCGCGGTGACAGATTATGTTCACTGACATTACACGTGAAAATAAAAACAATACTAGCGTGTACGTAGTTATTGTGCACGCGCGTTTGTGTTGTGCTAGGTATTTAAAATCAATGTTTAATTTGTATCGCATGTAACTTCCGATCAAAATGCAACGATGACGCGTTTTCGAAACTAATTTCAAATTAGCCGACCAATGATTCAGTGAACGCGATCAGCGGCCGAAATCAACGAGGTCGGACGTCAGTAATCAGTGTTAATGAGAAACAAGCTGTTCGTCTCTCGTGAAACATGGCGCGGCCAATTAAGCCCTTAAAATTTCGCGAGGCTCGGAAACTACACAGCTTTATCGTGACGTTCGTGCGCGAAATCTACGATTTATAACTTGCAAGTTCGCACGCGCCTTTATTTGTTTACCCTTACATTCTTACATTCTTTCGAAATTTTCTTCAACTTTTTTTTGGCGCCGTTTATATTGTAAACAGCTCTCTTCTTACTCGCTCGCTCTAATATAAGGCAAAATTTTTTAAATGTTATTACATCAGCATTAGATAATATGCACTTTTTTAATGTAAAAATTATATTATTATATTTACAAAAAATATGTAGCTGCGCTTTGTTTCTCCTAAATTATTAGACTTTCTTATTCTTATAAAACGCACTATGTATTTTACAACAAATTATACTATCGAGTATACGTTTATTAAAAATACAAAAGGAAATATATCTAAATACACACATTGTATTGTTGTAAACAGAAAAAAATGTTCAAGCTTTGTTTGTAATAAGGTATAGGTTGCAGTGCTACAGAATTAAATATGCTCTCGAGTGAAACATCACGAGCGGAAAAACGCGTATTTTGATAACATTTTCTGCGCGGCTAAAATTCCTTAAATACACTCGCGGTACAACCTGGAAATGAAGGGCTTTCAAATCTTGACCACTGGAAGTAGGTCATACTTGAGAGAAAACGTGTCTGAATAACGTCATTTAAAAATATGGTACACGGGAAAGAGCTGCATGTAAAACTTGCATTTTTTCGCACATCATGTATTCTTCTTCAGTATCGCATCGTGTTAACGATTAGTAGCGTACGTTATTTAAAAAAATTTTATTTAAGACTTCTTCAAAATAAAAAACACGTGCAAAAACAAATAATTTTAACTAAATTAAAAACTGATGTAAATAAAAATAGAATTTTGGATGAATAAATTTTCTGCTTAAAACAAGTGCGATGTATTTCCAATAAAAAATATACAAATGCTTTTGTTGACAACATTTGAATCAAGAGAGATTGTCTTTTTCAAAAAAATTGTCTCGCGTCGATTAACATTACGCACTCGCATAAATCCGTCGGACCAGAAAACGACGTTGAAAATAGCGCGGTCGCCCGTGAAAATCACGTGTATTAGTCACGTAGAATGGTGTCGAAGATCTAAATTCGCACAACTGGCGCGATCGCGATACATTCTCGCGCGGAATCATTAAACAATAAATCGTGTATTATCGGCAATTAATATCGCGAACGGCGGACATCCCGTTAATTTTCGTTTAAACAAGCGGGTATTTCAGTTAGAATTCATTCCGCACAACGGCAAACTGTATTTTGCCTTTTCCTCTCTGCGCCATCTTGAACTCTGCTGTACACGCGTTTCATATCAGTTTTGCGAATGCAGCTGCAATATAAGCATTGTCGGAGATAGAGAACCTGACAAAACTAATTTCTCCTTGAAGCGGACTACTTTTACGCAGTGTCTATTTCTTTTTTTTTTCAAGTGAATTCAAGATCCTCATATATTTCGTGTTTACAGCAGAAGAGAGAGAGTAGCACACGTATATATATTCATCTATTTCCAGCGCATAAACAAAGAATCAAAAGATACGTACACCTTAGCTATGCAATTGCGTCGTCGTATACAACACTTATGTATAAAACATACTGCGAAAAACTGATAATCGCTGCAAAGCAATAAGAACTACATATAGTCAATCAAATTAATTATTTGATTGACCGCAATGTTCCAACTTAATCGTAATTAACAGAACAGGGATGATAAGAACGTGAGCGTAAATTGGAAAATTATAAAGCCCGCGAAAGCACGAAGATAAAACTATTTGAATAAAAACTAAGTAAAACCGGGTAAAACTGGATATGTAATAATTTTACCTTATCTCTCGATCTTGCTCGCTCGTCGCTCTGTTCATTCGTGAGCAGATGTCGTCGTCTTCTGCTCGATTAAGATCCGCAGTTAGCGACAGCAATCTCCTCTTGACAAGCGTAATATCTGCAATCTTATTTTCACATACTTCAACCGCTTTATATTTTGAAAGTCACAGAGAAAGATCAAGAAGGAATTCGAGAAAAGAAGAAGAAGAAGAGAGAGAGATAGATAGATAGATAGATAGAAAAGAGGGTGAGTGCACGCAAGCTGGATACAGCACGAAGTCTGTTTTATAATGGTGTACACCTTAAAGCCGATTTGTTGCACGCTCGTGAAAGTAGTCGCGCGAGATACGGCACGATTAAGGGTAAAAGTTTTCCGCGTCGGCTTCTCGCGGAAAGGATCTTGTGTCCACCGGATAAGCCCTGGTATACTCTTGAAAGTGAATACCCGCGAATTACTAGCGGCAAGAAGAAGGCGCGCTTTCTTCTCTCTCTCTCTCTTTCTCTTTCTTCCCGACTTTATCTGTTGGTTTATTTGTAAAGTATAAATTTTTTTTGCAGTGCGTGCGCGCACGCGAAGTCGAAATGCCGTGGATATTCGCTGATAATTTGTCGCATAAATGTTTCTCAAAGTTGTGTTCGCCGAGTTAGCGCCACCGGGTTGCATCGAAATGATATCTCATAACTCGACGCGTGACATTTGCTGCTTAAATAACATTTGCAGTGTATTCAAAACTGTGTACTTATATACGCAGATGTGATCACGGTAATGTCTGTATATTTGACTGCTGACTTTTTTGTGATATTTCATCGAAACTTTTGGTTTTTATCGGAATATTAATATTGTTTTAACAAGAATATTCACAATTAAATTTGAAAAAAGTTACAGCTTTGCCTTTAACGTTTTTACTCTTGTGTGTTTTTATTGCAAAGCCATAAACGTATATAATACTTTTTTGTATAATGATTTTTTTGATAAATCGAATTTTAAATTTGCATGCGATTCGAAATTTAATGATACAAAAGTGTCATTTTATATATTTTTGCATACGTATAATGCGTTAGGTTTAACGCATAAAATAAAGAATATTCAACAAAAAAAGTTCCGTTATTGCGAGAACGATTAAGAGATAAATCGCGATCGCAATTAACGTCTTTATGAGAATATTTGTTTTTTATTTGGAAATAAAAAAAACCACCAATCAACGAGTTATTTTGTTTTGCTCATAATCAGTCGAATAAACAGATTCTGTTACTGCATTATTGTCAGCAAAGTTTACATAAAAAGAAATAACGACTCTCGTACGCGCGAACCGACGCTTCGCATTAGCGATGATTAATCAATTATGGACATTTAAAACCGGAATCATCAAAATGCTAATTTCCGCGAGCTCGCGCACTACACCGCGAATTAATTTGCTTAAATCAGCCGCGCGGAAGTTCGACGCCGATATTTATGACGCGCAATTAGGAACAAGAGAGAGATGATAGTATGCGTGTGTCGAGTTTGCTTACAACAAATGCATCACATTCCGGCGTCGTTATTTTCTCGCGCATTAAAAAGATTTATTTCACTGTCTGATTACGGTTATGCATTGCAGATAAAACAAGGGGATTAAAGTTCTTTCAAATTTATTTGTTGATTTTTTTTCGCATAAACCTTATATTGGCAAACAAACATTTTACAAATATGAAAGTGTTACATCGATTCTTTGGTATTTATTGTTTTTTCAATTTTTGTAAAATGTTAAAATAATAATTCTTAATAATGATATAAAAAAAGAGATAACAAATCTTTTCATTTTTATTTAATAACCGCTATGTAAAAATGAATTTATATAGAAACGAACGTATCGATAATAATTAATCGAATTGTAAGAAGAAAGGTCTCGTTTCATTTTTTTTTGTTTTTTTGTTTTTTTTTGTTGTCAATAAATGCACAAACTAAAGATAGGTCGATCGTAATTCTCCAAACTTGCAAACTTGGCTCAAACCGTTTTTGATGAAATGATCTGCGGATCTGTAGGAAACAGTATCCTCAGTATCTTCTCCTTAGAAAGAAATAGGGTGAGAAGAAACCCTTTCGCTAAGCTGCTGCTAAAGGTTGATTCGAAGCTCATTTGGTTTCTTCTGATTAAACTTGAGTCAGCACAATATTTTACACTACTATCGGCGGCCTTCCTCTCGCTCGTCTTCCGATGTTTTTCTCTTCTTCTCTATTATTTGCGAAATTATTCATTTTCCGAGCTAATTCGAGTCCTCAAAATTCACGCAAACGCGCACGCTTATCTTGTGAAATTTCGTTTTCGCACTCGCAGCGATACTCGATTTAATATACAAACGTAAATGCTTTTAATGGCGCACGTGAACGAGGAGGCGACTAAAGAAGCGAGAGAACGAGCTGGCGCGCTCGTTCGTCTGTGCGATTTCGAGGCAGCAGCATCGCTTATGAAACGACTATTCCCTTTTGCCGTTTCTCTCCTTCTCCTCTCCCCTCCCCCTACACAATCCAGACTTTCTCTTTGTCCGTCTCGGGATTACTTATTCCACAAGGAATTCAATCTCCCGATGCGCACGGATTCGTCTCGCGCGCGTTACACGTCGCGTTGCTCGCATTTCCCCGCGAAATCAGGCGGAAGACATTTTCCCGAGCGAGGAAATCGCAATTTTCGTCAGTGACGTCGAGAATCGTCGTTTTTTTATCTCGCGCGAGAGAGTGTAAGAGTAAGAGAGAAGAAGATGGTACGCTATTATGGCGTATTTCTCCAGAAAAGGCAGTCGTACAGAAGTTTTTCTGATAATATCATAAATTTCACTATTGATCGAATCACGTTTATGAGTACGAGTTTTTTTTTTCATCATTTCATAAAGAAACAATGATTAGATGATAAATAAAGATTTGACACAGACATATAACACACACAAAAATGAGAAATCACGCGAGTAGTTTTATTTATAAAAATATTACACAATTTTTAATTTTTTATCATTTTTTTGCAAAGAATAACAGTGCATTTGAAATTTTGTTTGCAAAGAAATCTTATGAATAAGCGATCGTAAGAGATTCTCGCTTGTTCAAAAGAGAGAGAGAAAATTGTTCGCGAATGTGACGGATGAGACGTTGGAATTTTGTGGAAAGTAAGCGCAAGAATGAATGCAATTAGATACCGCGATGGTCAAAAAGATTGTCGGAGATCGTCGTTGGCCTCGTCGATTTCATCGCGTCGTGCCGTTCTTTTTTTCCCGACGGCGGCGATTCGATTGAAGCATTAAATAATTCACGAACGACATCGTGTTTTCTGACAGTGACGTCGTCGATTTACGAGCGGCGATAAAAAAAAGAAGGGAAAAAACGAACGGAAAGAATATATTCCAGAAATATCGCAATTTCTCGATTGCGATTGAAACGTCTACCAATGCACAGTCGATGTGATATTTTTTTATCTATTTGTCTTTTTTTATATAATTTATAAAATATTTCAACGAATTGCGTAGATTTTTTATTCCATTGTACAATATTCGCGACAATGAAGTCGTTCTTTCCTCTCACCCTTTCCGGAAAAGCGAACAGCGTAAAATTCCTACGCGAGAAACGAGTTTCGCAATACTAGTCGCCGAACGAAATTTGTTCGATGGAGAAAAATTTATTAATACGCGGGATATTAATTTTGTCCGCGCACTTTCTCAAGCGGAATTTTATTCCATTTCTTATCGATGTGCAAGCAGTTATTGGAAAAAATCCGGTGATTTATTACACCATTCCTGCTCGAATGTTCCGAGGGCCGAGCGCGAAGGAGAAAACGAGGGCGAGGGAATTCTTCTTTAGTGAATGGGCTGTTTATCGAGATTGTTTTTACGACCATCACAGAGTTTACTTTTCTCGTATAAATTGAGTGAAGTGAAGCTTTATAATACTCTAAGTGTAGTATTGAGGAAAACTTGTAATAAAACCGCTCGTTTAACTTTGCGTACGTGTAAATGTAAATATGGTTACATCTCTAAAGTGCTTTTTATTAATTAAGAAACAATAAAATTTTACTTGCAAACAACTCAGTAGTTAAACACTATTAATTGTGTGGAGAGATATAAAATATCTGTTTTATTTATGTTCTCAATAATAATAATAGATTATAAAACTGCTGAAGGCTAAACACATAAAGATATAAAAAAAAACGAAGAATTTTCTAATTCAAAACAGATGTTAAATTTTCGAGATAGATACAAAACGCGAATCTTGAATTTAAGCCGGTTTTATCGAAAAACGCTCAAGAAATCAAGAATATTTTTCCCACCAGCGAAGCCGCGATGACGTCGCCTTGACAACTTCATCGTCGAGAAAGCCATACCGGAAGTTGTACACTTCAGCGTCAGCGCCACACGATTTCCGCGTAACGTTAAGAATTGCATTTGCTACTCTCGTTCCGCTGCGCCGATTTCCCGGCAGAAATCGGACCCGATAAAACGCGGAAACCCTCGAAAATTTCATTCGACGTTTCATGCGTTGCGCATTCCTCGTGCGGAAACGCGTTTCACTCTTTTTCTCCCAACTCTTCTCTCGCAAAACTTGGAAATCTCCCTGTTACTTGTGACACAAAATTCTGTTACATATTTCATGAATAAACGGTCTTATCTCCTTCACACAGTTTTATAGTTTTTTATTGTTGCAATAATTTTATTCAGAAAACAGAGTTTCTTGATTACGCTGCTTGGTTTTACTGTGTAAGAATAATGTTCACCGCATGCGAATTATAGTTGAGAAGTTCATACGAGTCTTTGCAAAACCTGGTATTTCGAATTGCACCGCGTCTCGTCTCGGAAATGCACATTGTTTTATTTAATCGCTTTTACCTTTTGCGGGACGCCGGTTGCATGCTAAATAAGGGTCGTTTGGACGGAAATCCGCGGTGGCTTGCACACCACGCGTCTTTCGGCGCAGGTTATCGGTACATATAAGCGAGGACGGCAAATATCGTGACGGCTTGAATCGCGTGCTCATGTACCGTACATGAATTCGCGTTTTACGCGAGCCGGGGCGCACGCCGCAGTATGCACCAGAATCACCGTATTATGATAATCTATCGTCCATTCGGTTTCTCGATACGCGCGCCTTCGGATCTATCTGTCTTAATTTATAGCGGCGGGTTATCGCGCCGGACAGTAGCGCACGAATCGCTGCGAGAATTCCGCCACGATTGTTAGTGCGCGTGATAATTCCGGCGAGCGGAATTATAGTTGAACTATATTCAGCGGATAAAGTCTAATTTTGCCGATCGCGATGTTCATTTGATGGTATTGGAATTTTTGTACCGATCGAATGTTTTCACGTAGGAGCGGAGAGAAATCGATATTGATTAAAAGAATATCGCGTTGAATGAACAATCGCAAATTTTAGCTCGTTTTGTGTTGCGGATTCGCGCACACAAACATTAAATAGAAAATAACGAACAAAATTCACATCCGATTAAAAGATTGCGCGTTTATACGATTGAGTGTTTTTTTTTTTATACATAACAGATTTTTTACCTCATTCCTATAAATTTCCGGGCTCAAAAAAGAAGCGATATGGCAAAATTTCATGGAATCTTTAGTTTATCGCGTATACATTAATCCAATCGATTCTTTATCTTTTAGATCACGCTTCGTTCGTCGATATACACCCGAATGTCCGTCGAATGCACCGGAATCGTTGTATTATGGTAATCGATTGCCCATTTCGCTTCTTCACGATACGCGTCTTTACGCTTTTTCCAGATCATATAAACGTGTTATGATCGATTGTCGCCTCGTAATGCTCGCAAAAATTTCTGTGGATCGCGGTGTGTGGCGAACACGTTCATTTAACCATAGAATTCTCATTACATCGCGTATACGTCCGTGCTTCTTTCTCGCAATAACATAAAAGCGTCATTGAATTATTGCATTGTATATAACAAATACTACTTTTAAAGTAGTTTTTGTTATATTCTTTATTAATTACTTTGATTAAAGATAGATAAGTGTAGTGGAAAAACGTTACCACAAAGAACTCCGCACAAATTTTATGTAAATTTGGGTTTCGGTTAAATCAGCTGATTTTCTTATATGTTGTAGTTTATGACCTGTTAAATAGAACATGCAAGACTTAGAGCAAAAAAATGAACAGTTTTTGTGTTTGAATGGTCTAAAATCATCGACATCTTACTATAAAATATTCGATAACTTAGAAACGGCTGACCCAAAGTTCTAACGGTTTTAAAGGTCTCAACAAGGGCCACAGGAATACGTAATAAAAGATGGAGGGTCTCGCTTAAAACATTCCAGACGACTTTGTTCTGACCTCGGCGACATCATTCAAGGTCAAATTGATAAAGCCAATGAATAAAACTTTTTAAACCTTAAAACTTTTATCTCAAACATTTTTTAAATAAAACTTATAATTTTCGAAATATGTTACCGTTTCGGAACTTTTTATATATTCATGTGTATGATCGTATATGAATCGTATATCAATTTGACCTTGAATGATGTTGCCGAGATCAGAACAAAATCGTCTGGAATGTTTTAAGCGGGACTCTCCATCTTTTATTACGTATTCCTATGGCCTTGTTGAGACCTTTAAAGCCGTTAAAACTTTGGGTCAGCCGTTTCTAAGTTATCGAATATTTTATAGTAAGATGTCGATGATTTTAGACCATTCAAACACAAAAACTGTTCATTTTTTTGCTCTAAGTCTTGCATGTTTTATTTAACAGGTCATAAACTACAATATATAAGAAAATCAGCTGATTTAACCGAAACCCAAATTTACATAAAATTAGTGGGGGGTCCTTTACACTATCAAATAAAATTCACTTTTATTAAAAATATTCTTCGAATGTGTGTAATCGTGTCGATTATGTAGTATTTATTGCGGTTAAAAATCATACTAAATATACACAATATATATCAACTATAGAAATAACAAATAGTCTTTTATATCGTTTTGTGCCAAATCATTATTGTCGTCGCCTTATAACTTCAATAGGAAGCGCAGCTTTGGTCGAAAAACTCGGTCCATGGTTTATTCTTAGATTCCGAGATCACGTAGGTCCGGCAATAAAACTCGCGTGACGGGAGTAAAGTTCGTTTTATTCTGCTTTCGCCAAGAACAGTTCCTTCAACAGTTAACGAAACTTTGTGAGATTTCGACGGGCGCAACACAGAAGTGTCGAGCGCTCGTTGTCGTTGTCACAGCGAACTTCTATTTTTCTTTCAAAACAAGCAGTTTATTCGTGTATGTTACGGAGACAATTTTGACGTATGCGAATATAGCATGTACCTTTTAGCGTGTGTGTGATCGTGAATCTCTCGGCAAGTTTTCTGCGTAGCGCGAGTGATAAGTTAAGAAACGCTTCCTAACTAAAAAGTGCTAATGAGAACGTTTGCAGGATGATACAACTTTTTGTGCCACGTGAAATCGAGGTCTCTCTCTCTCTCCGCGCTTTGAAAAGTCACGAAAGTTTCTATTCGAATTGTCGTCGCTTTTGAAGTGGAATTAACGTTGTAGATTTCGATATCGAAAACTCGAATAATTATGTCTCAAGTTCTCTCGCTTTCGTTTATTAACCAACGCGCGCGCAAAAGAAGTGTGTATAATTTTCGCTGAGAAAATTCGCGTGACAAAACTGTAACAATAACTTGTGCAACAATATTCGCGGTTATTGAGGAATCCGAACGAAAAATCGGAAATAATTTTTCGTTTTAACGGCCGAATAATTCTGATTCGCGCACAAAAGCAATCGGAAAAGAGTGCTGAACGAGACGAGACAAAGCTGTTGTACATGCGTATGTAGTTTCTTTCTCTCTCTCTTGGAACTACGTAGTATTCAAACAATAAACCGAATAATTGCATCCTACATTGAAGCAAAATGTTGTCCGCAAAACAGTTTCATCTCGATTTACATGTTCTCGCAGAGGATTGACAATAAAAAGTAATGATCATCAAGGAACTACTAAAGAGAGAGAAAGAGAGAGAGAGAGAGAAAAAAAAGGAGAGGGTAAGAAAGTAGCGTCAGAAACGCAGAAACAACATCGAACGAGGAGTAACATACGACTAACGGTGCGTTTATGTTAGATCCATCTTTCTTCTCGTTATTTCGTCTCGCGTGCAAACGTCCACTATTTTTCCTTTGCGGTTAACTGGCTTCACTTCCTCTTGCGCTTCTTCGTGAATTAGAAGTTACAGTATCGAGCGTTTTCACCTCGCTGATTTTTTTTACCGGAATTGAAGATTCCAATCAACCTTATCTACTATAATACCACGCGTGAGATCTTCGGAAACACCCATGAAATCGAAGTAAGACCTTCGATATAAGATCGACTTCTTTCCGGGATCTCTCTTAGGTGCGCGAATCATTTTGTATACGATCGCACGCGGAAATTTGACGATGCGGGGTCGAATTATCCGAATATATAATTTAGCCGTTCGAGAGTCGGTTTGGAGAGGATCACGAAGGACGACGACGTTCCAGCAAAGTTCTTTTAGTCGCTTCCAAGATTTCAATCAGAAAATCCGAAATGCAGTGAGAGGGAGAGAGAGACCCCGGTTTCGAGATACGATCTTCTTACGCGCGATGACGTCGCAATCGAACCGTCTATCAGCTGCTGCGAATGAAAAATGCTTGCATCAATAAGAGAATTATTGATTTTCTATCAAAGTTATCCGTTCAAAAATTTTCGGAACTTTTTAAACCAATTCAAGAAGAATGTTCTCTTCTTTTTTTGAGAGAAAACAGAAATGATAAAAATTTCCTAGTTTATTCTGTTTAATTATTTTTTTTTTTTAATTTTCGCAAACGTAATAATTTTTAAATATCTTAGAGCACACGCGAAAAAAGTGATCGCGCAAACACGTAATATATATTTGCATCTATCGAATATCCAGCGCGATAATCGTGTTCATTTACTCTGGTTTCGCTAGAAATTCCGAAACGTGTGGATTCTTTGAATTTCGGGGAATATCGCGTGAGGCGGTGATTCGAAGCTTGTGTGTGTTTTGCTTAAGCTCGTAAAAGGAGGGATTTAATAATGCAGCAAACTTCTCGCACGCGTGAATTAAGACACGTATCTTTCGCACGCGCGTCTTGATGATATCCCACGCTAAAACGCAAATTCATCTTGCTTGTCATACATATGTATGTACGCAAGTACATACAAGCTGCCTAGAATAGAATTGATAACGCTTGTTTACTCAATCGGAGAGCTATCATGTAAAATTGCAGCAACGTCAAAGTGAACAACATCGGGAAGATTCTCTGTTCCCAACTACATAAAAGCAGGATCTATAAAACAATTGAGGTTATCAATAAGTGAGAACGGAAATAATATTAACGACGTAATTTTCTAGCAAAGATTAAAGTATATTCAAACTAGTAAAATATTTAAAATATTGTAAAAATTAGTTGCTTTATATATGTATAATTTGTTACAGTCTTGATTGGAGATTGTTATTAAACGCAGATTGGATTATTTTCAATGAACAAATTAGTCGCATTATAAAATACTTTGTGTCAAATCAAAAGATAATATTTATAAAATAATTTCAAACTCTCGGTGTGCGATACTAATAGATATAACTGATAGTTATACTAACTTCACTTTGCTAGTCTCACGATTGCAATGTTATCGCGATGTATTCCATGTTGCAATACGCGTCAGTTTTATTCGCGTCTCACGGAGAGACGAAGCTATCTCCATATTCTCCGGTGACGTTTCACGCAACCAATCACAAAGCTATATAACCACAAACGAGCCGTCGGAACGAAGTTACCCGCGCGAGAAGTCTGTGTCGCAATATACCGCGCGGCGGCGGTAGGTTTCCGAGCGAGGTATCGCGACTTGACAGCAAATAACGGAGAACATCGGCGGTCGTGCATCCCGATGCGACGAGAATTCGATTCGCGCATACAAAGATGTCTTTCGTCTTCACTGTCACGTTTGTGCGATTGCGACCGCAGAGCTATACGCAAACCGCAGCTCGAGATAACTGCGACTCTCATGTAACGAGCTGCTGCTAACAGTCGTCAATTGATACGTAATTAACTTTCTATGCTAGCGGCGCTTCTAACGAGTTACTTTCTATGTGGTCACGTAGATACCCCGACTGACGATTCTCTCTCGCTCGTGTTTCGACGCGCCTATATCCACACCTCGCAATTGCCCCCCAATATAGTTGGCCCGTTGACGTTTCCAAAGTTTTAGAAAGCGTTAATTACGAACGACGGACTTGCTCGTTAACGTCCGCTCCAAGTTTGCTGCCGCCGAAGGATTCGAAAACCAGAGTGATTATAACACAAATTGGCTCGTCAGAGTCTCAAGTAAGAAAAGTTGGTCGTCGCGCATACGACGATGCACTGTGGTCTATATATGGTCTATATATAGCCCATATATATATGGGAAAGAAGTGGAAGATGAGAGAAAATATTCGATGTTTGGCTTGTTCACAGCTTTTCGAATGTTTAACAAGAGGAGGCAATTTAAATTTTATGAAATCATTTTTATTTTTTTACATAGTTTGCTTTTGACAATGTAACACTGAGCGAGCATTGGCGAATGATTATCTCAAAATATTCATTCAGGCTGTCTAATGTCTAGAAAGTTTGCTTATTAATCTTTGACGAGTGAATTAAAATAATGAAAGAGAAAGAGAAAGAGAGAAGAATATTGATTGAATGACGGGGGCAGTTTTGACTGTCACCATTGTTTATCTTTACTTGTTCCAACATTATAAAGATAAAATTATTTAGGAAGCTTTTTATGTTCATTTTCTGCGTTTATAATATGCTGTTTATAATAATTCTTTGGTGATTTACGATGGACGGCGCTGAAAAGTACATACGTGATTTTGGAATGACGGTGAATTTGTACATGTATATACGCCTATTGAAACGCACTGGCCGTTTTCGCGCATTGAATCCGCTTATGTTTTTCCGACGTTTTCATTGAAATCCGTATTATTTTTAAACCTCATTAATACGAATCGGTGCCGTCGAATCGGCTCTCCGTGCACTTCGCGAGCACTGATAAAATATTGGCACTCGTCGATCAATTTATTAATTGTCGAAAATATACTCAGAATTGTTGCGTGTGCAAATTAATTTGTATTATCGATTAAGTTCAGAACAAAGCAGTACTTATAATAAAGCAAACGTTATTTTCAACAATAAAACGGAATTTTATAAAACTGCTTTTATTATCAAACATAATGATTAATGTCAAAATATTGCTAAATTATAAAATTACATGCATGCAATCTAAAACGTGTATTTATCGTAAACATACGCAATTTATAATTTGTCTAAATGTATAAATTTTTAATCAGAAGAAAGATTTTGATTACTGTCAAGTAAGCTGACACAAACAAAAAAGTGATTTCGCATATCGTGTTTCTTATGTCTCTCACTCGTCATTTTAATAAATCTTGTTTCGATTCTGAACCTAATGTGAACTCAATTACTTATACTTTTAATGGCAAATCAAAAATAAGAGATAATGTTAACTTTTGACATCGCTCATTATCTTCTTTTGTAAACATAAACAATCTAACAGCTAGAGATATTAGATAAAAGCATTAAACATTTTTTTTAAAGAAATCGCATTTCTTTTTTTGTCGAATCCTTATATATATTTAACATACATTAAACAAGTGAATTAGTTTTTTTGTCACGCGTAAATACAGAGACATCAACAATTCATTGGAAGTTATTTATGATCCCCTATCGTGCGTCGTTTAGTTTCTTTGTAACACCCATGTTAGGAGGAAAACGCATTTCCTTCTTTTTCAAACTGCCTCCTGGTCATCCTGCTACCCCCATACAGCATTCACCCCCGTCTCCCAATTGAAATTCTCGAGCTTTCACGAAGATTATCGAGCTTGCACGAAGCACGGGAGTCGGTACACGGGGTAGAGGGCGAGTCCGAACGTGTATGCGCCGCGGGCAGGGGTGAAGTACAGGTGGGGGTTGGTTAGAGAACGGCTTTTCCGTGCGCAAAAGTTCGCCGGCAGCATCCAGTGACATCGCAGAGCTCGACGCGCGCGTTTGTCGATCGAGAAGAATCGAAGCCGTGTGATTTTTGGGATCTACCGGGAAATTCTGTAAAAAATATATAGATTATCGATCAAAGTTGCAGCACGTAAATGGTCCGATTCAAGTGTAGAACGATCGCGTCAATTTTCATTGTATCGTGATTATGTTGAATAATAGAAGTGATCGTTTATCTTGACTCTTCTCGAAATCGTCAAATTATATAGTGTTAATTCACGCAGTGATTAAACACGGTGTCTCAATTAACAACATATAACTCGACGACTGGACAAAAAGAAATATAATCGTGCAATCTTATCGACGATACTCGAATTGACGAGGATATAGTGCGTGATAATGCAATACGCGCTCGAGAACGATGCAACGAGAAGATGGTTTCCGGAATTGAGTGAATAGTGAGGTGAGGGGATTTCAAAGATCACGACGCACGTTCTCCGATGACAGCTTGTGACACCACGTGTTCGCAACGTCATTTGAAGACGAAGACGTCGACAGGGGTGGTAACGCTGGCGCTACAAGACGATCCATAATGCGTGTAACGCGTGTGCAAGCTGTGTCTGGCAGTGCATCTCCAATCAAGTGTTAAAGGATTGACGGATTCAGGTAACGGTTCTAGTTCCATTTATCTCTTCTGTGACACAAATTATAAAGATACACTTGTAATGTCAAGTGCGCGGGACATTGAGACAAAAAGTCGAAGATTTTGAGATGTGCTTGAGTTTCATTGTGCTTCCCTGTCAGTTTTAATTTTGCTTTTATATGTATATATACATATATATACTTTTCTCGTTTGCACATTTTCTCCCGAACTGTTTTTTAATTTTTAGATGAAACTTTGATCTAACTAATCTTTCAAAACTGAGCAATATTTTGAAAAAACATTTTTCTGATCTTTAGAAAAAAAACTGATTGTATATACACTTTTGCAATCTTGTTATTAATTTAAGACTGATTTAAGAAAACCGATATCTTTTTTAATGATAAATTTTTAGTAATTATGAAGAATCACGTGCTCACAATTAATTATATTATTGAGAGAAGCCATATTAACATCAATGTGAAAGTTCGGAAATCTTTATAGAGATTTAGGGTTTACCTGAAGCGACAGATGTTGGTGCTTAACTTATCGATAAGTGACATGATGATAAACCGACATTATCTCAATATTGTTTTATAAAACTTAATCGATCGTATCGACCCTTTACCATGTACCGAAGATGTTTGTATACCGACTGCATTTTACATACATTAGGTAGAAATTTTTTAATTCTAATTTTGTGCTCTATATTTGCGTATGCTGCTCCATCTGCAACAATTTGAGCAACATAACGCATCATAATGCCTTGCGGCATTTTTTTTCATCGAATATAGTTGCAACGTGTGCGTAACAGAAAACTAAATGCGCGCGGTCCAGAAAAAAAGCACCGAGTTTCATCTGTAAATACATTGAATCTCTATTGAGTCGAACAGCCTGCCATTCGCAATATTACGAAAGTTAAATAACAGTCACCGCAGGAAATCAAATACACGACATATTGCCAGCGTCAATAAGCCCCTGTCGAAATTATATTGACAGAGAATGTACTGATGGCGAGCCACAAAAGCATTTTCCGTTCCGAATCCGTTTAAAACATTAACGGTTCGAAAAGGGATGAATGCTCTACGTTTCGGCTTGTTATTCGACTCTTTCTGTCTCTCGAGTGATGGCTCCAGAAGTAATATCTGCCTGCAGAACGCGTATATAAATAAAATAAACAATATGCTCTTTATATACATGCGTTCAAAATAGTTTCTCGGCTCGTTAATCTTTTAATCGACTGCTTTTACTGATGCACTCTCTGCAGAGATATCAAGTATATTGAAACTACAAATTCGCTAGAATTTCACGACTTCTGAAGTAACTCTTATTATCACACACAAGTTCCACGAAGTTCTATTTTTAGTCTGCATTTTACTCCCCGATGCGGATCAGGCCCACAAACGCCGTTCGAGACGCTCTTTTGTTCTGTAACAGGAAGGAACGGCTGCAGTCAAGCTACCACGTTACAACTCTTCCTCTGTTGCCAAAAAAGAGACACACCGTGTGTAATTACCACACACGGAAAAAAAATTTTGCTATTATATGACCAGCAACCAAAACAAAATGTGTTTGTTGGCAAAAGGAAAAGTTCAATAGATTTAGCAAATTGTTTTTACTAATCATAAAGTAGTAACTAATCTTCTTGTTATTCCAAAACTGTTTTCCGTGTAGAGTTGTGATAATTTTACGGCGACATTCAATTTATTTATCAAACAATACAATAAATTTTGTGATGATTTGATGATCTCACTTGGAAAACAAAAAAATATTTACTCCGTTTTTGAATCGTTTGTTGAGTACGTAAACCTATTGAAAAAGCCATTTAAAAACAGTTGAATATCGCAGTTTGGAATTTATTTAAGTATAGATCAAAATCCAGTTATTTTATTACATGCGCATGTTGTCTATTTGTCAATTTTTGCCAATGCAGTAATACACATGCATTTTGTATTATGGCAATTGAAAAATTTTAGTTTTTGCGCGTACATTTAACGATCGCATTGTGTACGAACGTTCTCCGCGGAATTGAACGCATCCGAAAACTGGGCACATCCCAGTCGGAGACGAGAAATACGAGAGGCAAAAAATTGAAAAATATCCAAAACGAAAAAGATAAACAATTTATCGGGTATATTTATTTTTCAATATAATCGCCTTCTATTTCGATACACTTTGATCAACGCTTCTCGAGCAAATATTATTTTGGTATAAAATGATTTCTCGAGCTCTTGAAAAAAATAGCCATTTATGGCATGGATATAAAATCGCACGAACGATATCTTTGCCATATCTGGCGAATTAAGAAGGCAGAAGTAATTCGAGACCCAACTCGTAAATTTTGATACTATTGCAATAGTTGAGCTGTGTATTGTGTTGAATCACTGAGAGCTTCGGTGATTCAAGATAATCTACTTTTGGCGAGCTGTCATACAAACACTAAATGCGATAATGAACCAGCGTTTGACGTTTGTCTTTCTGAAGAATAAAACTTGTCAACGACAACAACAATGTCGTACTACTTTAGCCACCTATACGTCATTTAGAATATTTATCAATCGCTCTTTGTAATCTCGATTATTGTGACAATTCATCATGTGACAATGATATTTGTACGTAGATTCTTTGCACGAAAATTTATGAGTGGACAGTGCGCCCAAACGTCATGAGAAACGATTAAATTTGTCGTATATAGGCTTTCTAATTGTAAGAGGAAAATCCTTTTCTCTCGTGAATTTGCAAAGTACCGCCAACGAAAGTACAAGTAACTGCCTATTCGGAAGTTCCGCGGCGCGATGCAGCGGACGAGTGAAAAATGGGGTGCGCGCTTTTCATCGAGAGACCAGCCGCGTACTTAAGGCAAATTAAGCAGCTCGTGTGCGCCATAAACTACAGTCCCTACGGAGACATACTCGAAAAGAAAGAGAACAAAACGTTTTCTCTCCTCGTTGTTCGTAAGAGAGAGAGACGCGTTTATTTGAGAAGAAAGTTGCGCGAGCGATTGACCTAAAATTCTGAGAGCGTGTTTCGTTGGAAGCGAGCTTTCGACAAATTCGTTGCTTCAGCTTCGCGAACGAGCTAGCCGTCTTTTCGTGCTTCGCGAAAACTTGTTAGAACACGAATCCCTATCTTCCGTGTACTTCGAAACGTCGAAGACACCGTACTTGTTGTTGCAACGGCTGTTTGGGCAAATTTCTACTGCAGCTACACTTGAAAAATTATTTGGAACACGAAAACATGCGTGGAATATTGTGTTTGCATCTATCATGTTTCTTGTTAACAACAACTTTTTACATATAATACAACACATGTATACATATCATTTAATTTATTAACGTGCGCGTGTAAATGAGAATTTGTTTCAATGTGAAACTTTATCTCTGGATTTTGTACGTTCGTAAACAGGTTACAATAATTCGGTTTTCATTCACTATGTTTGCGCGTTTCCACTTTCCGGCAGTCTGATGGAAATTACAAAATAAGAGATCGAGTAACTAATAAAATAACGCGAGTCTCAAATAATCCACTAAATAGGACAGGAAAGAAGTAGAGAGTTGCTTTTATTCTATTCTGTGGAAATTACTGTCGTTTTAAGCGCGTTAATTTCTCGCTTGACATTGTCCGCCGATTTCATCCTTCCGTTGTCGTCAAACGTCCGTCTTTGATGTCTGTGCTAGCGCGAAATTCTCCAGCTTCAGGGTCGTGTCTCGGGAGCATCTCTCTCTCTCTCTCTTTCTTGTGCTCTCGAGCCCCGGTAATGGTCGTTTAACAGCTCCGTGAAAAGCCCAGAAGCGACTCGGGAGCTGCTCGATATCTCGTCTATCGGAACTTTCTTCAGGCAGTCATTCTCTCTCAGCTCACTCCCGGCCCCATTATTCTTAGCGCTAATTCGACGTCACGATATTAGGCGGCAACTTTCGATCCTCTCGAATCAACTCGAGCTTTTATATGACAAAACTTTATGAAGTTTTACATGCAAAGGAAACAATATATTATTTGACAGATCGAGGAAGTATCGATTTACAATATGTCACATAAAAATATTTCTATATAAAACAATCCATGTGTACCATAAAGTGCGTGTTTTCATATCGAATATATCGCATCTATTGTTGCCTCTTGGTTGGTTGGTTGATCGAGTCGAGTCGAGATCGAATCAAATCAGTAAAATCGAGACAGTAAATATTAACAGAAAAGCGATTTTGACAGTTCGTCGTATATGTGGAGAAAATTAAAACCGTGACTAAAGTAAAGTCACGTGACAAGAAAGAATAGAAAAACAACACGTGACTAAAGTAACGTGACTGTAATTTATATTATATATAACATTAAATAATATTATACATATAATTTATTTTATTTATTATTTATATTTATATTATTATATTTTATATTGCATTATATGTATTACATATATACTACAGTAAAGTCACTGACCTCGGCCGCGCGACCTTGGCGGGGTCGCTGACTTTAGTCACGTGAATTATATATATATATATATGTGTGTGTGTGTGTGCGTGTGTGTATTATATATAGATATAGAATATTATATATAATATATATAATATTCTCTTTTTTACTCTTTTCTCTGTCACGTGACTTTAGTCACGTGTTTGTTTTTCCATTCTTCTCTTTCTTTTATTTTTCGAGTTTAATTTTTATGCGTTATTTCTGACATCTCTTATACATCATGTATATTATATTGTTTGTCTGAACCTGATCTGAAGCTGGTATATACCAGTTGTCATTGCGGTGACAGGTTAAGTTTACTGACATTACACGGTAAAATAAAAGCAATAATAGCGTGCGCGTAGCGCGCGCTTGTGTTGTGCTAGTCCTACCAGAAAAATCGTGTGTAAATAATCGATTCTCTCGATATTGATTGTTGCCACTTTTATCTCGACGCTGATTGGACGTTTCTAGGATGTGTTTCTCGATTCATGTCGTACATATCAAGACGCACGGTAGTGGCTCTTATATGCAAAATTCACGTGAAAAATTGAAAGTGAAATTCACTAAAATACAGTCACATGTTGTTTTTCCACTCTCTCTTTTTTCTTTTATTTTTCGAGTTTGATTTTCATGCGTTATTTCTGACATCTCTCATATGTACATCATGTGTATTATATAGTTTGTAAGACGTATATACTAGCTGTCATTGCGATGACAGGTTGTGTTTACTGGCACTACACGTTAAAATAAAAACAATAACAGCGTGCGCGTATCGCGCGCCTGTGTTGTGCTAGTAAGATAAAAAAATTATATTCCTTTAACTGGGTCAGATAAAGCGATTGACTGTCGATTTTCTTAGCAAGAAAAATCACAATTTTCGTAATACGGTCATTGTCTCTCGACGTGTGCCATCTTCTTTCGAAACGGATCTCTTGTCACGTAGTGATTGTAGCGCGATTGTTCGGTGCGAAAGTAGAGAGAACCGGCCTCTTTGCCGGGTCCGATATGGAACACGTCGATGGAACGATTTTCTTTTCCGCGTCGGCCGGTACTAAACACGGACTGTAACTACTTTCTGACAATTGCTTCGAGTACGCGTCCCGATGAAGCCGAAAAAGAGGGAAAAAGAGAGAGAGTGGTAGCCTATAAGAAAAGCACTTACGAAGTACAGTACAGAGAACGTGTACTCTGATGTCGGCTCGCGTCTTCATTTCGATCATGTCAATATCAATGTTGGAAATTGAATTTCATTTGCTATTTCTTTTCTTACTTCTAAGAGAATATTGTTACACTATCTTTATTATTAAATATAAAACTTTTTTTCTACGATTTAATCAAAATATTTTATTTAAAAAGTTTTTTTGTATATGGTTTTGCAATATATTTTTTATTTGTTGATATTATTCAGTGAGTTTACGCAAATAGTATGCGTAAATTAATAACTAACATAACTATTTGTGGAACAACAAACAGAAGAACGCATATTGTATCATAAAAATAGTATGAAAAATAATTTTTTATTGTAATACTGGAAAGATCATAAAGACAAGTTCGAGCGATAGTACAGAGAAAAAACAAAGTGATCGTGAAAAAAATTGTTTTTAAGACGTTATATCGGTATCTTTTATCGGTTGCACGATTCATCTCGCAGAAACTATTGGAGACCTAACACAGACACGCCCTTTTTGAATCATCGATTCATACACTTACTTTGGACGCCGCACTGCTCGCACTTTCCGTTCTTTTAACCGGAAGCAGGAAGTTCGTTTTACGCTCGAGGCGTAAAAATACGAGAGAGATAAAGTATCGGTGAGTCCGTTCGAGATGAAAGGAATTTCAATTATTACTCGAGGCGCCGCGGCGCATCGCAAGAGCTAAATCAATGATATCTCGAGAAACGGCGGATATAAACTTGCGCATTAAAAATACCACATAGAAATTTCACGAGTTACAGACACAAGAGTTAATCGAGCAAACAACGCGCGCACAAAAGCGATGAGGTGTTTTCGATAACGAACGCGTTTATCAACAGAATCGATTATGTCGCTTGTAAAAAAAAAATCGCGATACATATTTTATCGGATAAACGATCTTAAAAGAAACAAAAGCGATGCACAGAGATACAGCGTGATGAATCGCTACTAAGATAAATAAAATTATATTTTTTTTGGCTAGGTTGTGTTCTTTTGCATAGAGATGTATATAATGAACACAATTCTCGAGAAATTAAAAAATGGTTTCAAGCTCAATCGCTGCACACAATACGATCAATTATTTCGGTGTGATTGTATCTTTGGAATAGCTGTACTAAAATCTTATCGGTATTATTCGAGTAACCATAGTAATCGAAAATTCAGCCGCGAGGAATGCAGATCTCGTTCTTCCGTTATCTACGTCGTTTCTCGTTAAACGTATAGCGTGACTTTGTATTATCCCGGCCTTATTCTTCTCTTTCGCGAAGTCATCGCGCTCTCGCGATATTTCGCCAGAAAGAGGGAGGAATGACGCAGCTCTCGCTAGGCTGAAACATTGATGCGTTACCGGCCTTCGAGAAGTGCAATTTGCTGGTCGCTTTTTAACGTGCGCGCCGAGAATGATCAACAACACGACGATTCACCACTTTTAGAATGATGAGAAAGCAAAAAAACAAGTGTGGCAAAAAGTAGAATAAGAATAAAGTTACAGAGACGGAAAAGAATCTTCAATTAAATCTGAAGATTATGGTGGATCTTCTTCGATCACCCGAGCGTATAAATTCAATCTCGTTGTTTCTTTTTTTTTTTTTATTTTTTTAATTTTTTTTTTGCTGCGCCTCTATCTCTCCATCTAGTCAATGTTCGATAATTCCGTTTTCGCGGAAATCACTTTTAATCTTTAACGCGCGTTTCCGCGACATTGTATTCGATCTTTGTGGATTTCTGAAAAAAAGATTTGCATGCGCGGAAAGATACTTTAATTAGCTACTCTTTACTATAAAACTTTTTACATCACGCCAAAGGTCGTAATAAGATTAGTAGAGATATAACTCTATAGTCAACAAAAAAATTTTATCTTTGATATTATTTATATTCTTATATACGTTATATGTGCCTTTGTATTTACGTTCTCTCATAAGACTGTTAAAAACAATTTCCATATAAAAGTAATCTGCAACCGTAGTGCAAATTCCATGTTGTACATCTTTCTTGCAACAACACGTGGATAAACGATATTCTCGTTGCGTTGTTTTGATACCATGAGTTTTCACGACTCTGTTTACTCGTGCCGGGATGTATCCATGGATTTTTCGTCAAACAACGCGTTTACATCAGACTTTGGTTACAGCGCTTACTTTTTTTAGCAAATGATAATATATCGCGAATCATTGATCTTTTATTTAAATGTCGCACAGACAAAAGAGTCATGATGATGATTAAAACTGAAACAACAACATTGTAGATTCTGTATTGCGACAAAAAAGTCTGAAAATTTCTAAATTGAATACGCTCGCAAACGTAAAAAAAAAAAACAAGAATCTATATATTTGTTTCCTCCATTAATTCATAAACAATCAGTCGGCGCTTTTGAGCAACATCGAACAAGTGAAAATATTTGATTTCTCTCTCGTACGTCAATTTCTACATATATGTACAAATGTATTGCGTTTGTATTGTGCATTTGTCACTTCCCAAATTTATTTAACTGATTGATACTTTATGAAACGTATCGTTTCATACAGGAAGCGTTTACGCTAGATGGAAACGACAATATTTGATTCATTGCTTCGCATATCTGTATATTTGTGTAACTCAATTCATCGTCCAAAAACATATTGCTTCGTGCGCAACGACGTTTAGTGAATTAGAATTTTCTTTTTCACGCATGAGAGGAAAAAAGTGATATACGATTCATGAATAGTTAATGATTATCAAATAACGGCGATGAATGATAAATGGAAGAATGTGTTGATTCGATAAACTAATCTGCGCGGATCTAACGCAAGGTCCCGCGCGAATAACCTCGTTCATTGTCCCTGCACAAAGGATACTTCCCGTTCACCTGCCGCTTTTCGTAGATTTCCCACGAGTTTCGGAGCAGACGCGCGTGATGTGAAGCGTCGAAAGATCCCGAGCATTTTTCTCTCCGTGCACCACTATTACTTTCGTATTCGCGATCCCTCTGTTCGATGATGCGCGTTTGAATCTATCGCGGAAGAAAAATGCATCGCGAGATTCGGACAATTTTCCGTTCTAATCGGCCGATATCACGCGATCGATGCATATTCGGCTCGTGCCGCCGCAAAATCCCACGAAAATACCACGTTCATTGTTCCGCCTTTTCGCGACGACGTATTTTTCTGCCGATTCAAACAGAACGGCGGAAGAACGGAACGTGTGTAAGCTTCTTCGGTGAACTATCGTCGAAAACAATTCGAAAAAGAGAAAGCAATTCCGAAAAATTTTACAAAAGTTTGATATGTTGCACAAATATATAGAACCGAACCGGCTTCGAAACGCATGACTGAGTTTTTGTTTTGCGGATAAACAAACTCTTTCGATTTTTTTTTTTTTTTTTTTTAAGCTATTTCAATATCTAAATTCGTCGCAAAAACGATATCGAGAGAAAGATTAAACTTGACGAATATTGTACACAATTTTGACACGCATGTGAATTTTATGAATCTTGGCTCGTTTAAATATTTAGATTTTTTGAAAAATTTTATTTTAGTTTTAATTTATTTAAGTAATTAAGTTAATGATTTTATGAATGATAGCTGAACAAGAAACCGCAAAGAAAGTCCGGTGTTATTTAATTGTATTTCCTTGCGCGCAACAATGTTGCAACCTTGTCGAAGAACATTTTTTCGGTGAAACTTTTATTGATGAAAAATATCCGAGAAGAACAAAAACTCCACAGCACTTTTGACGCGTGCCACATTGTTTGAGATGATCAATCATGCCTGGCTTTGTATCAATCTACGCTGATAAACCGTCGATCGCTATTAATCCGATACCGCGCGTAGCACGCGCCAAACGCGGCGGCGAAATTAACAATAAACGCGTCACGCGTTATCAAACGTGGCCGGGGCTGTTGCTAGCCAACTGCCAGCTACACGTGTCGATAGTATCGAGCTATGAAATTCCACTGAAAACGATTCGAATAAAACATCGTCTGTCAGAAACGTGAAATTTCATGTTGGCAGCTTTCAACATTATGACATCTACTTTTCTTGAAACTATAGAAGAAAATAATACGATACGTTATATTTTTCTTATAAGTACAAATCAATATGAGTTTTGAAACAAAATACGTGTAAAATGGTTTGGTTTTTCCTTGTAACCATGTGTCATTTTGTAAAATAACATTCATTCTTAACTTTGTCCATCTCTAATTATCGGAGATAAAAGAATTGATATAGTTTCATCGTATAAAATCTCGTTTATTTTGTCCTATTTTTTATTTTGTTAATAAAGATCGATTATTTGTTGACAGAGTGTCGTCTGAAAATTGCACGAGCGAACGGAATTAGGATGGTTTGAAATCGCCAGAAGAGACGTTTGTCAGTATGTTGCGGATATTGATAGTGGTAACGTGCATCGAGATATCGACGCTCGCTAGTGCACAGTCAAAAGGAACTACTCTCTTCGACGACGATGCGAACAGCGACGAACCCAAGCCTCCAAGTAAGTACACGTAAGAAAATATCGCGCCTCTTCGTGAGACGAAAAGGACAGATTAATCGTTCTTTATAAACTCATAACGCGAATATATTGCAGTAAGAACATTTAAGTACTTTGAGACGATAAATCGCTGCTTGACGAGTTCTCGCAAACCAATTATTATTAAAGATACGTGCATCTTAGTAGTTTAACCGAGTTTTGTGTTATTCTAACCGAATGAGTGACACCAGAATGGATATTAACAAATACGAGTCGGTCAACTAGTCCCGATCTGCAATTCTCGGCCTACATGTGATGAAAAAAAGTGGTTGAAAACAGAAACGCAACGGTGTTCGAGCGAATGATGGAATCGATCGGATAATAAAATCGCGCGACGAGCTGATCGCGGAGAAAACGCGCAAACATCGCTGAACGAGAAAGCGAATGCGTTCGCTTTATCCGATGCAGCGCGCGCGAACGTAATGCGTTCCCTCGCACTTTTATACATATATATGTATATATATGTATGTATTGTACTATACATATGTATGTACTCGCTCAGGTCACAGAGTGCGCTGTGAGAAACAATTTGTTAAAATGGCTGCGGGAACGTATCCGGGATCGAGGATGCGCTCCCCTTTTACCGCTTGTGTTGTGCAAATCGGCTGGGTGCGATGGCGGAGAGAGCAAACTACTCGTGCAAATTGCCGCCGCGCGTGGAACTTTTTCCCGAATTTATTCGCGCGCGCCGTTTGCTCGAGGAGAATATCAAGATTAACGTTCTCGAAGTCGGTAAAAAGAAGATACGACGCGCAAAGAAGGATAGAAGAGAGCGCTATAGAGCCGCGATCCGCGTCTTAACTTGAACGACAAAGTTCCTCGAAACATATCGTGATCGCAATTATCGGTTTGCGCGCCCATCCCGCGGTGAGAATCGACGTCGAAAGTTGCCAAGTTTTACGATTGCGTCGACACTTCTCCTTTATTTCGTGTTTTATGTCGCGCGCTCGCTAAGAGATATGCAATTTCAAATCGTACACATTTTTACGGATGTATCTTTTATTGATATTATCAGAAGCCTTTACCTTCGTATAACCATTTCATTTGTTATGCATTTCCATTTTTTCGTTGACGTCGTGAAGTTTTCATTGAAGATACACAGTACTTCTTATTTTGATCGTTTACTTACTACAAATATTATCTTGAAGAGAGTCTTTCTTTCTCACTTGCAAATAATTATTTAAAGCAACAGAATTTAAATTATCTAACTTCTTTTTGTTTAAATGTATATCTATTTATTATTATTATTATTAAATTTCTTTATTTTGAGAGAGTCTCAGAATTTCTTAGTAATTGTGAAATAATTCGCCGAAATAATACCGACGAATTATAGGGTGTCGCATGTCGACTGGTCGTTCTGTGGAGAATACGGGAAAAGCTCTGCGCACTTTATAAGAGCCTCGCACGAGGCCAAACTAATTAGATATGTATGAATAGCCCGAGCGTTGGCCGGGGACATATAATTAATGCGACCCGCCGGCTAAGTGAGAAATTAATTATAATATGGAAATTGGAGCTCCCTCACGTCCTTCTCCATCTCCCCTTCTTCTCACGCTCGCTTTCTTCCTATATATGTACGTGCTCAAACCGCGCGAGAGCTCGCGCGAGCTTCTGTCTTTTGAGACGATGCGCGGTAAAAGATTTTCATGACACAGATGCACACGTGCGAAACATAACAGTTGCGTACGTGTTTTCGCGCAACGGCATATGTGACGCGCGCGCAGTGCGCTTTCTTGTTCGAGTATACCTACACCGTCAAGAAGAAAATCTTCTTTGTGCGTGTGGTAAAACTATCAGCCTCGTTGGAAAGAGTTTATCAACGCGTGTGACGCAAATGTCGCGGCCAAAAAAAAATCATGCAATCTTTTTCTAGGAATTAATTTTGCGCGTTAACGCATTTCGATATATTTTATGAGATCAAAATTTGCATAATTGCCTCTCGCATATGAAGTTTCACAATTATTTAACTCGGAAAATTATTGATATTTGTGTAAATAATTTTAATATATATCTAATTTTTTTTAAATTAGATATGTTTTACATTTAAAAAATTACAAAATTTTATTTGCGCTGGATATTATGGCTGAACTAAATTCGAATCCGATCTTTTGCGTTTTATGTTCTTATTTATTTTTGATGTTATCTCGCACATATACAAACTTGTTAGCGAATTTGGCGCATTTTGTACATTCTTGAGAAAGTGTTTGCTCTTCTACGGGCATTACGTGCTTTCTGTTTGTACAATGTCATCGTTGTGTAGGTCAGTAACGATGGGAGAATCGATTCGCATTTTAGCTTGATGTCGCACATACAACGCCTTTCCCTCTACGGTGCCGAAGAAAGAAAATTTATACAAAAAAAGTTATGAGAAAAAAACATGTTTATTATTCAGTTTAGTGTGGTGTTACGAATACCACAATAATGAAAATTTACATTTATAGTTGAAAAAAAAGAATTCAAATCATCTACATCTATTCTCGTTAAAAAAGCTACAAAACAATTATATAAAATTATACATTTAAAAGAAATTTATAATTATTTAATTACTTCAATTCGGATTTTTATTGCCACCGTTTCTCAAGTCACAGAAAAAAGAATATATAAATATATATTGCGTTAAATAGTTTGTAGAAAGCACAGAGTAATGACGATATCGAATGTGAGTCAAAGTATCGATATTGCAGTTATTGCAACGAAAAGAACATTTTGACTCAAATCGGTTTAGCTCGCAGGTTAACTACAAGGTTAACGGTAATCTCGTTGAACGACTGGACCCACAGGAGAAGTTACCCTCGCCAACACAAGAGACGAGTTTCGGGGCGAAACAACTCCAGGCTACTTCACGCGGCCGAAGTTACAGGTTAACGGTAATCTCATTGACGAGACGATGTGCGCTCACACACACGTACATAGATTCTCTGTCCAACGAGCTCGGCAATTTTTCGGGTCAAAACCGCAACGCGCTGAAGTGCCAGGCTCTCGTTAAAAAGTTTTCGAATGATAGCTTATCGCGGGCGGAAGTTCGTTATCCCCTTTAGGACACTTTGTAGTGATCTCGGAGAGAACTGCTAATTCCCTGTAGTTATTTTGGGAACCAACGAGATTTCTAAACAAGATTTATTAATTTATGTCAAGCTTTGTATCGCGCAAGTAAAAATTATGAGAGATTATCAAAATATTAATAATTAAAAAAATTTACGATATATTGATTTAGTCTTTAAATACTTTTACTTTTATCTTTAGCAATTTTCTTTAAAACACGAAACGAGAAGACGGATTCTATAATATCAGTTGAATCTCAACCACGCAGTGTTTGATGCATTTGAGGTATTTAAAAGTCCGTACGAAAGAAAGAAAGAGAGGAGAAAGGTTATAAGTGTTCGACGCTTGCCGTCGCAAAAATGCGTCATGCGTTGTTCAGTTCGCAAATCGAGGTCGCCGCGGTCAACGGGCCTCTCTCGCTCGTTAACGAGTTCGCGAGTTTGCCAAAGTCCCGTCTTGGGTAGCCTCGACAACGAGTTGGAGATTCCGCTTAACTCGTTGCTTTGGTAAACTCGAGGACACTTTGTTAAGCTTAATCTCCTTTCACGGTTATTGGGTTCCGCTCTTTACGGAACAAAAGGACACGGGGTTGTCGGAAGGGGACTTAAGTCCCCTGGGGACGGGATGCACCGACAGCGTCCCGTATTCTGCAAGATCTCATAGAGAGAAAGACAGAGAGACAAAGAGAGAGAGAGAGAGAGAGAGAGAGAGAGAGAGATAGGGAGAAGGAGAGGGAGAAGAAGAGAGTTTATCAACTTCGTATAAAAATTCACTTAAAAGTCGGAATATTCTTTATCGCAATTTTTCTTATGTTATTGCGGTAATTAAGAGATCAATATGTATTGATAAACCAGTTTTTGTGAAAAGCCAAAGAAGCACATTCACACTTATTAACGAGCGAGCGAGCGAGCGAGTTTTATGCAGATCTCTTTGAATAGACCATCTTTTATGCAGATCTCTCTGAATAGACTCTGTCGAAGAACTACGCTTTGTTTCTGTGCATGTTGTTGGTGTATATAAATAATTTTTTTATATTCTATTCTGAGCTATATATATATCTATATTTATGAGAAATGTGGAACATTTTAAGTATAATGTATTGAAAGAAACATGCATAACTATTATATTACGATGTTCCGACAGCTAGTAGCGCGGGTCTTAACGATTATCATCGTTTTTAATAAAATTTTGCTTCATCAGTATCTCATAAAAAGCGGTTTCTGAAAGAAGTTTCTGTCATAGCGATGACACAAAAGAGCTAAACTTGATAAAGGACGCTTTTGTGAAAAAGATAATAGCTATACAGTCTTTTGTCTAGAATTAGAAACTTGAGGTTTCTCTGCGTTTTTGAAATAATATTGTTGCACATATTATTTTAAAAATATATAAGAAGTAGTAAATTATACAATTTTCTCATTTTTTTATTCTAAAGTTTTTTGTCTTTTTAGTATTGATTTATTTTAATATTTATTTTTTTATTTTGCATCGGCTTATGCTACTTTATTTCCTAAGCTTTCAGAATACACACACACATATACATATATATATATGTATATATTGAATATGATTTTATTTTTAAATTTCCTTTTATTTCGCGCGCAGTATCGGCGTAGCAAAGTGCACAGATATAACATATAGGAATATCAAAAAGTATTTAATATTTTTGCGCTTGTAACTTTGCCTATTTAAAATGTATGCCGGGCAAAAAATCCACTATCCAAATATGCCAAATAAAAAATCTTCAAAAATGACACGGATGATATTTCCTGACAAAAATACAACCAGGAGATAAACTGGTTCGAAGTATATTGCAAATTTTTTTTCAAGAGGACTCGCGAACATTAATCTGTCGTGCGACGTATACATTTCTGTTTTGTGTTATAACAAACATTCTATGTGTTGCGCGAGTTTAATATGGTACATATATTTCGAGTTCTCCAATTTATCTGGGTGTATACTCGACGTCGGAAAAATCTCGCAAATTAAAAGCAAAAGGCAAAAGAGAGAGAGAGAACGCACACAAGAACGACAAAAGAGCTGGATCCTCATCTATGTGGCGCGCAATTTAGGTCGAAGCGACAGGAGCTTGCTATAAATGCATGGCCCTTTAAGTGGTCGCTTCGTGGCGGGCGCGAGAAGGGCTCTTGTGCGAAAAGTCTGGCAGTGAAATACGGCGAAAAAATTGTCCCTATGGAGCCCACGTCGTGGATGAACGGAGCTCGATTTAGATAAAAATTTCCGACGTTTGTCACGCTCTTCCCTAATTAAAGGCGCCGGGATTAATGGCAGCAATTTCCCCAACGAACCCCCTTAGTCGATCGATCCCGTTTAGCCATTCGAGTTTCTTTCTTGCCTGAGTATATCTGTGTTGTTCCGTAAAGTTTTGGCACGTCAGGGAGAACACAGGAAAGGTATCGGGATCGTCGTCGTACTCTCGGTGGTCATTTCGGAAACCCTCGCAACTTCGTCAGCAGTTGCGCGTGAGCACAATCAATCCCCATCTCCGGCGCATTCACAGGCGCGCACGGAATTGAACTTTTTACTTTTGCATGGAGAGTAAATCGAGCGGGAAAGAAGCCGTGAAAAAATGCACTGGCTGTAAATTCGTTAGTATAATGGGGCAAACGATACACGGATGCACTTTGTTAATGATGTTGCTAATTTCGTTGTTGGAGCGTAGCTCGTATGTTATCAATAGCAGGAACAACTAATTACCGTGTATATAGTGATATTAAATGATGCTTAGCTCGACCGTTGCTTTGTGCTTGTCGTACAAGCGCAAACATCAGATATATATCCGAAATTCTTATTAATTATTGAATTAAGTATCGTAAGAGAAAACAATTCAAGTATTTTTGAATAATATTTCATGTCACAATCGATTTTATCAAAGTGGATTTTTCAGTAAAATTCATAATGTAAATTGTTTTTGCAAACTTCATTTTATTTTTTAAATAGATGTGCGACGTAGAGGGATTATATGTGCGTGAAGAAAAGCGAAGTAATTGATGCAAATTTCATTAATTGAAATTTCTGTGAAAGCAAAGCGGAATATAACTTACCGATAACAGTCGTCGAGCTTGCAACTTCGTCAGCGATTCCGCGCGCGTTTCGCTCGCCGGGTATATTTACGTAAGAGATTAAACTTTTCTACTTGAACGGCTGGAATCAACCGCGTAAAAAGGCGCTCCGACCCTCTCCTCCTACGCTGTCAATACACCTGCTGAGTCTCTGCATACAGTTACAAGCAAAAAGTCCGTTCCAATTTAATCCGGTAGATTATAGCCAATTTAACATTGATGCCCAAGAGCTTTGCCGTGAAAAAAGTTATGCGCGCGAGGCTTTATCGCTCCATGATAAATTAAATTTTTCGTTCTGCGTGGATCGACTCTAACATTTTCTTACAACACTCAAATTTTATTTCTCTCTCTCTCTCTCTCTCTCTCTCTCTCTCTCTCTCTTTTTTTTTCTCTCATAACAGAATATATATTTTTACATTATAGATACCTAGGTGAGTAAAGAAAAAGCAAGAAGACTTTTGTCATTTTTCACGCCATAGGTTGGTGTAATACCGTTTGGACCATATGAACCATAAATTTTTTATATTACGCGGTGGAGACTCGAAACATTTTGAAAATAAAACAGTCTGTGGGTATAAAAGCGTAGACAAAAGGAAAAAAATAAAGCAGAAAGAGATTAAGTGAGAAAAAATTTCAGTTTCCTGTATCATTATGTTGAGCGCAAGATTAAATAAAAAAGACTTTTTCTCTCTTTACTTTTTCGCCGTGTTCGTTAGGTTCCGAACAAAATTTCTCTCGTATAAGCGAGTTAATCACGATGTTCTAATTTAATCCGCGTGTTAAACTGCTCTCCGAACTGCAAGGACGACGTCGGAGTCGAGCGTCGCCGGCATGACGTCGGGAGAAAAAGTTGCGGACCTTAAAGCACCGCGTAAACTAACTCTCACCGCGAAAAGCCGCATTAGCGGTCGAGTTTGCCAACCACGATAATTTATTTAAATTCTTGTGAATCCCGCGAATTCCCTGTTGCAAACTCGTGCACACATGCACATACGCATAGAGGAAACTCTCTCCTCTCTCTTTGCTAAATTGACGCGGTGGTAGGACGGCTTCGTACTAAACGATGTTACGCGTGTCTCCGCATGATATTATCAGCCTTAGTTTTAGCCGGGGTGGCGTCTAATGAGATTCGCGCAGTGTTGCAGGGCACACACTTGCCGCTCGTTTTCGTCATAAGCGGCTTTCACTGCACACACATACGAGTTCGTGTCTTATACCCCCAGCACCCAGGTTGTTCGAAACGACAATCAGGCGCCTCTCTAACGAGTGTTTAAACTAAGCTTGTTAACCAGCCGCAGATGAGCAAAGGGACCGCGTCGCGATGGCACGACCTATTGGACCTACAAACAAGACGATTTCTCTTATCCCGGCCTGACCTACGATTCGGTTTTCGATTTTCGTTGCAATGTTTGTGAACATTGCAACGAAAAATATATATCACAATCTTAAACTAAGCTTATTAATAATTTTACAACGTTAAAAGATGTTGAAAGCGTAAAGAGAGAAGATTTTCGTGACATTGTTTGCGCTGCCTAATTTACTTCTCTTTCGCGTTAAATTTTGGCTTAATTACGTCGTTATTAATTTTCAAAAGGCTTTCCCTTTATTTATTTTACAGTTTTATTTTGCAATTAGTGCAGCATCTCAATTTTTTTGTATTTTTATATATGTTGTTTTATTTATCTTTGTACACAATCAACATATTGAATCAGTAAAAATATTTATCAATCTAAACCTTAAATAACAATTATTTTTATCGGTGTGTGTGTGTGTGAATAATGCTAATTGTTATTACTTTATTAATATTTTTGTTACATTATATAAAAAAGCAGTTACAGTATAGTTTTAGTATAGATTACTATTGTAAAATTAGTGCCTTTTGAGAGGCGCGCACGTCCCAAAATAAGCGATTCAGTTATGGCGATAAACTTCCGAAAACACGAGACTCATTTAACAAATTTTGCTATATCATGATTGAGTTTCGTAGAGTTCGTAGCATGTCGGCAATCTAATGCAACTCGACTATTAGCTGAATGCCAGACGCAGCTGGGGGTGAACTCTCCGGGAATCGCTTCCAGTGTCGAGGCAAATATTCAGAGCTCAAAACTCGAACGTGATGGACTTAGCATGACGGGAATTAATTACTATACACGTTATAATCATCACCTAGCTACAAACGAAAAGTATATACAGGAAATTCAATATTGAGATATTTCGCGCTCTGAAACGAAAGAATTTATGAAAAAATGTTCAAGTATTTAATTAACTACGTAGAAAAAAAACATTTCTTTCAATTCAGAAACAAAGAAAGAGAGAGAATCTGCTGTAATCGGTCGAAGAAATCGCGCGTTTGACGAAAAGCAGTAGTTTTACGTTTTTTACACGTAAGAGCTCCGTTGTCATTCTCGGATTTAGAGTGATTAAGTCCTTTCTCTCTTCTGTGTGATATTCTCTTTGCAATTCTGTTCTTTGCCGCACTCGGAAATACAGTGAAACTGTGGTCAGGCCGCAACGCGATTCAGCGCTTCCAGTATAGTTCCGGTCGAATCGGCGACTTTCGCACTGCGGTTTATGAATTACGAGTCCGTAATCCGCGGCAAAGCGACGAATCAAACAAAAGTGAGAAGGAAGACGAAATAAAAAGAGAGTTAGACAGAAAGGTCACGGGATGGACGCGGAACGCGATGACGCACTCGTTGTCAAAGGATAACCGGAGCTAACTCGTAATTAATTGAGTTCTGGCCGCGGATGCACAAACCGAATATTCCCCGCGAGCTGGTTTTCTATCGTCGTACTTTGTACTCTGTGTTTTCCAAACTGACTGCTGGTCTCCAACGTCAACCGGTTTTTAATTGATACGTCCTGCTCGTTAGCCGTGTCACGATTCATTTCTGTTCCTCTCTCATTTCCGTTACTTTTCTCGACTGGACCATTGGCACAAGATTTTGCAAATAAAACGCATTTCAGTCAATCCTATATTCCGCAATGGTTCAAAAATAATCTATGAAAAATTATTGCAAAACAAAGTTTGGTAATTTTTCGAAAAATAAGGCTATATATGTGTAACCAACATCTTACTTCATCTTTTTTTTTTTATAATTAATTCAATACGTGCAGCCATAGCCATTTTAATCGCGCAGTCTTCTTCGCATTATTCCAAATGTAAGGAACAGGAATTTAAGTAATTAAGCTCCGCGCGAGTTAAATCTTCCTCGGAGGAGAAATCGGATTTAAATTACTCGCACGGACGCATTCGAATTACTCGCGCCAAATATTTCCCGATAATTACCTTTTCGTGAGACGCCGCACCGTCCGACACCGAACAGCGCTGATAAAGAGAATTTCTACCGGAACTCGGACCGCAGTTCTTCGTAATCCGTCTCAAAGGTGATCGGCGCCGCCTCTTCGCTTCTTTGCGAGAGGAAACTTTGCTGCGCGTATATCTCCCGGCGAGGCGAAGTAGTATAAGTCGACCGATGGATCGCCTCAAGGCGTCCGAAGTTTTAATTAATCGGAGGCACGGGCCTCGAGGTATTTTTATTAATATTCCCTTCGTTCTACTTTTCTCTTCTTCTCTTTCTATCTCTTTTACTCTTCAGTATCAGAACCGTTCTGGACAATCCCGGCCGAGTCAGCTCAACCCTTTTCAGAAAATCTGTAGAAAGATAATTGCACCTGAAGCTTTAACGGTATACTCGGCGCCATGAGAGATCGCGATTATCTCGAGTAAACTTTCTGTATATATCTCGAGATATGCGCGCGCGCATGACGCATTTTCGCGAACGAACGCGTCGTGCCGCAAGAATAAAAAAAGAGAGATTGTAGCCGGAATTAATGTCGCGATAATGTCCATAAATTATGAGGCTGCGAGTTACGAGAACATATTTAATAGGGTCTTCTCATCGAAATTTTTTACCTTCTTCACAGTAAAGGCAATACAAGTATAATATTACTTGAAACAAACTGTGATTTAGAATATTGAGAAATTATAATTTATATTTGTTATTTACTTTATTCTTAATAAATATTCGCGATGAATATATATCAATATGTACAAATCAAACCGTTGTAAATTGCGATAATAGAGTGCGATTGTGCAGTATATTTACGATTACAAATTATTCATATCCCACGGCTCTGATTATTAACGTGCGCAATATGTGTAAATATATATATATATATATATATAAGAGTTAAATCGTTGAGTGAGATGAATGACGAGCGCGATAAGGACACCCGATACGCATTCTGACCATTGTTATATAATCTTCGACTGAGTTGTGCAGAAATGCGTCGGTGAATATATCGTTAGATCCGCGAGTGGTGTATATGACCATTAAGATATCTAGGGACATGCTCGTAATATTGCCTCCGCAATGACGATTAATACGGGTGATAGATTTGTCGCGTGTCGAGATTAGAATCTGCGACCACGACCGGTAAGTGCACGTGCGCACGCAATGCACAATTAACTATTTATGCGCTATCCTATTTTCTACTCTGCACAAAATGGAACATAAAATATATTTTGTGTAATTGGTGGCTTTTAACGTCACACTATGTATATATGTATAAACGTTCCATTTGTATATAAAAAATATTTCATCTATTCTGTTTCTATTCTGTCTCGAATTTATATCTTTTATCTATTTTTTCACAATTAATGTTTTTTAAATTTTTTATATGAAATCGCGATAAAAAGAGAACATTTGAATTGTAATAAAAATAGTAAGATATTACAATTGTAAAAATGTGAGAAAACTGAAAACAGCAAAAGTAAGAAAAGTTCACAAAGATATTCGCAACACTCGCATAAATAATGAGCACTATTGGTGTATGGATTGTAAGCACGCACGGAACCTAAAAGCAGATAGCGTGACATGACTTTGTCGCGGTAGTCAATCTGCATATCTCACGTAGCAAATATCGATCCGACAAATACAAGATATATAATGCATTACTATTATATATGTATAAATACACACCCACATGTATGAGAGGTACCTACGTGCAAATGAAATTCTCGTGTGTTTTGAAATCCGCGATATAATGCATACTCTGAGAATCATTGGAAAAAAGCTATATTGAATATTTTTGGAATATTAACAGCGAATGTAAAAAAACTAATCGCGCATTTTTGGGTTTATATATATTCGCATAAACCTAACCGTAATCGAGTACGTTACTGTTCAGATTATTATTAACACGCTTTCTGCACAATTAATTGTTTGGGTGCGAACTACGCTGATGAATCGCGATGTTGTTGATAGGTGAATACTTCGGTATTGGTAATGATCATAGCCGCCGGCAATATCCTCGACTTCATTATTATTGTTACGCTTGTTGCCAATAGCCGGATTACCGGGGCTCTTTCGCGTATCGCGCGGCAGTAAAAAATGGGACGGTGTAAAGCGATTTCGAAAATTCGTGCAAAATTGTACTCATAATTTCCATCGCGACTAACTTTGACGTTCACCCATGGTCATCGGTCGGAAATTGCGCGCGTATTGCGAGAAATCCCAAAAGGTTCGACTCGGTTACATTTTCTGCTATAATAATTGCGCGCGAGTAATAAACCATTAATGTCATTATTTTTATTACATTATATCGCGTGTCCTGATTCGAGTTTCCGCCGCGGGACGCCCAGTATTGTACGAACAATATGTCTGTGTCTGTTTTTGAAAACTTCATGGATCCATCTAATTGCGCGTCGGGCGAGTTTATTCCTTCTATTTTCGCCGCGTGTGTTTCAAGTGTTTCGCATAATAATTCCCCGCACAGTGTTTCCCGCTCTCTCCACGAGCGCGGCAATTAGTCGGACTGCTAATTACGACGTTTCTTTTTGTTGCGGTTCGTTTATCGGCAAAACTCATTTTCCGGCCAGAGTCCGCCAGCTAAATGATGGCAGAAAAATATGGATAAAATGTGATAGTGTGGTTTCTTCTATTTAGTTACAATGTATGTTTTCTTTTTTCGCTAATTTTATAATAATTGAGTGTATACTTTCGCGCACATTTTTAAAAATAATTAAAAAATGCAAACATTAATTTGTAATACAAACAATATAATATAATATAAGCTGTAATATAACAAAAAATATTACAAATGACAAGCTGTATTGAATACAAAGAACTTTTTATGTCGAATATGTTTATGAAAACGTATAATTATTTTTTTAATTAAATTTACACGTTTCTCTTTAAGCGTGAGCTCTTTAATATGAAAACCATTGTACTCGCCACTATATTCATCTATAAGCACCTGTGGGATAACCGAGCTTTCCGCTCTATCACGCTCTATTTATTCCCTCGCCATCGTGATAGTATTTCTTTCAACTTGTACGTACATCGGGAGAACAGCGATTTCTCGTGGTTCCTTGGCGCTTTTAATTAGTTTCCAGACGCATTACTTCTATATCGCCGCGCACGGATAATTTCGCGCAAGAAAAACACTTGACTTTTTTTTTACATGAATATAAGCATTTTTACTTTATCGTTATATAAAGGATTCCTTAATCTCTTGTGCGCGTCCATCGTTTATTGCGAAATGCATCTATGTTTATATACGATTTTTTTACGAAGAAATAAAACATGTTATTCCTCGTAAAATTCAAAATCTTTAATATTTTCTGCGCTCTCGCGCTATATTTCACGCGCAAATACAATATTGTGTATTTTATGCGACGCTTTCATGGCGTTGGCAGATATTTCGGCAAATTTCGATTATTCGAATGAGTCTCCAAATGTACGTACAGATTATATGCACACACGTATTTACGCGAATACGCTCGCTAGCCGAACGCATTGAGCGAGCTCTCAATCGACGATGAACACATTTAATGCTGCATCATCTCGTATGACATGAAAAGGCGAAACCGATTTCATTCGACGAATATCTTTCGATTCGTAAATTTCGAATTTTCGGTATTTTAAATAAATTAGTCAAGTCCTATGACCGCACTAAATTTTATTCGTCAATCGTTATTTGTTTCTGAGATTGATTGATAGATGGAAAAACTATAGATATTAAGGATATATAGATTTGAATTGAGAGAATATATTTAAGAATCAGATCTAAACGAGCTCAATTAGTCGCAAAGATTCCGAGCTTTGAAACTTGCGATAAGTGACACACAAATAATCTTTCATTTATAAATCACTTGCTTCAGATATTGATTGGCAAATTTGATTAATTTTTTATTGGGACAGCGCAAAATACCAAGAATAAAATATGCAACAAGATAAGCAACGCGATAGTGTCGCACTTAAGATCGCTGAAGTTATTAAGACTTAAAAGCGGCGTGAAGGATAGAGAAAAGTAGATGCTGGGAGTAGATAAAATAAACAGAACATAACGCAGGACAGGAACAGGAAGAGCGCTTTTCGAACTTGATCTCCATTATAGCTATATGTACAATATTTTACGCCGATGCAGCCTGCTCGATCGACCGCGTGAAAAATCGCTTTCCCGAGTAAAGCCCCTCGCTTACCACGATATATATTTCCCAGGACGACGACGACGACAACGACGACGACGACGCCATTTCCGAGCACTCACGGATAAACCGGCCGGCGCTACAGAAAAGATATTGGAACGTCGTAAAGCGCGATGTTAATTGCCGCGAACGCCGGAAAACGCCCGGAAGGCGAGCGTTTCTCCGAGAATCGCGGTGTGGCCGGCGCCGCGCCGGTGCGCGGCGTCGCTTTATCGAAGAAACAGAAGAGCAAATGGAAGAGTAAACAAGTATTCGAGGAATTGCACTCAGCGGATGGTAAAAGAATCCCTCTGGTCGCGCGGTTCCACGTCTCGACGATTGCCGTAATGCCGCATTATTATTCCATTAAGGGGAGACAGCGACGGCGGCGTTTTCGCTCGTAACACGACGAAGATGATTGAAGAGCCGAGAGAAGGAAAAGTTAAATTCAAAAGAACTCTCGCTTTTTATGTTAAATAGAGATATCTATGCCTACAGAAAGACGTTTAGCGGATCTCTTTTTCTCTGATACTAAAATTTAAAAGATTATACTCTCTTTTATCTTTCTCTGAGAAAAGATTTGAAAAATATGTAATCACTAATTTCAAAGTTGATTAGATTATAATTCGAGACGTGTCAAGTTTACCGCGACGATTATACTTTTTATTGTAATATATGAGAATAGGAGATATTTGAAAGACCATTAATATTGCCGAGTTTAGCTGGTTTTTCCACTCTGTTCTTTGCATCGAAGCTTTGAATAAAATGATCGAGAATCTCGCGGTTGTTTGTTGCTCCCGCTCTTCTCTCTCCCTCTCTCTCTCTTTCCTTATCGCGCGATGGATCAATTAATTATACAACTGACAATGACGGAGCCTGCGCGCGAAGGAGAGTTCTTTTTGAAAATATACTCCGTCAACAATTCGCCGTGCTCGGTGATTTATGATTTCCGGATTTCTCACGCAGACTATGGACTCCGCGCGTCCGGAGACGGACTCTGCGTCCCGGAAAAGCGACTCGAGAGAATGCCACCGTCGGCGCAGGGACAGCCGTTGAAATGGGGTAATTTTTCGGGGCACGAGGTTTCGGTCCCGGTAATAAGGACATCAATCAGTCGCGCTTAATAAAGCAGGCAGAGGTCGATGATAAATGGCTCAATAGAAGCGGTTTGCGCGTTTCGCAAGCGGAATGGAGTTGCGAGAGAGAGAGAGAGAGAGAGAGAGTGGGGCGGCGATATAGCGAACGAACTCTTTCATACAACCCAGAGACTACGCTCGCCGGGAGTATTGTACAAACACAGCTCGGTAATTCGAAAAATTAAAGCGAAGAAAGAAAATTGAAGAAAGAAAGAGAAATGGAGAAAAAGAGAGAGACGGAACGAAAGAGGAAAGGATTTACGTTACCGTGGATGAAAGGGCGGCCGTGTATATATAGATTTGCCGAGCCGCGGTGCTGAATAATGTAGTCTCTGACGTGATCTTTGCCATTTTCTCGGATACAATTTCTCTCGTGGAGAGCTCGAGTCCCACGGGACGGAGAACGCGAGAGAACGAGACGCGCGCGCGGAGAGCAAAAAAATGCTCGACTCCACCTCAATTACATCGATTCCTTTCTGTTTGCTCTTTATAACCAATCTCTCGAGTATACGCTCCTTTTCCTTTCGCGGTCACCGTTAGAACGGAAGACCGCGACGAGGGAGGAAATTTAGAAAGAGCGCGTAAGAGGAGAGAAAAGCGAGAGGCGGGCGAACGAAGAGAAAGAAAAGCGAGTATCGTCTCGCCGTTTTTCATAAATCAGCGACTGGAAATGAGATTCGATCGCGGCGACTTTTATAAATCTTTATAACGCGGCGCAATGGAGAAACTTTCAACCGACATTTGCATAAAACGCGTTTGCGCGCAAAGACTCTCTGAAATGTTATTCCTTTTAACGTGATTAAACGTCGCAACGCGTTCGTATAAATGTGCACAGTAAACAAGATGCCCCGGGAAAACAGAATCATCCTTTCAGCGCTTTATAGCTTCTTTGAATCAATTTAATAAATTCAATATATATTTTTTGTTATTTAATTTATATGTTAATAATTCCAATAGTGTGTTAAATATGTTTTAGAATAACTATTGCGCTATCGCATTATTGCCAGTCGCATGACGTTGTCTCTAGTAGATATTCTTTCAATTCTTAGAAAGAGAGACTTTTCGAGACAGCGGATTTGTCTCGAGATGCAAATAAATCTTCTTTTATTTTATAGTCGCACAAAGACTCATGATACGCAGACGAGCGATATAATCCGCGTGAGAACTCTTTGCAAAGCCGTCTTAGCGAAATATTCATTCTCCGGCGAATTTTCGACGAAAGCTTTCGTAGTATTGCTGTTCATCGAAGCTACACGGCGCAGTGCGACAACAAGCTCTCGCAACATGAAGCTACGGGAATTTCCTTTGCCGCGGATTCGCCATGTCGAAAGTTTCGGGTCCTTTGTCGCGGTAACGGGCTTCGATTCAGCATTTTGCGTCCATCCTTTTCCCTTTTTTTGCGAGAGCACCTCATTCTCGAAACTTTTGCCCTGCGCGCTCCTTTCAGACGCGCTTCGGCGTTCTCTGTCCTTTCCTCTTCACCGCGCTGCAGAATGAAACTCACCTAAAGGCCGGTTTCTGCAGGATTGTGCAGGGACCATTGCGTCCTTTGCCCGTGCCGGTGTCGACGAAAGTTGCGAACGCGTCGTTTCCCCCGCTCGAATAATGCCGAATCATCGATTCCGACTCACACATGCAAGTTTGCTGTTCGCTGCCGTCATGCTGTTATCGACCTATTTGAAAAATGATATTCCGAGACCCCCTGAGGCACACACAATCAGCGCACGGTTCTTACATCGAAAGAATTATGAGAGCTTCTCGATTCCACCAATTTTTGGCGACAGTTATGAATGCTCTACACGAAAGAGGTAGTTTTTGATATTTGAAATTGAATACTTTGCACGATTGCTGGACAAAAATTTTAATTTAGAAACACAAAAATATATCGAATAAATTACCTTGATGAAATTCCTCAAAATTGAGATAGTTTAGCGGAACTTTTTCGGATAAAACGACTTTTAGAACAATCGTCTATAATATACGTAATCAACTCGGAAGCTCTAGATTGACATCCAAAAAGTCAAGTAATTAAGATAACTGCGGCACAATTTCCCTTTTTGTCCACGTCCCATCGCATTGTTACGTCCTCTCTTTATTTCTTCTCCTTTTTAGATGCCTTTTCTCTCTCTCTCTCTCTCTCTCTCTCTCTCTCTCTCTTTTTCTCTCTTTCTCTTTCTCTTTGTTTCTTTTTTTCTCTTTGTTTCGCTGTGCTGCGAGTATAAGGTATGGAAAGGATATTTCATGCGGTCCATTCCTTCCGCCCGTTATTCTCGTGCGCGCGGACCGGACGGCAATTACCGGCTGAGAAATGTCTACAAAAGTGGAGTGCGCGGGGGTGCAAATTTCGGTAGGTCCCTTTGTGCGCAGCCGCATTTTAATTGCCTCTGTACCATTTCTCTCTCTTTTTTCTTTCTGCGCTGCGAGAGTGTCATGGCCAGACTTCAGCAAGTTCGAAAACGCTGTAAAATATGATTATTTAATTGATCATTGCGAAGGATTCCTCTTATAGTAAATACTACAGTGCGAAAACCGAGATATCAATACCGAACCTACTCAATATTGTTTCACTTGTTCTTCTAATTGACGTTAAACGTCGTAACATTAGTATTGTTTGTTGCATTATGCTCAAACGCGCATTATTATCGCAGAAAAACGCTCAAAAAATAGTCTTCTGTTCTTTACGAGTTCGCAAGATAAATTAAAAAATTATAAGTGATATTCGCCGAGAGCTGCTGTTTTTACGCTTTTCCACAAAAGTGGGTGGCAGCGCGCGCATCTGACAGAAAGAGATAATTGCGCAATAAGAAATCCGTCAGAAAGTCTCGGCGGCAGATGATCTCAAACAACAGTCGCGGCGAATAGCCGAGGTCCTCGTGGTTTTCCGGTTTTGTTAATTACACCAGTCAACGGAAGTGTCACCGGCAGAGCTTGGGGCCGGCACTTCCGCTCGACAGCGTGCATGTAGGACATCATTGTTCTACGAGAAATTTAATTTAAATCGCGGCTTAACACATACGCTCGACGAGCCCGGCGGCCAGTTAACGCGTTAAAATGAGACATAACTCCTTTCCCGTTATTAAGTAAGGAAGTTTGCGAGCGTAATTAATTTTGAATCATGCATATACACACTGTGCCGTGTAAAGCCGGTGATATTAAATAGAAAACAACTCGTAAACAATAATTATCATCTGTTTTATTGTTGGTATTATTTATTTATTTAATGTACACAGAGCAAGTGTTCTTGGAAACTCGTAACTGTATTGATATAAACGATGACAAAATGACTGTTACAGGAGTCCCTTACGATGTTTTCAAATAAAACTTTATAACTGATAATTAAAAATAATATTGTAAATAGAAATATAGTAGAGAAAATGCATTGCTCTTCCGACACTCTTTACATGCAGATGGCATCTTGTAAGGACAATTCTCGTCAAGCATTCACGACAGGCGCACGTACACAGCACTCGGAAACACGTTTCGTCTCCGAGTGTCGCTGCGAAAGCAAATCTTGTAAATTCGACCGCATCTTAGAACGTAATCCAAGTCGGTTTTATCGTCCAAGAGGAGAATTTCGCATGCAATTTGCAAACTTCTCTCGTCGTTCGCGCTTCGTCAAGTCTCATGCGGTTTCTTTTGTCCGTCGAAGATCCGTCACGCTGCAGTTCCGTCAAAATAATATCCTCGAAGAATATCATTCAAATCTGGGCCCGCTAAGAGTTAGCGCATCGTAATATATCGTGTAATTTGTACATCGATAGCTTGTTATACACCGGAGCGTAAAAATCTCGCAACCTTTCAGACGCAACTGTTGCTGCGCCGCTTTTATTCGACAGACGGCGATATTTCGTCTCGCGTGATATCCGCGCCCGCGAACTATAAATCCTTCCGAAGCAGAAAATCGTATCATAAAGTATTGAGACACTCGGTTTCTACATATGTGATATATATATGCGAGAACGCTATATTTGTGTCTATTGTCATATAGTGCTTGCCGCTTGAAATCACATTCGAAATTGTGTGACTTTAGTTTAAATTTAATCTTTCGGAGGCTATTAGTCATTTTATGATTCTTTTGCAACCAATTCACGATATAAATTGTTGCTTGTAATAGATTTGTATTTGTTTTTTAATTATGCGTGTGTGTTTTGTATAAATGTTCTTTTTAATATATACTTTCAAAAGCTGCATACAATTTCTTTAGTTTTTTCGCTACGTTTCTCTTTTCCACGAAAAATTCAATAGAAGAGAACAAAAATGTCTCAAATATAATATCATCCAGGAAATGGTCAATTGGAAACAGTTTCAACTGGTATCACACAAGCGTATATATTTACTGCAGCCTCATTCCGGGATCAGCGAGTCTTCTGTCGCGAATTTCTCTCGCTTGGTGAAGGAGCGCGCGCACGTACTTGCATAAAGTCGTTGTAACGCCGACGTAAATGCAATACGTGTTTCCGCGCGAAAATGCATGCACGCGGGGACTGTCCTTTCGTACTCGATGAGCGTCGCGCCGCCACGACGTCGTCTTAAAGCGAAATTCCGGGTGAGGAAACTCATCCTGGCTATGTCGTTCGGGCATTTCTACGCCGCGTAGAAGAATCTTCATTTCGCGAGGGTTGCGGGAAAATAAAACGCGCAACGCCGCCGCTTGCAAATTTCGGAAATCGCGCTCGTTGTCGCAACACGAGAGTATGTTTCCGCATTTGCGAGCAACGTACAAGTTACAGCGTAATCAGAATAGTAACACGGTTCATTTCTCCTTTCCGCTCGTTGTTATTCAAAGCGTAACTAGAATTTTAGTCCCAGAAACGTCACAGACATAATAAACATTTACGCTACATTATATCAAGAATAATACAAAGTAATAGTATAATAATTATTTCGAGAGTTTGTTATCTCTTGTAATAACAGTGAGTGCTCAACACCGTGATATAATTAGGTATACAAAAATATCGCCATCAATCAGCGCAATTTTTGCGTATCGCAATGTGAGCAAGATTTGCTCACGCGATCACGCGTTATTGCGATCGACGAGAATAAAAAAACGCCACGAATCTTTCTGGGAGCAAAATCGAAGAACAGAAACTGTTCACGAGTTTTCACAAAGAAAAATAATAATTTGCATTATAAACGGTGGTACAGAAAGTGTCGTGAAACGCGTTTGAAGAAGCTACTCGAAGACAAACGATTGTTTTTATGTTTGATTTGACTTTATCGCCGACTCTCTTTTGAAACCGAGAAACATTGTGATTTCATAATAACACCGATATGGTTTTGCTCTTTGGAGACTCGTATCGCGCACGATACGCGCCACACACATTTAGATTGCCGTGTTAGAATGTAATAGTGGTCGTATAAAGATAATAAAAATATAATACATCGCATTTCCGCGAAAGCACTAACGTTAAAACTAAGTGACACACACACACACACACACAACATAGCTCGATATCGCTATGGTTACTGCAATCGCAAGCGCAAATGAAATTCAAACAAAGAAAAACGAAAATATAGTACACCTACAGGAATAGATCGTTCTTGAATTTCAAGATTTTATTTTTCCATAGTTGAGTATATAAACAACATATTTTGGCGACGTAATCTTAGGAATAACATTGTATAAAGTTTACACAAAACGAAGAAATTACAAGCTTTATCTCTTTTAATGTTAAATAATCAAAAGAAATCGTATGAGATTTGAATAATTTCTGGAAATCATACATGTTGATGAAGCCCGGTGAGATATCAAGTTACGAGGATCTTATATCGTTTCACCGCTATATCGAGAGCATGTCCTGATATCGTCATTTTCTCGAGAAGGATCTTGGAGATTGTTATTAGTCGCCTAAAAAATCCATAACTCTTTGTTATCTGACAATTTCTACTCGGTTCTCATTTTTCGTCGTTTTTCCAGGAATAGACATTTTTTTGAACGAGCGATATGTGTTTCAGTACCTATGGAGTCGGTTGTTGGGGTGGCGGGTCAGAGGACGATACTGCCGTGTAACATACAGCCCGACTCGAATGACGCCGTCTCCATGGTGCTCTGGTTCAAAGAGGACAGCGGCGAGCCTCTGTACAGGTAAGCCGCATTGATATTTATGAACGATGGTTCCCGGAGCGCTCGTTCGCTCAGCTTCGAACACGACTTTTTATGGCGCTATAGATATCTGGGAGCGGCCTTAATCGCTCAAAGAACTCGCTGTAACACGTTGCAAACACGCGGATCTCGCCAATTGTATACGACATTAGGCCTTTTTTCGAAAATAATCGCCATTCAAAGAAGTAAAAATACTTCAGCATTCTGTGTATATGTGGAATTATCTCGTTACGTTTTTCGCGGAAAGACGTACAAGACGATTTGCGTGCACAACGTTACATTACACACACGTCGTTTTGCGTTTTTCTTGCCGGAAGAACGCAGCGCGCGTCAGTCACAAAATAACGTTGTGGCGAGGTTAATGTCATGAATTATTTGCGTCACGTTACGATCGCGCATCAAATTGCGAAATAAAACGATAATTTGCGGTAACTATGTTCGGTTATTACCGCAGAAGCATTGTCCAAGCTTTTATTGATATTGCTGTGTCAAGTGGCGTCCGTGATATTAGTCCGTTTTAATATTTGGCAAATGTTGTTCCGCAAAAAACGCATTAATAATCGATATTTCGTGTGAAAATAATTTAGCAGTTAATTAAATTCGCCAGGCCGTCAAATATTTCTGACATTTCAAGCGAGTTAGCTTCTTGCATTAATACATACGCAAATATCGGTAGTATTGTATCTAGTTAAATTTTATTCATATATTGCGAGCGTACGAAATAATCATTGTTTATATTTCAAATCAAAATATTTATCATATATCTGTCATTTACTAGATTTACATTCAGTGTTGGTGGTTTCTTATATGCGAACGTAAACCTTTTCGCGCGAGCGAAAAAGAAGCTTTACGGACCCGAGACGCAATGGTTACGCTCAACTTTTCGATTTTCGCGTTTCCGATCTCATTGCTTGTATATCTTGTTGGGTTACCGTTTCACCACGTCGTCGTGGCGTATACGCGAAAACCTCGAATGCGAGTAGACTACGACGACGTAGCAAGGATTTCGTTAAGCCGCAAATCGGCCTCACGTTTCGTCCGTTATACGTTACTTCGCTCGACAGCCAATTCGATCCTCGTAAATATCGTCTTTATTGAGCAACCCCATAAAATCCGGATCACCGTTCAAGCTCGAAAGCACCGCCGTTTTCTATCGCGAAAAATACTTTCGGGTTCTTTTCAAGCGTTTCAACATATTCAACGTTATTTATTTTGCCGTCACGTTTGATGACGTAGTGATAAGTGACAAAGATTCTTTTGTTCTCTTATTATCTGTATATTTTTATTTCAAGTTTGTTTATGTATTATATGTAATTTTTTTTTTTAAAGATTTTAAAATAACAGCTCTCTCTCTCTCTCTCTCTCTCTCTCTCTTTAAGCGTTTTTTCCGCAAAAGCGAATATGCGATTACGACGAGTGGAAAACGGGCTTTTGGAAAAGAGCGTATGCCGAACGGTCGTGCTGCCATTATTGGATTTTGTACCTACAGAGCTGTCCTCTCTGTGAGTCTCGAGAGAGTGAGAGAGAAAAAGAGAGAGAGTGTGTGTGTGTCGACTCCGGGTGGAACCACTGGCGATGGCGGTAAACAGATTTCTCCGACAGCATGATTGCAGCTGCACATCATCGTAAATAGTGTTTCTTGCACGAATTTCTTTTCGCGCTGTGACATTATCGAGTTACATGGAAACTGTCGCGTTTTGCATAACGTGGCGAATCCGTCGTTGTGAGTGCAAGTTGCGCCACGCAAATCTCAATGGACAGCGAGAATACTAGTCTATTTCATTCGGTGAATTTATATTAATGTGTTGTCACTAAAATGCGTTCAGCTTTTTTTACGATGGTGTATTAAGAACTGTTTATTTCGACAGTATTTTTTTTAAAACAATTTTAAAATATGAAATGAATTTATAAACTATTAATGACAATTGGAAGCGCAAAACTTTTAGGAGATATTTGTTTTTAAATTATAATATACAAGAGAATTATTTCTCCGCAAAGGTTCTTTCTGCTTTGAATTCAGAACGAATTACTAACGAACGCGGCTCATATTCGGCACAAGTCAGAAATGGAAAATGTGATCTCCAAGTGAGAAAAGAAAGAAACCGACATATAGTTGAAAAAACTGCGGTTTCATCCGAGCAGCAGCGGTGTTTCAGTTTTAACAGCATATACAATTGCGCAGTGTATTCTGTCGAGAAATGTAGCTGCGTCGTCGTCGTCGTCGTCACATAAGCGTCGGGAAAACGGGCTTTCCAAAACCATTCCTCGTCCACACGGATCATTTTCTCGCGAGAAACGGAAAAGGGAATATGTGCGGGGCTTTAAATTCTCTTAAAGTTTCGACATTTTGCCCAAACGAGCTGCGTTTACTGCAAACGCTCTTTCGCAAATAAAATGATACAGTGACCTACTAAAAGCCGTCGCGTCGTGCCACAAGCTGTGTACGCGTTTCCGAGATAATCTATGATATGCGATAAAAGAATTAGGATTTATAGTCGCGCCGTACTTGGAAAAAATTGTTGCGTTTTCCTGACGTTTGCACAAATCGAGGTTTCCGTATATTTTACGTGTGTTATTTATCATACAAAGTATAAAATTGTTGCTTAGTGTCACCGACTATTTTTTATGTTTTTAGGTTGATAAAAATAAGAATAAAAACTCCGGCTTTGCAATCTTAATATTTGTTCTTATATTCTGAAATTTTGACATGTGTGTTAATGAATTTGAAAGATATATATTTTTCTTAAGGAAACTTATAACTTTTACTTTTGGTTTTTTAAGACATCCATATACCTTTTTTATTTGTCTACGACTTAAAATTAGTGCTACAGGGAAATCACTATGTTACAAACAGAAAGTATTTTATATGCAAGAGAAAGCATAATAATTTTCGTAGCTCAGTCTACTCCGGAGACCGATAATATTAAAAATAATAATGTATGAATGTAAAAATAATAATAGATAATGTGTTTGTTATATTCTAGAGCATCAACTTTATGACCCTTGTATAAAGAGTGTATATTAATTAGCGGTAATGTTATTAGCACACATATATATTCAAGATATGTAATTACAAGATAATGAAGAGACAGAGAATAAGCTACCTTGAATAATTAGAATTAACACAACTATAATAATATACACAGTTAGCATCCACAAATGCAAGAATAAATATACAAGCATTGCGACAAAATAAAATATTTAGTACACATATTATCTACTTAAAAATAATCCACAATTCGTAACATCTACGCAAGTTCCGACGTGTGTAATTTCACAATCAATTAATAAAGGCGATATTGCGCGATCGCAACGAAAGAAAACAAATCGCGGATCTCAATTATACACGTTGCTGGATTATAAAACGTAGTCACGCACTTAGCGTCAGACGCATCGGCTAACGAGAGTATACCACTTGGCGAGGGCGCTTAACCGAGCGAGATACTCGTCGCGAATGCAAACGGGCGTGCCCTCAACTCTCTTAAATGCGAGCGACGTGATATCACAGCCGGAACGCAGTTTTATCCCCGTCATCTGTCTTTCCATCCCTTTCTGTGGCACAACGGGCTCCCCCTCGGGTCTCTTCGTCCGCCCTGCGAAACGAACATGTCTGATTGCACTCTCAACGACTACGATTTGCTGCGTTTTACGCGGCAACACGCTTCTCCGTACAAGTCGATGAAATCTCTCTTTCTCGTCACAGATATTAAATTTCAATTCTGTATTTCTTCATATATCGATGGCGCTGCGTCAGACCAAACTTCGCCAATAAGATGTAGATTTGATTTCAATTAAAATATATAATAACAATTTACAATTTACAACAATTTGTATCGTAATTATATTGCAAAAAGTTGATTCTTTGCAAAACAGATCTACTTAATTTTTTACATTTTTTATAATTAAATTAAACATATTTTGAAAGATATTAATAATTAAAGAAATTAATTTCTTTTTATTTTTGACATTAAACCACGCGATAGTTTGTCAGAAATTTTCCGTGAAAACGTAACGGAACGTGAATATATTGTAGAATAATTATCATTAGGAAAATTTCACTATCACTACACTCTCCTGATGAAATAGTCTTTTGGACGCAAATATTCTGTTACAACGCGTATTACAGTGGAATTGCAATATCATTGGCAAAATTTATCTGAAATGCGCGACGGCTGTATGTGTGCGGAAAATTTGCTCGGGTTCGCACATCAAAAGGCCTGCGAAGAGCGCTAATTTATAGCTAATTATTGGTTCGAACAATGTGTGTTTTTATGTGCGATATTATAAAGCAAAGTTGCAGCGCGTAATACATGCGTTTACGACATTATTGATGTATATACGCGAGAATATTTTACTAATGTGTATGTGTTTCCGTTCGATTATGGAATAACTCTCATTTAATGCTTAATATGCGCATGTATAAAAAGCAGCTCGCAGTTCTAATCGATCGGGTATACTTCGAAATTATTTCACGTATCCACCTATATAAAAAAACCCATGTGTACCGCGAAGTGCGCGTTTTGATATCGAATATATTGCATCTATTGTTGCATTTTTTCCGCATTGCCGATTAGTTAGTTGGTTGATCGAGTCGAGTCGAGATAGAATCGAAACGGTAAAATCGAGAGAGTAAATAATAAAATGACAAAAAAACGATTTTGACAGTTTGTCGTATACGTGGAGAAAATTAAAAACGTGACTAAAGTAAAGTCACGTGGCGGGGTCACTGACCTTGGCCGCGCGACTTTGGCGGGATCACTGACCTCGGTCGTGTGATCGAGTGACTTTGGTCACGTGATTACGATATGTATATATATATATATATATATATATATATATAT